>NC_041384.1:432741465-432784108 GCF_002162155.2 Triticum dicoccoides | reverse complement strand
TTCAGTCAGCGGGCCAGAGAGGCATATATCTCACCAAGATGGATCGTAAAACAGACCAAGAATAATCCACCTTGGTCGTACAACCTCTCTCTTGTTGTTGGTCAAAGTGATGGCCGTCCATGCGACCCCGGAGATGGGCTAGCTCGCCAATAATCACGCAAGTAGCTAGTCCCTGAAGACAACCACTGCATGCATGTGGACCAAACATATGTATGGAGAGGTGTGTTTTTGAGTAACAATGGAACAACTTTGATGTGGCACCGTGATTTCGAACTAGAAATCCCCACACTGAGTGAGGGTTAGGTTGACGATGCATATGTATGTTACACCACACTTCAAGCCAACGACGGGGGATTCATATATGCATGCATGCGTGCATAGTATATGCGCTCAAACTTAATTAGGTCTGAATCTCACCATGACCTATACTACGATAACACAAACCAAATGAAGAATCCGCCATGGTAACCTATCTTGTTGTTGGTCAAGGTGATCATGGATGTCCACGCGGGCCCACGAATATATAGGCTTGTCGCCGATAACCACGCGAGGGAGTGTACCGTTCGAAGGCAACCACTACAGGCATATGTATGGAGGTGATGCGTGCATGCATGTTTGAATACACAACATTGATCTGGCGCGTGTGTCAAAAATCGTACACTAGCTCCCCACACAGAGCGAGATCGGTTCATGATGGTGTTCTTGTACTAGCCATTTCGACTCGATGGGAGGGATTCATGAGTACACATGCATGTGTGTGTGCTCAAAGTGTATCATGCATGTCATCCCAAAGCAAAAATAATAATCCCCTCCTAAGTCAAATTAACCTCTCTTGTTGTCAGGCAAAAAGAAGTGATGGACTAAGCGGGCCAACATATGGAAAGCATCGATATCGCTGATAACCGCTTAAGTGGGTGCGAGAGGACAACCACCACCGCTTTGCATGTGGGCCAAACATATATATGTTGAATACCCAAAATGCACAACTTTGATGTGCCACATGCCTCAAAATCCGTAAACCATGCACCCACACAGGGCGAGGTTCGTATCAAGCGTACTACATATGATGGTCCCCTTCCCCCTCTTCACCGCATACTATATACTCCTGTCGTAATATATGTACAACCCAAAAGAATCCTCATCGATGGTGAAATTAATTAACTCTCCCGATGTAGGGCAAAGTTATGCATGCATGCATCGATGATGGCCTCGTGGGCCCGTAGAAGGAAGCGTCACACATGAGTGTCCTAGCTAGGATATATATGCATGTGGCCCAAAAAGGTGTTGTGTGATGTTTGAATAACCAATTTCACAATTTTGATGTGGCACGTGCCTCGGTAACCAAAAAGTCCCGACACTGAGTGAGGTGTACTTGTTCAGGGATGCATACATATAGTATATATGCTAGTCCCCTCCCACCTCTTCAACGCGTACTATATACCACCATAACATAAACAAAAAAGATTCTACCTTTCTCATCAAATTAACCTCACTGCCGGCTGTTCATCAAAGTGATGGACGACGACCTCGCAGGCCCACAGAAAGCGTCACACGCGAGTATCGAGTGTCGAGTAGGACAACCATCGACTGCATGTGGCAAAACATTTATGTATGAAAGGGTTGTGTAATGTTTTAAATAATGATTTCACGACTCTGATGCGGCGCCAGCCTGCCTAACAAAACGGCCAACTTACACGGTGGCTCACAACTCGTAGTGCACTGCGAGCCACCCGCCACCCCCAGACGCACACACACCCACACTCACACTGCGAATGCACCCCAACTATGATGCATGTTAAATTAATTATCTCGCGGTGAACATACATGTTACCAAAGGAGGGACATTTTAATTTCAAATAAATCACAGAGATCATTAAGACGTTTTAGTACATTGATTGATTGATTTTCTATGGATATAATGTGCAAAAATCAAATTTGAGCTACATGCACACGTGACAGTGCACCTAAATGGATTTCAAAAACACATGTGTCTCACTGGGTGCATGTTTACTCCCCGTGCAACAAATTTCAAACATTGAGAATCTTGATTTTTAAATTCTAGTACATCCAAAACTTATTTGAAGTTCATGAAACTTATCGTGTTGTCATATGGACACCAATACAAAGTGGCGTTGTACTTTTTTGTCAAATTTGAGACCAGTTTTGATATAATCTTTATCTAATTACAAATGGGAGATTATTAATAATTGGGAACCAATATCCCAAATGGATTATTTATTCGAACCGTGAGCATTAGACCAACAATGGATACGTGCCATGCTTCGGTTAAGCAATAAAGCGACATCATTAATCATCCAAATAGAAAAACAATATACGTGCCACCACGCGACCCGTGTGGCGTGCGAGCAGGCATGAGTTGACGGGACGCATACGAGCAGTTCACCGTGCAGGCAGATGGGGAGGCGTGCGTGCAGGTGTGTGAATTGACGGAGGCGTGCTCGCTGTGCAGTGTCATCGGGAGGCGTGCGAGTAGTTGTGTGAAACTATGGTAGGCATGCCAGTAGTCCGGTGCGTAGGCTCACCGGGAGGCGAGCCATCGGTTTGACCACCGCTCGCCTCTCTCGCATAACTCCCACTACTCCATATTAATGGTGCACCCGAGCGGCCGCACCCCCCATCCTCGCTACACACACACAATCCTCTCTCTCCGCTTGCATCCTCGACGCCGCTCTCAGTCCTCCAAGCCGTCAGTGTATGAGGATGCCACCGAAGTGCCCCATTAGAAGGAGTGGCGATGCCGGGGCTGCTAAATCACCAGAGCACGGCGTGGAGATGGAGATAGAGGTTGCCGTCACCGCCGGTGAGTTATTGCTGCACCCTGATGTCATCGACGGCGTCGAGCTTCCACAGCCGGAGGCGGAGTTCCACACCGACTTCGATGACCACTCCGGCGACGACTCCGACGACCACTCCAGTGACGACTCCGACGACCACTCCAGCGACGACTCCATTGACGACAGACAGCTGGTTAGTCATCTATACCCATTTATGTGTCAAATAGATCATAGGGTTTCTCTGGTTACTCCTGCCTCCCCCTTTTTTGGATAGAAATCATGTGGTTATGTTCTCCCAATCCATGAAATCTGAGTAAGTTTTGTTAGATCTGTGTAGTGTATTGATTGTTTGAATGGTACAAGTGATAAGTGATTAGTTGTTTCATCCGTGCAAATGATTTCTACTACTAATCCGACAAGGGTTAGTGTTCATGCTAATAATTCCTAGCTAGGACTTGACAATTGATTTGAATGACCTACCTATGTTTGTGCCATTATTTTCCTCAAGATTGGTCTGTACATAGACGATTGTGCTTAAAAATCGAACCATAATCTCTGGATATGCATAAATAAATAGCCATAAATTCCTAATCCTACTTCACGGCATGTAATCAGTGATTTGATGCCAAATTTGTTTGACTATTTTTATAGGTGCTGTCTGACGATGTGGACAACGAGGATGAAGATGCCCAGAGGAGGTACAAGAGGCGAATCTTGAGGGAGCTTTATGCAGGAATGCATAACAGGCGTATTAGGACCTGAAACGACGGCTATGGATGCCCATTTTGCAACCACAAGATTCATGACGCGTATCTAAGTGTTCTGGCGCATGTAAGAGCATGGGCCATTGGCTCCTTCAAGCAGAAGTTTTCTCGCAGGGTGGCGCACGGCGTGTACGCCGAGTACCTGGAGAAGCTTCAGGATCGTGCCGGCCGCATGTGAGATGAGATGTGGGATGGATCGAACTATGCACGCTTGAGTATGCTTAATGAAGGTTGAACTATGTACTTATGGTTGGACTATGCTTATGTACGTGTACGCTTATTATTTATGTCTGAGTATGTTAAATATTTCGCCAAATTTTGGTAAAAATTACAACGGGGGACCAATAAACCAGGATGGAGGTAGTACGTCAATCACACACAGTTCGCAAAATTGGAAGCGTGTGCAATGACTTTCATTTTGCCTGCTACGTCGATCACACATGGTTCGCTCTAGCAAACCGTCGCCCCCAAAATTCTTTGTGGGATAGAAAACCCTCACCACCCAATTCAAAAAACAAAAAAGAAAACCCTCACCATTCCCATGTCACAAAAACCCTCAACCTGCCTGCCACCCCCTCGACCCCTCCGGTACGTTCCCCATTCACACCTGCACAAGCTCCTCCACGTCTATGCCATGGCACCACCTATAGTGGCGGTAAACACTTAGCTCGACGCCTGCCGCCGCTGCCAGGCTGCTGGCAAAGCCTACCGCATTTCGCCACTTCCGCTTGCCACCGCCTATTGCCATCGACTTTCTCGATGCTGCTCGCGGTCGACTCAGCTCTGCTCGGTTGGGGAATCTGCCATACTGAGGGTCCTTTCTCATGGACGATAAGGTAACTAATTTAACGATATATTATCTCATCTCTTATCCCAGTTCATCTGCCTCCTTTAATCACCCGGTGGAAATCGTCGTGGATTCATTTTTATTCGAGCTGATTTGAGGGTTTTCTTTCATTCATAGAATGTATAGTGCACCGACACTTCAGGACTTGGCGACCGCTGCCAGAGATTCCATCTCATCGTACCAGATAACTTGAGGATGTGCGTGGTATTTTCAATCTCACCCTAAATCGGCTGGCATGGCCTACTTTCCTGAACATATTCTAAATATTGCTACATTTGGATAAAAGGTGCCATATGCACCATATGCATCAAAGGGAATTTCCCCCCTATTCTTTCTATATTAGGAAAATTAATGATGTATTGTTCTTTTGATTACTCTCATATTTCCATGATATCATGTTTACCCTATCTGTTTAATTATAGACTTTTGTCCTTCGATTTCAACTGTTGTACAGTTATTTCAATTTGGGCCCATATTTGCATGTTACCATATTTTTTTAAACAATCCTACCATTTTCTACAGGACATCCCTCGCTATGCAACAGATTTTGTAGTGCACAATTTTTCCCTTTACATACATCAAGGCTCCACGAATGTCATACTACACACAAACCACAGATTTACAATCGTTGCTACTATAAGACTTGATGAACGTGGTGACTCCTATTTTGGCACTGGCTTTTGGAATGAAATTGCTAAGTTTTATGTACTGAAAGCTGGCACTAAAATTGCACTGCACATAGAAGAGCCTGGTCATGAGATATATGCTAACTTCCCCGACAAAATCATCCGTCTAGACTTTGTTCGAAGTAAGTTTTCTTTTCAACTATCTGCATATGTTGACTTACACAGCAATGCCGAATGAATTGTGTAGTATTTAAGCAACCAATTGTTATTCCCTTTTCTTACTATATCCCTACCTAATAACTTTTAGTTACCAATACACTTTTCTATTTCCCTATTTTAACTAAATATTCCCTATACTCTCATTTCTAATAAAAAGCGTCACTGACAAGGAGACTCCGGCGGTGGAGAACGAGGCTGTCAACAAGCGGAGGTGGGGCGAGCTAGAATCGCAAGCGGCTCTAGCAGGCCTAGACTTAATCAGCAGCCTCCCCGATAATATGCTGAGAGTCGTCATCTCCCTCCTCCCAATAAAATATGGGGCACGGAAAACCCTCCTTTCCCGGCGGTGGCACCCCCTATGGAACTCCAGCCCTCTCGATCTCATCGACACCCACGAGCTCTGCCATGGCTATCACAAAAGCTTGGATGTGTTCTCCAAGATCCTTGGCAGTCACCTTGGCCCAACCAAAGGCCTTACAATGGGCAAGTTCCATTCCAACGACAAGGACCGAGCCAAGCTTGACGACTGGTTCCGATCCCCACCCTAAATCAGCTCGAGGAGCTCACTTTTGATGATGGGCATATGCGGTCGCTGCCAACGTCCGCACTCCGCCTCGCGCCCACGCTACGCGTCACCAAGTTCAGGAACTGCCATTTCCCGCCCCTTAATGACGTGCCCGCTCTTTTTCTACCACGACTAAAGCACCTCAAGCTCGTCGCCGTCTGCCTCTCAAAGGGTCACATGGAGCGCGTGCTCCGTGGCTGTACTGCACTCGAGTACCTTCGTCTTCGGGCGATCAATGGGTTGAGTACCTTCCACATCACCTCCATGACTCTCCGGACTATTTATGTGTGTTGCTGGTGTGGCAGGAAGACATCACAAAAGGTGGACCACGGTATGGTCATCCAGGACACACCTGCACTTGAGAGATTACTTGTAGTTGATCAAGAAGGTCCAACAAGAATCAATGTCATTTCTGCGCCGAAATTGACAGTGGTGGGCTACACGTCTGACAAATACTCTGAACTTGTTATTGGACCCACACCCGTTCAGGTACAATAGTCGCCTTCTACCTCTCCTTCTACAAATTAACATTATTTATAATTTTGAAGATGTTTGTTCATCTGGTATTCAGAAAATGATTCCGACAAGCTTGACCCCGAAACTGCGCACATTGAAGGTCTTGGCAGTAGAATCTATGGGGCCCGACCTGGAGCAAGTTCTCAGTTTCCTGAGATGCTTTCCGTGCCTGGAGAAGCTATATATCGAGGTGATGTTCCTTTCCTGTTAAATGTTAACCATAAGGGAGTTCAATTTGTGACACCTTTTCACAAGTTTACAATGACAATGTACTACAATTTCTGAAGGTTCTTTTGGAGGATTTCAGTACATACATGCCCCCGCCCATATTGGTTGCTTGATCCATATGGTTACATTCAATAAGCATTTCTCCTTTGGATTCATTTGTACTACTTTTCTTAGGGAACTTTTCATCCACTCCAACCTTTTGTGAAGAAGGCTACATTTTTCTAGAATGTAATCAAATGCCCATGTTAATCATGTTAGATCGAAGATGGCATGTTAGTGCATTTTACAAATCCTGCAAACCCAATAGCTAGTCCTGTAGTAATGTTCAAAACTGCATGTAGGCACTAACACGTTTCTTCTTTTGCAGATAAAATTAGGCCCAGTGGTGGATAATGTGATACAATATAACAATCATGTCGAATGCCTAGATCTACATCTCTCAGAAATTACTTTGAACTCCTACCGAGGGACCTTACCGGAGATTATATTCGCCAGGTTCTTTGTTCCCAGAGCAAGGGTGCTGAAGGAAATGAGGTTTGGCCTACATTTATTTCGCAAAAATGAATGGTTTGTTGATCAGTGCTGGTGCCTGCTGCAGAATGGAGTAGGCTCCAAAAATATTGAATTTCATTTTGGAACTTCAGATGATAGAGTAATCGGAAATCATCGGGCCAATCCCATACATGACTTCTTAGTGGTTGACCCCTTTGCAAAAATTGTGAGGTTTCGAAGCCAGACTTAGAAGCGGTGATATTAGTTTGAACCTCTCTGATATCCATGTTCAGTGCATCAATGCGAGCGTTTGTAGCTGATGAGCTGAATTTCATTTCGAATATCAGTTTCAACCTTGTAATCTTCGAATTTGAGCCATATAACTCTGGAATTTGAACCTTGTAACATTTCGAGCTTTTGTGGTACAATCATTGAAATGGCATCATATGAGACTCGTGTATTGCTAGCACTATTTTGACCTTAATATGCAAAGGACTTAGATTTTATTATCCATTCTCGAATTAGTTTACCTTGTCGGTCTCACAGCACACGATCTGTATAGCTAACTCGACTGCGATCTTCGACAATATTGCACACAGTTGGTTTCTTCCATCGTGTGCACTATATAGCGCATAATTAATTATCGCACTCGAGTGTCCATTATCACCCTTCTGTGTAACTTTGACCTCATCACCCAAGGGTAAGCTTATGACCGAAGTCATTCCACACACTTCATTTTTACAAAGCTTTTTGCCAATAAACGCCTACGATTTCTCCCTCTTCTAGCTGACGCGTGGCAAAACTAGCCGGGCGGGAAGCTTGCGCGGTAAACAACGCGGTAGCGTGGGAACAGGCTCTTCGAGCCCACGCCTGGGGTGAAGTGTCGTCAAGCGTGCACTAGATTCTGGAATCCTCCGCTATGAATGTCGTGCCAAGACATGACGATTACAGGCCGGCCGGCCCCCATTTATTACAGCGTCCATCTAACCTACCCTTGTGTCTCTTCAACCTTTCGATTGTGACCCACCATTGCAAGAACCATGCCCACCACGAGAAATTCTTAGAGAGTATCCTACGCGGCTCCAATGGCGCTCCGAGTGGCTACCGACGACGAGCAGCAATTCACCATGTGTGCTGTGGTGGACACCCACAGAAGGTTCATGGACCTCTCGGTGGTGTACACCAACGACCCAGTCTGGGCGGAGCACTCCATCCACATCATGGAGCTATTGCTTGCCGAGGAAAAGTACAAGGTGGTCGGTTCGACCTTGAATACACCCGCTCTCGAGCCGGGTCTCGTCCCAAGGTCGCCGTCGCCCAGATGTGCGTGCGCCACCACGTCCTCGTCTATCACTACTACCTGGTGTCGGTGTCAAAACCGGTGGATCTCGGGTAGGGGGTGCCGAACTGTGCGTCTAAGGCGGATGGTAACAGGAGGCAGGGGACATGATGTTTTACCCAGGTTCGGGCGCTCTTGATGGAGGTAAAACCCTACGTCCTGCTTGATTATTCTTGATAATATGAGTAGTACAAGAGTTGATCTACCACGAGATCGGAGAGGCTAAACCCTAGAAGCTAGCCTATGGTATGATTGTATGTTGTCCTATGGACTAAAACTCTCCGGTTTATATAGACACCAGAGGGGGCTAGGGTTACACAAGGTCAGTTACAAAGGAGGAGATATACATATCCGTATTGCCTAGCTTGCCTTCCACGCCAAGGAGAGTCCCATCCGGACACGAGACGAAGTTTTCGATCTTGTCTCTTCATAGTCCAACAGTCTGGCCAAAGGATATAGTCTGGTTGTCCGGAGACCCCCTAATCCAGGACTTCCTCAGTAGCCCCCGAACCAAGCTTCAATGACGTCAAGTTCGACACGCAGTATTGTCTTCGGCATTGCAAGGCGGGTTCTTCTCCAAATTTCGAATGTTTGTTAGGCAGTGTCCAGCCCCATAAAAGTTGAACTTCTTGGCTTCCGCGCCCAATAAGGGCTATCTTCCATGCGTCGAATGAATACGAGGAGCCAGGGCATTTTTACATTCGCCCCCCTAGCCAGTTAAATAAATTGTCTATTAAAGGAATGGGGATTCTTAGATCCAATCCATACCATCCCCCCTAGCGAGAATCCATCGGAGCGCGGTTCGGAAAGATCCACTCCAGCATGGCTGACCTCCGCAGCTCCTCATGCCGCCCTGTAGCCCTAAGCCTAGTGATTGGGAGAGGTGTTCTATCCCACACAGTCGATTAGTCAAGCTGCAGACCAAGGGATTTCTCCCTCCAGCGTATATGGTTCCCGTCAGAGCCAGGCTCGCCACCTACAATGGCGGGGAGCAAGAGGAGAGCTTCCCCAGCCCCTCTACAGGGGAGCGGGTATGCCTTGTTCCTTACTTATTAAGGGGACTCGGATTTCCAATTCATCCGTTCCTCCGCGGGCTCCTGGAGTTTTACGGCCTCCAACTGCACAATTTCACCCCTGCTTCCATATTACACATCGCCGGCTATGTCGCCCTCTACGAGTTATTCCTGGGCTGCGAGGCTCATTTCGAGTTGTGGAAAAGGTTATTTTGCCTTGTCCCCCGCACACAGAAGGGGTCACTTTATCAAGTGGACGGAGCCGAAATATGGCACATCGCCGAAATCGGATACCTGTCCGGTACTCCGAAGAAGACGTCCGAAGACTGGCCTTCAGAATGGTTTTATATGGAGGACGTCCCCCTTCCGGACCCTCTTCGGCGGGGTCTTCCTGAGTTCAACAATGCTCCTCTGAAGAAACGCCGAAGTTGGCGCCCACGGAGCCCCCAGGAGGAAGTAAATGGAGAAGTCCTTTACCTGATGAACCGGATTAGAGCGCTGGCTCAATCAGGATTGACAGGAATCGAGGTTATGTCAATATGCATAATGCGGGGAGTGCAACCACTTCAATATCGAGGGCATCCCCTGTGGTGTTTTAATGGGGAAGATGATGCCACCCGTTGCGGGCGCAAGGGTCCGGACAACGCTGCTGCTTTAGCAAAAATACTGTCCGAGTTGTTCAAGGGAGAGGAAGAGGAGTTCATCCGCATCAAGCCACAGGATGGATTCTCCATGTACAACCCTCCAAGCTGGGTGAGTTATATCTCCTCACTCCCATTCTTCCCGCATTCTTTGTCGTAGGTACTCACCTTGCCATTTTGCGGCAGGAACTGCGAAAAGCCATAAGGGAGGTCAGCAGCCCATCTCCACAACCAGAGGACCTTGACCGGGCCCTCGGTCCCGGACTCGAAGAAGATCCGGACATATTCGTGGAGCTGATAGACCGGCAGTTCTATCAATTAAGCTGTGATGACGCCATGGTGGCCATTACGGCCGACTATCTCGGACTGCTCCCTGTGTCGCACGTAAGAAAAACCAAAAATCCCAACTCCAAAAACTAGGATCCCCTTTTAGACACTTCACCTACCATATACATATGGTGTTTTACAGGGAAGGCATTCGGGACGCCATGCCGAACCCACAGCAACTCGCCAACAAGAGGCACCGAGGCCGGGCAGGCCAAAAAGCAAGGCGGTCAGGACGGAGACGCCGGCGCGGAGGTATGACAAAAACCCCGCTCCGTGGTTGTCGTCTTTCTCAAAATGTAATGACGTCCATGTTTCTTTAACAGAAAAAATGCTCGCCGGAATATGTCCGGCGAGGCTGCCGATCACGCTTCCACCAGTCGGGCTCCAGGACCGGACATAGAAGCAGAAGCCGACTTGGGCCGGACGCCCGATACTCCCCCTACAGAGGATGCAGATAGACTATCCGCTACAAATTCAGAAGTGGAGAGCTCCATGAATCATAGGCGTCGCCGGGCCGTACTCCGTGACGCTTGCTTCTCCCCAGAGGCATTTGATGCCTTCAATTCTGGAGAGGTGTATCTCCGTGTTGCTCAAAATGGTCTAGCCAGAGCCACGGACCAGTATGTAAGGGATGTACGGGTAAGAAAATCTAACGATTATATGTATCAGTAGCCCATGAGACTTGAAACAGTTAGCAGAACTGATTTAAGGATAATCTATTGTGCAGGTTCTTATAGAAAAGAATACTCGACTGTTACAGGAGCTGGAGGGATGCAAGACCCAACTTCAGGCCGTTGTTGCCACATCAAAGGAACCTAAAAAGTCCCCAGCTGGTAACATTTCTTTCAAAGAATGATAGGTACCATATAGCATGCAGCATGGCTGCAGATCTAACAATAGATGTTGCAGATGAATCCGGAGAGAATCCGGAGGACCAGCATGTCGTGCGACAGCTAAAGGCTGGCGCATGCGTGCTGACTAAGGTCAGGCGGGAGAAAAACAATCTCCAAGATGCCAATACCAAACTGAGCGTGGAACTAAAAGATATTCGAGCCCAGCTTGCGGACTCCGAGAAGGAGAATAAGCGGCTTCGACGCGGCATTTTCAGTAAGTGCTTGAACGAACCCATAAAAAGGGGTCGGCAGAGAAGCCGTCTAACAGAGTTATATCTGCAGGTATGCTGACGGGTCGTCCCGCAGAGGAGATGCCCGGGTCTGCAAGTGATCTTCTATCCGAGCTCTCACAACTGCACGAACAAGTTCGGCAGGTGATGCAAGGTATTGCCCAGGCCTTGTGGCCATCCGTCTCCCTACCCAAAGGCATTGGAGAGCTTGTGGAGAATCTCAAGGGAGCACGGCGGCGCTTCCAATTATGGAAGATATCTGCCTACCGTCAAGGTGCCAGGGAAGCCTGGGCCATGGTGAAGACGCGGTATACTAAGGCTGACCCAAATCACATGGCCGAGGTCGGACCTGTGGGGCCCAATGGGAAAGAGATTCCTGTTAGCTTAGTCTATGGGCAAGTAGAATTAGCCGCAAAGTATTCCCGACAGGATTGTAGGCTAGACCGCCTGTTGGATGGTATAGAAGAGGAATTTATTCAGTCTACATGACTATGTGATTAAAGTGACATGTATAATGCCTTCTAGCCGGATTGTAAATCATTTGTCATGGCGGACCTTTTCGCTTCAACGTCTGGACCCGATAGTCCGGAGTGTATCCGAATACCCGCTCAGTTATATAAGAACTGGGGTATGCGTGGAGACCAGGCGTAGGGGTCATTAGTGCTTGAACGGACAAGTGCCCAACTAGTTATGTTATATTACATGGGTAGTAAGAAACATCTTCCATGGAGAATAGTTGCGTTAAGGGTTCCTTTCCCTGGGTACGCATGCCCTATAGTGCATGTCCGGACTGCGAGAGGAAACGCAGGCAAAAACATCTGGGGGCACATATGGAAAATAAATAAAAATCATCTTTTGTTCACCGACCGAATATTCCCTTAAGAACGCTAGATTTCGGCTTCACCCAGTCTGAGGTACACATCCGTCTGACCGGCAGTAACAATTGCAGAGGTGCTCCCCTTATTCCCTAGCCGAATTAACGGGAACGTAGGGCATAAATACAAGAGCCAGGCAACCCAGCTTGGCCAAAACTTAAGTCATATCGATGCATATAATGGCAAAGAAAAGGTACATGCAGAAGAATAACACATGTGCTGGGCATGAAGCCCAGATAGATAATTAAGCTTCTGTGTAAGAAGCCCCCAGGTATAATGAGCGCGGTTAGCGCATCTATAGTGTGCAAGCAAGGCACAAGTTGGCCCTTGAAAGCCTTGAGAAAGAATAAAAGAAAGAGACAGAGGAAGGAGATGAACATAGAGTCCGGCGCTAGGCGTAGAATCTTCGGAGCCTAGCTGCGTTCCATGGGTTCGGCTCAAGTCGATTATTCGATGCATTCCGCAGACGGTATGCTCCACCGGTCAGAACTTGGTCAATAATGAATGGACCTTCCCATTTGGGCTCGAGTTTGGTATTTTTCTTCTCCGGCAGGCGTAGAACTAACTCGCCAACGTTATAAGTTTTGGCCCGTACTTCTCTGCTTTGGTATCTGCGAGCCTGTTGCTGATAGAATTTGGAACGGGCTTTTGCCACATCGCGCTCCTCCTCCAGGGTGTCCAGACTGTCCTGCCGATCAAGCTCGGCTTCTCTTTCTTCGTACATGCGCACTCGAGGTGAGTCATGAATTATGTCACAGGGCAGAACTGCCTCTGCGCCGTACACAATAAAGAAGGGTGTATATCCGGTAGTATGATTCGGCGTTGTCCACAGCCCCCAGAGTACGGAGTCGAGCTCCTCTACCCAGTGCATGTTAGACTCCTTTAAGGACCGCACTAATCTGGGTTAAATGCCGCTCATGATAAGACCATTTGCTTGCTCAACTTGGCCGTTGGTTTGTGGATGATAGACGGAAGCATAATCGAGTTGATGCCCATGTTGCTGCACCAGAGTTTTACCTCGTCGGCCGTGAAGTTCGTGCCGTTGTCAGTGAGGATGTTGTGGGGGACGCCATAATGGTGTACAACCCCTGATATGAAGTCTATCACCTGTACGGATTCGGCTGTTTTAACAGGTTTGGATGCTATCCATTTGGTGAATTTATCCACCATGACCAGTAATATTTTTTCATATGGGTCCCCCCTTTAAGGGGTCCAACCATGTCAAGCCCCCAGACCGCGAAGGGCCAGGTGATGGGGATTGTTTGGAGGGCGGTGGGTGGCATGTGGCTTTGGTTTGCAAAAAGCTGGCAACCGGCGCAGTGTTGGACCAAGTCCTGTGCGTCTGCCCGGGCCGTCGGCCAATAAAACCCTGTACGGAAGGCCTTGCTTACAAGGGCCCGGGCTGCAGCGTGGTGGCCGCCGAGTCCGACGTGAATTTCTGCCAAAAGCATCCGCCCTTCCTCTTCGGAGATGCACCTTTGAAGGACTCCAGTAGTGCTTTTTTTATACAGCTCTCCCTCGTGGACCCTGTAGGCTTTAGATCGCCGCACTATGCAGCGTGCCTCATTTTGGTCCTCGGGAAGTTCCTGCCTAGTTAGGTAGGCCAGGAATGGTTGTGTCCACGGGGCGATGATGGCCATTATTACGTGGGTTGAAGGTGTTATTTCGGTGGCAGAGCCTCCGATTATGTCAGAGTGTTCGGTATCGGGCATTTTGGCTGGGTCTGGACTATTGTTACCGGTGTCCCCTTCCCATACCACGGATGGCTTAAACAACCTCTCCAAAAAGATATTGGGGGGACCGCGTCGTGTTTTGCACCGATGCAGGCAAGGATATCCGCCGCCTGATTGTTTTCCCGAGCCACATGGTGAAATTCGAGCCCCTCGAACCAAGCTGATATCTTTAGGACGACGTTTCGATAGGCCGCCATCTGCGGATCCTTGGCATCGAAGTCTCCATTTATTTGGGATATTGCGATGTTCGAATCCCCACACACCTCCAGGCGTTGAATGCCCATGGAAACTGCCATCCGAAGACCATGCAACAGGGCTTCGTATTCAGCTGCGTTGTTGGAGTCTGTATATAGTATCTGCAGTACGTATTGAACTGTATCTCTGGTTGGGGACGTCAGGACGACGCCAGCCCCCAAACCAGCCAGCATTTTGGAGCCATCGAAGTGCATGATCCCATTGGAGTATGCGTCGTACTCTTTAGGAAGTTCGGCTTCCGTCCATTCAGCGACAAAGTCGGCCAATACTTGCGATTTAATGGCTCACCGAGGTTTGTATGTCATGTTGAATGGGAGGAGCTCAATGGCCCATTTGGCAATCTGGCCCATGGCATCGCGGTTGTTTATAATATCATTAAGTGGTACTTCCGAGGCTATTGTAATCGAACACTCTTGAAAGTAGTGTCACAGCTTCCGGGATGCCATGAATACCGCATAGGCTATCTTTTGATAATGTGGTACCGTGATTTGCATGGAGTGAGGACAGTGGATACATAATATATCAGCTTTTGAAGAGGGAATTTATGTCCGTCCGCTTCTCGTTCGACGACAAGCACTGCGCTTACAACCTGATGAGTTGCCGCAATGTACAACAGCATTGGTTCGCCGATGTTTGGCGTGGCCAGGATTGGGTTGGTTGCCAGTATGGCTTTTATTTCTTCCAATCTGGCTGTGGCAGCGTCCGTCCACTCGAAGTGTTCGGTGCACCGAAGGAGGCGATAAAGGGGTGATGCCTTTTCTCCCAAGCGGGAGATAAAGCGGCTTAGAGCCGCCACACATCCAGTTAATTTTTGGATTTGTTTGAGGTCTGTTGGGATAGCCAACTGTGACAGAGCTCGGATTTTGGCCGAATTAGCTTCAATTCCTCTACTAGAGACAATGAAGCCCAGGAGCTTTCCGACTGGTACGCCGAAAATGCATTTTTCTGGATTGAGCTTGATGTCGTATGTTCGGAGGTTGTCGAATGTGAGCCTCAAGTCGTCTATTAGAGAGTCGACGTGTTTGGTTTTAATGACCACATCATCTACGTATGCCTCTACTATTTTGCCGATCTGTTTCTCCAGACATGTCTGAATCATGCGCTGATATGTTGCGGCGGCGTTTTTGAGCCCAAAAGGCATTGTGTTGAAACAGAAGGGGCCATATGGTGTGATAAATGCCGTTGCAGCTTGGTCGGACTCCGCCATCTTGATTTGGTGGTAGCCGGAGTATGCATCGAGGAAACACAATGACTCGTGTCCTACGATAGCATCAATAATTTGATCAATGCAGGGGAGGGGGAAGGGATCCTTTGGGCAGGCCTTGTTGAGGTCCTTAAAATCGACACACGGGCGCCAGGATTTGTCCTTCTTTGGTACCATCACCAAGTTTGCAAAATGAAAGTAACTTAGCAAAGATCAATATGTGAAAAGCTCATAGGCAATGGATCAGTGATGGATAAATATGTCGGATGGCATTCATCATGCAATAGTTATAACCTAGGGTGACATAGAACTAGCTCCAATTCATCAATATAATGTAGGCATGTATGTCGTATATAGTCATACGTGCTTATGGAAAAGAACTTGCATGACATCTTTTATCCTACCCTCCCGTGGCAGCGGGTGATAATCAAAACTAAGGGATATTAAGGACTCCTTTTAATAGAGAACCGGAACAAAGCATTAGCACTTAATGAATACATGAACTCCTCAAACTATGGTAATCACCGGAAACAATCCCAATTATTGTCACCTTGGGGTATGCGGATCATAACTCATAATAGGTGTATACAACTTGCAAGATGGGATCAAGAACACAAATATATTCATGAAAACATAATAGGTTCAGATCTAAAATCATGGCACTCCGTCCCTAGTGACAAGCATTAAGCACAGCAAAGTCGTAGCAACATCAATATCAGAACATAGTGGATACCAGGGATCAAATCCTAACAAAACTAACTCTATTACATGATAAATCTCAGCCAACCCATCACCGTCCAGCAAGCCTACAATGGAATTACTCGCGCACGGCGGTGAGCATCATAAAATTGCTGATGGAGGAAGGTTGGTGATGATGATGACGACGAATGCCCCTCTTAGGAGCCCCGAACGGACTGCAGATCAGCCCTCCCGATGAAGAACAGGAGGCGGCGGCGGCTCCGTATCGTAAAATGCGATGAATCCTTCTCTCTGATTTCTTTCTCTACAGATGTGAATATATAACATTGGAATTAGGGTCTGAGGAGGCCCATGGGGCCTGCAAGCCTGCAGGGCGCGCCCCCAGGGCTTGTGGCCTCTGGGTGGCCCCCTCTGGTTGATTATTTCACCAATATTTTTTATATATTCTAAAAATATTCTTCGTAAATTTTCAGGTCAATCCAAGAACTTTTATTTATACACAAAAATAACACCATGGCAATTCTACTGAAAACAACATCAGTCTGGGTTAGTTCCATTCAAATCTATGAACTAAGCACATTCACAATAACATTTAGGTCTCACATTTACTCATACCAATGGCATAATCAAGTAGCGAGCAATAATAATGAATCTCGGATGACAACACTTTTTCAAAACAATCATGACATAATGGTATCTTGCTAGCCCTTTCTTAGACCACAAAACATAAATGCAGAGCACCGCTCAAGATCGAGGACTGACTAGACATTATAATTCATGGTAAAAGAGATCCAGTCACACTCATACTCAATATCAATTGATAGCAAAGCATATGAATGATAATGGTGCTCTCTAACTGGTGCTTTTTATAAGAGGATGATGACTCAGCAATAAAAGTAAATAGACAGGCCCTTTGCAGAGGGAAGCAGGGATTTGTAGAGGTGCCAAAGCTCGAGCTTTTAAAATAGAGATGAATATTTTTGCGCAGTATGCTTTCATTGTCAATATAACAACCAAGAGATCTCGGTATCTTCCATGCTAGATAGATTATTGGCGGTTCCAAAATAGAATAGTAAAGTTTTTACTCCCCTCCACCAACAAGCACACTCCACGGCTGATCCAAAACAATGGGTGTTAGTGTCAAAACCGGCGGATCTCGAGTAGGGGGTCCCGAACTGTGCGTCTAAGGCGGATGGTAACAGGAGGCAGGGGACACGATGTTTACCCAGGTTCGGGCCCTCTTGATGGAGGTAATACCCTACGTCCTGCTTGATTGTTGTTGATGATATGAGTATTACAAGAGTTGATCTACCACGAGGTCAAAGAGGCTAAACCCTAGAAGCTAGCCTATGGTATGATTGTCTGTTGTCATATGGACTAAAACCCTCCGGTTTATATAGACACCGGAGGGGGTTAGACAAGGTCGGTTACAAAGGAGGAGATATACATATCTGTATTTCCTAGCTTGCCTTCCACGCCAAGTAGAGTGCCATCCGGACACAGGACGAAGTCTTCAATCTTGTATCTTCACAGTCTGACAGTCCGGCCAAAGGATACAGTCCGGCTGTCCGGAGACCCCCTAATCCAGGACTCCCTCAGTAGCCCCTGAACTAGGCTTCAATGACGATGAGTCCGTCGCGCAGTATTGTCTTCGACATTGCAAGGCGGGTTCTTCTCCAAATCTTGAATATCTGTAAAGTAGTGTCCGGCCCCCATAAATGTTGGACTTCTTGGCTTCTGTGCCCAATAAGGGCCATCTTCCACGCATCAAGCAAATGCGAGGAGCCAGGGCGTTTTTACATTCGCCCCCTAGCCAGGTAAATAAATGGTCTATTAAAGGGATGGGGATTCTTAGATCCAATCTGTACCATCCTCCCACGGCGAGAATCCATCAGAGCGCGCTTGGAAAAATCCATTCCAACATGGCCGACCACCGCAGCTCCTCCTCCCGCACCTGTAGCCCTAAGCCCGGTGATTGGGAGAGGTGTTACATCCCGCACAGTCGATTAGTAGAGCCGCAGACTCAGGGATTTCTCCCTCCAGTGCATATGGTCCCCGTCCGAGCCGGGCTCGCCACTTATAATGGCGGGGAGCAAGCAGAGAGCTTCCCCAGCCCCTCTAAGGGGGAGCGGGTATGCCTCGTCCCTTACTTACTAAGGGGACTCGGATTTCCCATCCATCCATTCATCCGCGGGCTCCTGGAGTTCTACGGCCTACAACTGCATAATTTCACCCCCGGCTTCCATACTACACATCGCCGGTTATGTTGCCCTTTGTGAGCTATTTCTGGGCTGCGAGGCTCATTTCGAGCTGTGGAAGAGGTTATTTTGCCTTGTGCCCTGCACACAGAAGGGGTCACTTTATCATGTGGGCGGGGCCGAAATATGGCGCATCGCCGAGACCGGATACCTATCCGGCACTCCAAAGAAGACGTTCGAAGACTGGCCTTCGGAGTGGTTTTATATGGAGGACGTTCCCCTTTCAGACCCTGTTCGGCGGGGTCTTCCTGAGTTCAACAATGCTCCTTTGAAGAAACGCCGAAGCTGGCGCCCACGGAGCCCCCAGGAGGAAGACAACGGAGAAGTCCTTTACCTGATGAACCAGATTAAAGCGCTGGCTCAATCAGGATTGACAATAGTCGAGGTTATGTCAATATGCATAATGCGGGGAGTGCATCCACTTCAATATCGAGGGCACCCCCTATGGTGTTTTAACAAGGAAGATGATGCCACCCGCTGCGGGCGTAAGGGACCCGACTCCGCTGCTGCTTTAGCAAAAATTCTGTCCGAGTTGTTCAAGGGAGAGGAAAAGGAGTTCATCCGTATCAAGCCACGGGATGGATTCTCCATGTACAACCCTCCAAGCTGGGTGAGTTGTACCTCTTTACTCCCATTCTTCCCGCATTCTTCATCGTAGGTACTCACCTTGCCATTTTACGGCAGGAACTACGAAAAACTGTAAGGGAGGTCAACAACCCATCTCCACAACCAGTGGACGCTGGCCGGGCCCTCGGTCCCGGACTCGAAGAGGACCCGGACATATTCGTGGAGCTGATAGACAGGAAATTCTATCAATTGAGCTGCGATGACGCCATCGTGGCCATAATGGCCGACTATCCCGGACTGCTTCTTGCGTCGCACGTAAGAAAAACCAAAATCCCAGCTCCAAAAATAGGATCCCCTTTTAGACACTTCACCTACCGTACACATATGGTGTTTCATAGGGAAGGCATTCGGGACGCCATGCCGAACCCACAGCAACTCGCCACCAAGAGGCACCGAAGCCAGGTGAGGGAGTCCTGGATTAGGGGGTGTTCGGATAGCCGAACTATATCTTCATCCGGACTCCTGGACTATGAAGATACAAGATTGGAGACTCCTTCCCGTGTCCGGAAGGGACTTTCCTTGGCGTGGAAGGCAAGCTTGGCGATAAAGATGTTCAGATCTCCTACCATTGTAATCGACCCTATGTAACCCTAACCCTCTCCGGTGTCTATATAAACCGGGGGGTTTTAGTCCGTAGGACAACATACACATCAACAATCATACCATAGGCTAGCTTCTAGGGTTTAGCCTCTCTGATCTCGTGGTAGATCTACTCTTGTACTACCCATATCATCAATATTAATCAAGCAGGACGTAGGGTTTTACCTCCATCGAGAGGGCCCGAACCTGGGTAAAACTTCGTGTCCCTTGCCTCCTGTTACCATCCGGCCTAGACGCACAGTTCGGGACCCCCTAACCGAGATCCGCCGGTTTTGACACTAACATTGGTGCTTTCATTGAGAGTTCCTCTGTGTCGTCGCTGTCAGGCCCGATGGCTCCTACGATCATCAATGACGATGCAGTCCAGGGTGAGACCTTCCTCCCCGGACAGATCTTCGTCTTTGGCGGCTTCGCACTGCGGGCCAATTCACTTGGCCATCTAGATCAGATCGAAAGCTACGCCCCTGGCTGTCAGCTCAGATTTGGAAATTTAAACTACATGGCTGACATCCGCGGGGACTTGATCTTCGACGGATTCGTACCACTGCCGAGCGCGCCGCACTGTCACGACGAGCATGATCTAGCTCTGCCGCCGAACAGTGCCCTGGAGGCTGCACCCGCATTGGCTCCGACCCTTAGTTCGGAGCCAACCGCGTCGATCGAGGATGGGCGGTTGGACGCCACCTTGGGGGCTATGATCCCAACGGCAGTTGAGCCAAACACCAACCCCATACTCTGCGAGACTCGTGACTCCATGGAGCCAGATTCTTCTCCGGACTCCAAACCCTCCGTGCCCCTGCCGATCGAATCCGATTGGGCGCCGATCATGGAGTTCACGGCCGCGGACGTCTTTCAGCACTCACCTTTCAGCGATATCCTGAAGTCACTGAAGTCTCTCTCTTTATCAGGAGAGCCCTGGCCGGACTACGGTCAGCAAGGTTGGGGTACGGACGATGAAGAAATTCAAAACCCACCCACTTTGTAGCCACTGTCGACGACTTAACCGACATGCTCGACTTCGACTCTGAAGACATCGACGGTATGGACGCCGATGAAGGAGATGATGAAGAACCAGCACCTACTAGGCCCTGGAAAGCCACCTCGTCATATGCCATATACATGGTGGACACCCCAAAAGAGGGAGAGGGCGATGGAACAGCGGAGGGTGACCCCTCCAAGAAACAGCCCAAGCGCCGGCGTCAGCGGCGCCACTCAAAATCCCACCAACACAAAAATGGTGATTCCAGCATAGGATAATAATACTCCGGAAAGTGCCGAAGAAAACCCCCTCCAGTAAGGTTTAGCACAGGAGGATGAAGAAACCAGCCCTCATGAGAGAGTGGCAGACAGAGAGGTCGAGGATGATAATTATATGCCTCCCTCCGAAGACGAGGCAAGCCTCGACAACGACGAATTTGTTGTGCCAGAGGATCCCGTTGAGCAAAAGCGTTTCCAACGCAGGATTATGGCCACGGCAAGAAGCCTCAAGAAAAACAGCAACAGCTCCGAGCTGATCAAGATTTGCTGGTTGACAGATGGACCGAAGTCCTTGCGGCCAAAGAGCATAAACTCGGACGCCCCTCCAAGAGTTACCCAAAGCGCGGGTTGCTACCCCAATTAGAGGAGGAAGCACTTGATGCGGCCGAACGGCCACCTCGTGGCCGCGACAGAGAGGCCTCCCGGCCCTCCACTCAAGCCGCAACCCGTACCAAGGCACGGGAATATGCGTCGGACTTACGAGACATGTTGGAGGACAAGGCAAGGCAAACACGATCGATCTATGGATCGCGTGGGCACCCCACGGCTCGAGACGGTAACCGTCACGCCGGCCACAAATTTGGCAGGGCCGAACACAGTAGACAAAACTCATTGGAGCTACGTCATGATATCGCCTAGTACAGAGGCGCCGCACACCCACTGTGCTTTACAGATGAAATAATGGATCATCAAATCCCTGAGGGTTTCAAACCCGTAAACATCGAATCATATGATGGCACAACAGACCCTGCGGTATGGATTGAGGATTATCTCCTTCATATCCACATGGCCCGCGGCGACGATTTTCACGCCATCAAATACCTCCAACTCAAGCTTAAAGGACCAGCTCGGCATTGGCTCAACAGCCTGCCAACTGGATCAATCAGTTGTTGGGAGGACCTGGAAGCCGCATTCCTCGACAATTTCCAGGGCACTTATGTGCGACCCCCAGACACTGATGACCTAAGTCACGTAATTCAGCAGCCGAAGGAATTGGCCAGGCAATTCTGGACACGGTTCCTAACAAAGAAAAATCAAATAGTCGACTGTCCGGACGCTAAGGCCCTAGCAGCCTTCAAGCACAATATCCGTGACGAGTGGCTGGCCCGGCACCTTGGACAAGAAAAGCCGAAATCTATGGCAGCACTCACGACACTCATGACCCACTTTTGTGCGGGAGAAGACAGCTGGCTTGCTCGTAGCAACCATATGGCCAAGAACCCGGGTAATTCGGATACCAAGGACAGTAGTGGCAGGTCGCGTCGCAACAAGCAGAAGCGCCACATTAACGGCGACAATGCTGAGGATACGGCAGTTAATGCCAGATTCAGAGGCTCTAAAACCGGTCAGCGGAAAAAGCCATTCAAAAGGAATCCTAGGGGCCCGTCCAGTTTGGATCGAATACTCGACCGCTTGTGCCAGATACATGGCACCCCCGAAAAGTCGGCCAATCACACCAACAGGGATTGTTGGGTGTTCAAGCAGGCAGGCAAGTTAAATGCCAAAAATGAAGACAAAGGGCTACATAGCGATGACGACGAGGAGCCCCGGCCACCGAACAATAGTGGATATAAGGGTTTTCCCCCACAAGTGCGGACGGTGAACATGATATACGCAACCCACGTCCCCAAAAGGGAGCGAAAGCGCGCGTTAAGGGACGTATACGCGATAGAGCCAGTCGCCCCAAAGTTCAACCCATGGTCCTCCTGCCCGATCACCTTTGATCGAAGAGACCATCCCACTAGCATCCGTCATGGCGGATTCGCCGCATTGGTTCTAGACCCAATTATTGACGGATTTCATCTCACTAGAGTCCTTATGGACGGCGACAGCAGCCTGAACCTGCTTTACCAGGATACAGTGCGGAAAATGGGCATAGATCCCTCGAGGATTAAGCCCACCAAAACGACCTTTAAAGGCATAATACCAGGTGTAGAAGCCAACTGTACAGGCTCAGTCACACTTGAAGTGGTCTTCGGATCTCCGGATAATTTCCGAAGCGAGGAGTTGATCTTCGACATAGTCCCATTCCACAGTGGCTATCACGCACTGCTCGGACGAACCGCATTCGCCAAGTTCAATGCGGTACCGCACTACGTATACCTTAAGCTCAAGATGCCAGGTCCTCGAGGAGTAATTACGGTCAATGGAAACACCGAACGCTCTCTCCGAATGGAGGAGTACACGGCGGCCCTTGCAGCGGAAGTACAAAGCAGCCTCTCCAGGCAGTTCTCCTGTCCGGCCATTAAGCGTCCGGACACCGTCAAGCGCGCCCGGAGTAACCCACAACAAGACCGCCTGGCACGTTCCGAGAAGGCGTAGAAATGCGGCCCCAACCCCAGCCCTCGCAACAATGCGACATCAGTACTTCGCGTACATAACTATGCTCTAAAAATACGATGGGTACAGGGGAGGGGCACCATCAAGGCACGCCCGAAACGCAGCTTAAACCGCACCAGGGGCTGCCGATTTTTTAATTTTCTCTTACTTTCAGGACTCCATTCTTTGGAAGGCCTGTTCGGCAGTTCAATTGCCGCACAAACGATGCAAGAACCAGGGAGGCAGACAAGCCACGCCGCATTACAGAACTCACAGGTGGTCAATAGTTGTTGAAGTACATTATTATTCGATTAAACTTGAATGCAATATGCTGAGCCATGATAAAAATAACATGATGCAACTATAATGCATGAACATGGTATTAACACAAGCATGGGCGTGCATCACAATCAACAAGCATAACAACAACATTTAACCATTTATCCAGATGAGCATGGCATACCGACAAGCATGAAAATCACAACTGGAACACTACTCATATCATAACATGACTACTAGCATCAACAATAAATACCATGCAATAACATAATGATAAAACTACCATGCAAGCATTTAACCAACTGGGTGCAAAAGAACATGCACAACCATAGTACTCGGAACAGACGATAGTCGTGCACTTAAGACCATCACCAACATGTACTATTACCTAGCATGGCCAATATTAAAGTAATACTAGCATGAAGAACATAATAACAGAGTGCAAGAAAACATGGCATGACGGTAACCACTGATCCATAAGCATAACTGAAATAACGACAGCCGTAGTAAAATGAACAGACAGTTATTAAAGATTCAAGTTGAAAACCAATGCTTCTGCATGGCTATCATGCAAATGGTGGTTGTGGCTTGCCTGGGGGTGAAGAAGGCTTCGGGAAGAGGTGCAAAAAGATCGCGAAAAGAATCACCGGAAAGGCTTCTCTCTCAGAGGGGCTGATTAGGGGCAAGGGTAAAATGGTCATTTCTAGCATGTCAAACCATAGTGAAAGTGGGCGTTGGATTCACCTCATTCAGAGTTATGGTTGAAAAGTTACGACCGTTCATTTGTTAGGCAGAAAAAGAAATAAAAAGTATTTATTTCTACGGCTAACGAGTGAACATTCACTATTCAACCATTTCGGCCGGCTGAGCTGAAGAACAGAAAGCGCATTCCTCAGATTACGCCTCTAGAGTACGGAAAATGTGTTTTTGGCTGAAGCATAAGGATAATACGCTTACTCCACGAGAAAACGTAGTTCTAGAAGTATGCTTCCACTAATCCATGTGGGCAGTGGCGGGGCCAGGCATTGTGTGGCTGATGGGTGGGGGCCGCTAGGTCCACTGCTAGCTGGCAGGGTGATGGCGTCATCGTCGTCTCCAAACTCCAGCGCTTGACGGGGCAGAGCAAAGGCATGACTTCGACGGGGCTCACCGGCGGTGTAGGCCACCTCCCGCGGTGCTCCGCCTACGGATGGACTCGGGACGGAGAGCCGCATCCGAAGGGGTAGGTCATGACCGCCGACGAGGGACGAGGCAGCAGCAGCACAGACACCGGCTGAGGAGGTCGTCGGCCGGAGATGAAGACGAGGCTATGGAGGTTCCGGCGACGAATGGAGATGTGGGGGAGGAGCTACGGGGTCCGGGCGGTCCTCAGGTGAGGTCAGGAGGGAGGGGGAGGGCTTGGTTGTCACAAATTTTGGAGGAGGCCAGAGGCGTCCATGGCGGCAATGGAGGGCATGGGAGCTCCTTGAGCTCGGGGAAATAGCTAGGTGGGGTTTTGGGAGGTGATGAGGATGAGTGGTGTGCTCGGACGAGGCCGGGGCGGGCTTATATAGCCGAGCGGCAAGGGGATGAGGGGGCATGCGCGCGGCTACGTGTCCGTGCTCCGGCGACGGGCACGCGCGGCCAAGGGTCACGGGGAGGGGTGGCAAGGCGACGAGGGAGGACGCGGACGAGGCGTATAGGTCACGGAGACGAGGCAGAGCTCAAGGACAAAGGAAGGAAGAAGACACGGAGATGGAAGATGACGCAGTCACGGGCGCGCACTGTTTCTCGACGGGGACGGGTCGCCGGGGAAGCAAACTGAGGGGCAAATGGCTCCAGGAGGACATCGATGACGCGTGCTAGCTGTTAGATAGGCTCACGCGCGCGAAGACGACGAGAAGAGGAGGGCCCGAAGCAAACGACGCTCAGCTCGCGTCCATGGCATGCCAGGGCGGTGGTTACTTGGAAGTGCAACTATCCCTGGGTGGTTTTGGTAATTCCTAACAACATATAACTCATTGAGCTAATGCTACTTAAAGATAAACATTTCAGGAAAGCTCAGTGATTGGCATGGCATGGATGAGAAAAGTGGATCCCTCAAAATTCTAAGGACAAAGAATTGGCTCAATCTCAAAGCTCAGGACTCTACATCTTTTCATTTTAAGTGATCCAAGATCACATTGAGTCCATAGGAAAAGCCAATACTATTAAGAGGGGATGAGGTGTTGCCTAATGGCTTGCTTGCTCAAAGTGCTTAGTGATATGCTCCAAAACCCTCAACTACTTTATCACATCCACATATGTCTCAAACCAAAAGTCAAACTCGGCCCCACCGAAACTTTCTATCTGGCGCCACCAAGTTCAGTTGACATAGCCACTGCCAGAAACCCTAGTCTTTTCGGTCTCACCGAGATGGGATTGTAATCTCTCTATTTCCCTTCATAACATTTCGGTCAAACCGAGATGAGCGATCGGTCCCACCAAGATTGCAATGCAAACTCTCCGTTTACCTTTCGTAACGTTTCGTTCCAACCGAGATGAGCGAATCGGTCCCATCGAGTTTGCCTGACCAACTCTGTGTTAGTCCATTATCAAAATAGGTCTCACCGAGTTTGTGTAATCGGTCTCACCGAGATTATGTTATGCCCTAACCCTAAAAAAATCGGTCCCACCGAGTTGACATGTCGGTCCCACTGAAAATCCTAACATTCACATTTTGAACTAAATTGGTTTGACCGAGTTTCATGATTCGGTCCCACCGAGTTTGGTGATTTGTGTGTAACGGTTAGATTTTGTGTGGAGGCTATTTATACCCCTCCACCCACTCTTCATTCATGGAGAGAGCCATCAGAACATGCCTACACTTCCAATATACATTTTCTGAGAACCACCTACACTTGTGTTGAGGTCAAGATATTCCATTCCAACCACATAAATCTTGATCTCTAGCCTTTCCCAAGTTGATTTCCACTCAAGTCATCTTTCCACCAAATCCAAATCATGTGAGAGAGAGTTGAGTGTTGGGGAGACTAACATTTGAAGCACAAGAGCAAGGAGTTCATTATCAACACACCATTTGTTACCTCTTGGAGAGTGGTGTCTCCTAGATTGGTTAGGTGTCACTTGGGAGCCTCCCTCAAGATTGTGGAGTTGAACCAAGGAGTTTGTAAGGGCAAGGAGATCGCCTACTTCGTGAAGATCTACCCGAGTGAGGCGAGTCCTTCGTGGGCGACGGCCATGGTGGGATAGACAAGGTTGCTTCTTCGTGGACCCTTCATGGGTGGAGCCCTCCGTGGACTCGCGCAACCGTTACCCTTCGTGGGTTGAAGTCTCCATCAACGTGGATGTACGATAGCACCACCTATCGGAACCATGCCAAAAATCTTCGTGCCTCCAGTTGCGTTTGCACACTCCAAACTCCTCCCTTTACCTTCATATGCAATTATTTTATTTTCCGCTACTATACTCTTAGAATTGCATGTGTAGGTTGATTGCTTCACTTGTGCTAAGTTGCTAAAATCTGCCTAGAACTAAAATTGGGAAAAGGCTAGACTTTTATTTGGTCAAGTAGTCTAATCACCCCCCTCTAGACATACTTTCGGTCCTACAAGTGGTATCGGAGCTTTGGTCTCCATTTACTTTGATTTCCATAGCTTGTGGTGGTCATAGCCTTGGTTTCACAACCTAGGAGGGTATGGCGTCTAGCAAGGGAAATTACCACCGTAGAGGTCCTTACTTTGATGGTACAATTTTTGCCAGTTGGAAGCATAAGATGAAAATGCATATTCTTGGATATAACCCCGCCGTTTGGGCTATTGTGTGTATTGGCTTGCAAGGCGAATTCTTTGATGGGAGAGAACCAAACCATGAAGCTACCGCGGAAGAGTTGAAGATGCTACATTACAATGCTCAAGCTTGTGATATTCTCTTCAACGGATTATGCCCCGAAGAATTCAACAAAATCAGTTGTCTTGAGAATGCAAAGGAAATTTGGGATACTTTGACTGATATGCACAAAGGTACCGAATCTGTCAAGGAATCCAAATTGGACGTGCTTCAAAGTTAGCTTGACAAGTTCAAAATGAAGGATGGTGAAGGCGTCGCTGAAATGTACTCTAGGCTTGCTCTCATCACAAATGAGACTGCCGGCTTAGGAAGTGAAGAGGTCATCATCAAGAAGAGCCTTGGATGGAAAATATGATACCGTTTGCACATTGATCCAAATGATGCCCAATTACAAAGATCTCAAGCCAACGGAAGTTATTGGAAGAATTGTTGCTCATGATATGTCACTCAAGGATAAGGAAGAGCTTCACGACAAGTCAAGTGGTGCTTACAAAGCCTCGTGTGATGCTCCCACATCATCAGGTGAGAAGCAAACCTTCAATGAAGAATTGAGTCTAATGGTGAAGAACTTCAACAAGTTCTACAAGAGTAGAAGCAAGGAAAGAAGTTCCAGGTCAAGGTCTTACAATGACAAAAGATCTTCTAGTTGTGAGCGCAATTGCTACAATTGTGGAAGACCCGGACACTATTCCAATGAGTGTACGCCTCCCTACAAAAGAAGAGAAGATTCTCCCTACAAAAGAAGAAGTAGAAGAGAAGAATCACCATCAAGAGAAAGAAGGAGTAGAGATGATCGTTATGAACGAAGACCCTCTCGGAGAAGCAAGGACTCGGAAAGGAAGGACAAGTCATCAAGGAGCTACACAAAAAGAAGACATCAAGCTCATGTTGGTGAATGGGTATCCGGTTCCGACTCCGACAATCACTTCGAAAGAAGTTATCACCCCGACTCCGAATATACTCAAGATGAAGGTGTTGCCGTACTAGCACTTGTGACAACCAACTCCTTCGACATATTTGACTCACCAAATGAAGGAATTGGGAGATGCTTCATGGCTAAAGGTCCAAAGATGACACACCCCGAGTATGTTGATTTCAATAGTGATGAAGATAATTTGCTAGGAGATGATGATTTACTTGTTGACAACTCTAGTTATAAAAACTATTATGAGCTTGCTATTAATCATGATAATCAAGATAAAATGAATGACGATGATAAGAATGAGATTGAGCATCTAACTAAAGAACTAAACACTCTTAAGTTAGCTCATGAAACTACCTTGGAAGATCATCGAGAACTTTTAAAGACTCATGACAAGCTATGCTTTGAAAAGCTCAACATTGAGCAAGAACATGAGTTTTTAAAGGCAATCAATGATGATCTTCGCAAGAAAAGTTCTTCTTACATTGCCAAGCGTTTACTCTTGTCTACTTACATGCCACAAGTTAAATCTAGTAACAAGAACAAAAAAGATTCTTCATCTAGTAGTAACAAAAATCATGCTAAATCCAATGTTGTTGCTTCTAGTAGCTCTATTGATTCCACTAATGATTCTCTTAGCCAAGTTACACTTGAGCAAGAAAATAGCTTATTGAAGGGAATTATAGAGAAAGGTGTTTAAAAGAGCCTTGCCGGAAGTAAGCAATTTGGGGAAATTATGCGCAAGCAAGGAAGACACCAGAAGAATCAAGGTGTTGGTTTTGAACGAAAGTTCAATGCCAATGGAATTGAGTGGGAAGAAGATCAATACCCCAAGACGAAGTTTGTTCCTCAACAATATAAGTATGATCCTACTTCTTTCAAAGGAACACAATCTCAAGATGATCTTCCACCACAAGACCACAAGCTAAAAGGCAAGGACAAGCTTCAAGAGGAGATTGATGCATTTGAAGAAGCACCTAAGGTCTTGGTCAAGTGGGTTCCCAAGACTACATCAAGTTCTACTTCATCAAGTATGACTATAACTCCAAGGATTCCCATCAAGATGGTGTGGATCCCGAAGAAGAAGAACTAGAGAGTTCTTGAGGGTGACTCCGCCAACATACTTCACTCATATCATTTTGGCGAGGACAAGTGCAAACAACTTTCATATCTTGCACTAGTTCAAGGAGTCACAAACCCTCTTGTTGGTAAGACAAGGGACAAGGTAACCTAATGCTTCCATGGACATCATCTTGTGTACACATCACTCTATGTCTATGGATATCCTTGTTTGTTCCATGTGGGACTAACCCGTGTAGGTATTGAAAGTGCAACTCACTCCAAAGGATTGCTCCAAATGATCTACATCAACATTGAGCATCCACATCTTCAACACCTACATGAAGTCATCATCGACAAAACCCAAGGTTAGTTGATCCCTCTTAGGGGGATATCACATCTAGGGGGAGCTTTACTCTAATCAATTGAGTTAAAGCAACTCTAATGGTGTGAGTACAACAATGCTTTATGTAAAAGTGGTAACCCCACTTGTGCTTAAACGATGAGTATGACCTATGATCAAATGTTCTCATTTGACTCCTAAGTCAATATACTCATATATAGATGACCCATTCATCGCCAATTGCTTGATAGATGCTAGAGTGTTTGTGCATGCTTTTTCACATATTTTTTTGCCATCTTATTGTGTGAGCATGTTGGTTGCATACTTTACTCATTTGAGGACATCCATTTGTTGCTTTGATTGTTTAGCCTTTTCTCTTTTGCCAAATGGATGGACAAGAATGCCTAAGAACTCCCTCTATCTATCTATGCTTTTTCTCGTCTCAAACTCTATTCATGCTACATCACAAAGTTTGATCAAGTCAGATTCAAACCACTCTGTGTGAGGAGCACTAGGAGTTCCCGATTCGTCATAGACTTAAACTTCCAAAACCTCTTTGTGTATTTTGGTCTGACCAATTCATCCTTTTCGGTCCTACCAAGATCACTTAGTTGATCTAGGTTTTCAATCTCGATGCAACTGATTAGAACCTTTCGGTCACACCGAGTTGCAGTAACTGCCTACAGTTTTGCATCTCGGTGTCACCGAGTCGTTCCACTCGGTCACACCGACAGGGTCAGGTTATATATACCGACGGGTCAAATTATGGAAAAAAAATTCCGAAATCTCTTCGCCCGCGCATAACCTACTCTGCCTCTTCGGGTCTCCGGATCATCCTCTCGTCGCCAGCGACCTCCCGCTGCTGGTATCCGCCACCGTCAACGGCAATCTTCCCCGCCGTTGCCGCCGTAGCAAGTTCGCCGCCGAACTAGGGTACGAACTTGATCTTTGTGCTAATCCATAACTCTGATTCTTAGCACATTGCTTTGCCATGATTCTTGTCACGAATGAAATCATCCTGTCCAGCAAAAATGTCCCGTAGATTAGTTTTGATTTGAAAATTTAGGGTTAGGTCTCCGCCGAATTCATCTCGGACTGACCGAGTTGTAGAAATCGGTCTCACCGATTTGGTTTAGGCCATTGCACATGTGTTTTCGGTCTGACCGAAAATTGCAAATCGGTGTGATCAAGTTCAATTCTTTGTGAAACCCTAGCAGTCTCGGTGCCACCGAACTATGACTCGGTCTGACTGAGTTCGCTAGTTTAGGTTCCAAAAACTGCTTCGGTATCACCGAGTTTACAAATCAGTAGATCTGAAATGCTTTCTGTGAAGAACTAAAACTACGTTTTTGAGTCAATTGTTCTGCAAAACTCATGTACTTTGTGATGCTAATCTACTCTACCTCATCTATAATCTATTCACAGGGTCTGCTAACAGTTTGCCTGCACGATGTCTGACCAAAGTGACAGCCAGAACAAATCTAAAGAACAGGTCCAGATGAGTGAGGGCACTAGTCCCTCTAGTTCTTCTAATGATGGCAGCAGGAGCACACCAAGTAACTTTCCAAAGGCAGCTACCAGGACAAGGAAGAAGAAAACTTCTAATTCAGAGGATGAAGATTATGTGGCTGTTGAGGATGAGGCCACTTCAAAGAAAAAGGTGCTGAAAAAGGAGTATGGCTCATCTGCTACAGTCAAGCCAGGGATGCATAAGAAGGCACCACCAAAGAGAGTCCCCATGTCTAAGGCCAGAGCATCCACTGCTGAAACCTCCAAGCCATCTGAAGAGGCAGTTGGAGAAGGCAACAAAAGGAAGGAAAGGGTTAAGAAGACCACTGCCAGAGTGATTGGCAGATCATCAATTATGAGAGATGATGATGAAGAGGAAGAGGATGCTGCACCAGCACCCAAAGCTCCAAAGCTCATGGGAGATGCAATCAGATCAGGGGATGCTCCATCTAAGCCCAAAGTTGCTCCCAAGGCTACTGCTCTAGCTCAGAAGCCTAAACCCAAGAGAAGCACTAGAAACATTCCTGCTGAGGAAAATAACAAGGCCCCAGTGCCTGAAGCTGCTGAAGAAGAAGATAACTCAGTTGTGTTAAGGAAGCTGAAACCCAAGATCCCTGACCACAGTGATGCACATCCAGTTGCAGAAAACATGAAAATCAAGAAGGATGCAGGACTGAGACTATGGAGACAGTCTGATCCATATGCTGTCAGGAGGAGAACTGCTATGGACTACATGTTTCACACCAAGGAACAGCAAGATTTTTATGAGACAGTGTTGCTTGACAAGAAGCCCATTGTGTGTGACATGAAATGGGTTGACTGGGAATACATCCAAGAGAATGAAAATCACTATCCAAGTGTATATGATAGCTTCAAGGCATGTGGAATTGATACCTTTGTGGCCCAGAAGCTCACCAAGTGGAACGATGAGCTGATCATGCAGTTTTACTCCACTGGCCACTTCTATCCTGATGGAAGGATAGTTTGGATGTATGAGGGTACCAGGTACCAATCTTTTGTTGATGAATGGGATCAGTTGATCAATGCCCCAAAAGAAAGTGAGGATGACTTGGATATTTATACTGAGAAGAAGAAAGACCACAACACAATGGCCAACATGTACAAAGAGATCCCAGATGCTGCTTTGGATACACATAAGTTTGGATTTGTCCACTACTTGTTGTCTGGTCTGCCTACCATAAACTGGATTCTAAGGCACACACTGCTACCCAAGTCAGGTGATCACAAGATGATCAGAGGACATGTTATAAACTTGTTGCACATATTTGATGTCCCACAGAAGTTCAAGGTCATGAGTTTGATTATTGAGACAATCAAGAGGACTGCTGCTGACCAGAAGAGAAGTTGTGGGTATGCCCCACAAATTCAGGAGCTCATCAACTCAAGGATGGGCACAGGCACATATCTTTTGGATAAGGAGCACCTGCCCATATACCCTGAATTTGAAGACAACACTATGGTGATGGATGAAAATGAACCATCTTCAGCTCAAGCACATGAGAAAAGAGAGAAGGCAAGGGCACAGAAAGCTGCAAAGATGCCAACTGTTGAAGAGGCATCTCAAGTGTTCTTGAAATCCAAACAAGATCAACTTGGATATCTGATCCAATCCACCTTGAGGATTGACAAGGGCTTGGCCACCCTGACTCAAAACTAGGAGAGTTTGGAGAGGATCGTTGAGAAGAAGTTCTATGATCTGGATGTCAAGGTAACTGAGATCCAAACTGCAGTTGAGCAGCTACAGGAGGAAGCAGAGGAGAAGAAGGGCAAGTCTACCACTGATGCTTTCAACCGAGTGCCACGTGGTCCAAGGTCTGCTTAAGTGCCCGTGACAGATACTCGAGCTTCAGTGTCAGCACCAGCAGCCACAGCTCCAGTGCCACCTCCAGCACCCACTCCATCAGCTCCAACTACTTCATCGGAAGCCTTCGTCCTTGGAGTTCTCTCTACACCACCTCCCGAAGACCAAGCCTGAGAGTCGTTTAGCACTATGCATTTTTGAAATTTTTGGTAACTTGTTGCCAAAGGGGGAGAAAAATGTATAGATCATAGGCTTCGAGAGAGAGTGTGGTTCTTCTTATCTCTCTTGGTATTTTGGTTGAACTTCTTTATTGAGTGCTTGTGTGAGATACTTTATGTCCTTGTGAGATACTTGTTGATCATATGCTACCCTTAATGTTTGGTTGAATGATGCTATCCTATGATCATTCACTTGCTTGGTGATGAGTGCATGCTTTTAATCTCTATCATTTTGAGCGCTCCACCAAGATGTATGTGACATGGAAGAGTAACCCATGATCCTAATCGATTGTGCATTTGCATTCAAAAGAAAATTTTAAATAATGCACAAATTTAGGGGGAGCTCTTTCTTATCACATACTTCTCAAAGCGACGATGTCTTTTCAATATTATTTATCATTTGTCAAAGCTTTGGTCTATATATTGTCATCAATTACCAAAAAAGGGGAGATTGAAAGTGCAACTATCCCTGGGTGGTTTTGGTAATTCCTAACAACATATAACTCATTGAGCTAATGCTACTTATAGATAAACATTTCAGGAAAGCTCAGTGATTGGCATGGCATGGATGAGAAAAGTGGATCCCTCAAAATTCTAAGGACGAAGAATTGGCTCAAGCTCAAAGCTCGAGACTCTACATCTTTTCATTTTAAGTGATCCAAGATCACATTGAGTCCATAGGAAAAGTCAATACTATTAAGAGGGGATGAGGTGTTGCCTAATGGCTTCCTTGCTCAAAGTGCTTAGTGATATGCTCCAAAACCCTCAACTACTTTCTCACATCCACATATGTCTCAAACCAAAAGTCAAACTCGGCCCCACCAAAACTTTCTATCCGGCGCCACCGAGTTTAGTTGACATAGCCACTGCCACAAACCCTAGTCTTTTCGGTCTCACCGATAGGGATCTCGGTCTCACCGAGATGGGATTGTAATCTCTCTGTTTCCCTTCATAACATTTTGGTCAAACCGAGATGAGCGATCGGTCCCACCGAGATTGCAATGCAAACTTTCTATTTCCCTTTCGTAACATTTCGGTCCAACCGAGATGAGCGAATCGGTCCCACCGAGTTTGCTTGACCAACTCTTTTTTAGTCCATTATCAAAATCGGTCTCACCGAGTTTGTGTAATCGGTCTCACCGAGATTACGTTATGCCCTAACCCTAACAAAATCGGTCCCACCGAGTTCACATGTTAGTCCCACCGAAAATCCCAACGTTCACATTTTGAACTAAATCGGTCTGACCGAGTTTCATGATTCGGTCCCACCGAGTTTTGTGATTTGTGTGTAATGGTTAGGTTTTGTGTGGAGGCTATTTATACCCCTCCACCCACTCTTCATTCATGGAGAGATCCATCAGAACATGCCTACACTTCCAATATACATTTTCTGAGAACCACCTACACTTGTGTTGAGGTCAAGATATTCCATTCCAACCACATAAATCTTGATCTCTAGCCTTTCCCAAGTTGCTTTCCACTCAAATCATCTTTCCACCAAATCCAAATCCTGTGAGAGAGAGTTGAGTGTTGGGGAGACTATCATTTGAAGCACAAGATCAAGGAGTTCATTATCAACACACCATTTTTTACCTCTTGGAGAGTGGTGTCTCCTAGATTGGTTAGGTGTCACTTAGGAGCCTCCGTCAAGATTGTGGAGTTGAACCAAGGAGTTTGTAAGGGCAAGGGGATCGCTTACTTCGTGAAGATCTACCCGAGTGAGGCAAGTACTTCGTGGGCGACGGCCATGGTGGGATAGACAAGGTTGCTTCTTTGTGGACCCTTCGTGGGTGGAGCCCTCCGTGGACTCGCGCAACCGTTACCCTTCGTGGGTTGAAGTCTCTATCAACATGGATGTACGATAGCACCACCTATCGGAACCACGCAAAAAATCTTCGTGTCTCCAATTGTGTTTGCACACTCCAATGCAATTATTTTACTTTCCGCTGCTATACTCTTAGAATTGCATGTGTAGGTTGATTGCTTTACTTGTGCTAAGTTGTTAAAATCTGTCTAGAACTAAAATTGGGAAAAGGCTAGACTTTTATTTGGTCAAGTAGTCTAATCACCCCCCCTCTAGACATACTTTCGATCCTACATCACTGCGTGAGTTGGCGCAGGAGGTTGCACCCGGGTCAGCCAACCATGTCTGCACGATAGGTCACAGCAAGGAGAAAGCCAAGAGGGAAAGAAACGAGCACAGGAGCTTAATTGGTGAATATGGCTTGCAGTGTTTCAGTCGCACAGCAAGGTGTTTGTTGTTTGCTGTGACTCACATGCTTGGTATTCACGGTTGACCTTTGACTTGGGTTGATCACTCACTAAGGTGACTAAGATGGCATGGTTTAAGCTCAAGAGGAGGAGTTTATCTAGTACTTGCTATACAAACCACCAGACTGGACAGAAATACAAACTATGAAGTAGCACTCACATCGAGAAGCCGCTTGAGCTGAAATTTGGCAGGTCAGGGTGATTTGGGCATATGAGAGTGCCATAAAAATTTCATGCCATTTGGCCAAGCCAAAATGGCACTTCCTTCATACAACACCTCTCTTAGGAAAAATCCTGAGGGAAAATGGCTGAATTAAATGAGCCAAAATCTTGTGGAGATAGGTTATATGGGTAGGAGAAGGTCCTGGAAAATTTTCAGCAGTAATGGAGCAATATAAAATATACTTGCTTCACTAACTGAAAATTTGGACAGAAACAAAGAATGGATGCTCAGCTCACAAGGATGCATTTCACAATCTCAAATCTTGATGAGGGATGTGATTTGATTATATCAAGGACCATGCAAAATTTCAACTCAATTGGGTTCACCTAGCTAGCACTTCCTTGACAACCAATTCCCTCAGACAAGAACTTTGAAAATTTGCTTAGGAATATTTGCTAGGCAAATTAGGTTGAATTTTGGCATGAGGCAATTATTTGGACATGAAAAGGTGTCCAAAAAGTTTGGGGTCAATTGGGCAAAGGTAAATGGCACTTGCTTCACAAACTAGCATTCAGGACAGAATAGGAAAGGACTTAATTAAGCGTGATGAGGAACATGGCAAAGGAAATATTTTGCCATATTTGAGGAAGATATTACCCAAACAATTTATGAGAATTATTTGGGAAGTTTTGGAGTGATAGAAATATAGGTTGCTTCACAACCTAGGGCAAATTGGGTTATTCCTTTAATAGAAAAGGAAATATCCCAAGGAAAAGAATATTGGGGTTTTGTCCAAGATGGAAATGGCAAGGTTTGGGAAGGGTTTGGGGAGGACAAGCCACTCTGGAAAGAAAGAAGAGGTCATCTTCTTCAGTTTCCAGACCACATAGCCACAGAGAAAGAAAACTCAAGCAAAACTCGCAGAAAAACAAAAGAAAAAGAAAGGGCCAAAAACCAGGCTATGACAACTCCTCCCCCCTTAAAAAATCTCGTCCTCGAGATTTGGTTGCTCAGGGAACAATTATGCATATACTGACTTAAGGAGACCGTTTCCAACTTGGCTATCCTTTTTCTTTTATTGATTGTTCCCATTAAATTCTTCATCTAACTTACCTGACTAACTTATCTGAGATTACCATGACTGAAATATATGCCCGTCTCACAAATCCGAGGGTGATTTCCAATTGCTGTGTGTGTACTGACAACCTTCCATAAATTGGTGATCAGATTTTTCCTGATGAACACCCACGATCTGACTCCTTGAATTGGGTTTCTCAACTAACTATAGGTCCTCCAAGTTCAAAGCAGTGTTTCAAATCATAACTGTTCTCCTGACTGATACTAAGTTCTCGCGGAGTTTCTGAATCACCTTGAATGGCTCCACTGTCTGGAGTGTCAGATCTGTACCAAATATTTGACTGTCTCCTGTCGTGTCCAGCATAAAGGGTATGACCTTATATGATAGTATCCTCAAACTTGACTGACGGTGGTTCTGGCAGAAGAATCTTGTTCATGCCAAGCTATCCTTTGATACTTCTCATAAGTGAGGGCACATGCTTCAAGACCGTTATTCATCATCCTCATTATTCATTATATCAGAATATCCATGTGGATAGTAGGATGCGTGATGCTTTACCATGGTTGCCGGGGTCAAACTATTGAATGGCCCCTTGGTCTGACTTGACAGACTTAGATATTTGATACTGACAATTCTGAGCACATATTATTAACTGAGTAGGTTGCCTTAATATGGGTTCCTTACCGACATTGAGAAGACCCTGTAGGTGAATATGCATGGTGATTTGTTCACTGAGTCAGACTGTCCGGGGTATCTGCACCCGGTGGTTCATGCAACAATTATCAGTCTTGCTCCTTCATTACTGTTTTCTTGATCCATATCCTTTGCTGAAAGAGCGGGGCCGTGTTGCTTCTTCGTGTGACCATAGGTTCTGTTGAGTGCAACATTCTGACAGGCGTACCCTTATCCTCATCTCCTGACATGGTAATATTGTTTCAATGGCAAGTTCATCACCTCTCAAGTTCTGACCATAGGGAAATGATCATCTGAACCCTTGCAAGAAATCGGCAAATAAATCGGTAGCCACCAGAACGGTCTTTACAACTAAGATCTGGGACATCACTGAAATAGCTCAACCATGGCTTAAGACAACCGAAAAGTAGCTCAGAGCATGAGACCGTGTTGATAATAAGAAAGTGACAGTTCCCTAAGATGGCCGGAAAGCGGCTCAGAGCATAGGGCCACTGTCACAAAAAGAAACTCAACAGATGTACGAGATGGCCGGAAAGCAGCTCAGAACTCGTGACAATTGTTGAATAGAGAAATATAAAGTCAGCACCCACCCTGGACAGCCTAAAATGGCTCAGAACATAGGCGTGGTGCCGTTACCAGAGAAAAGAAGACAAGGGCTCATTAGGATCATATTCTAGGTTCACTGGTACTTGTACAGAGCTCAATGTTGTCGTCAATCTTCATAGTCCTTTTTCACACTGAGGTGTATATCTGGCTTCCTTCACATATATCTGAGAATCTGATTCCCGAGGCAGACTTGTGTTCTGAATGATTCTTGCTTCTGACCAACTGTTGCGGGTCTGATTCTGCCATCTGGTGTCAATTCACAATGTACTATCTTGCACTAGTGCCGTACTGAGGACGATTGGATGACTTATGCCGGAAACCAATGAGAGTATCTTGCTGAGGAAGACTGGGTTTCATGCTGCAGAAGCTTCTCATTGTGATATGCGGACCGATTACCACATATTCATACCATCTTAATATCTCTGTTGTTGATTACTTGCATGAAACAGGGTTGGCTGGACTATCCTCCTTTCTGAGTATTGAGTACATGGCACATTCTTGCTTTCTTTCAGGTATATCATGTTTCATAATCATCCTCAAAGAAGAATCAAACCTTGTATCTGAACCATTCCTTTGACTGAGATTATACTGTTGGTCTGGCACAAAGCTGATCTTCTTGCTGATTTGATCATTTCGGTCATGAAGAGTGCACCCTAAGGCGAACTTGATTATCCGTACTATTGTAAGGAGTGCATGCTAATACAAACATGATATTGACTGTCCATCCAAGATTCCTTTTGCATTCAGACAAGACATTCCAAATTTCACTGCAGTCTACTGATAACTTTATTCCGTTTATCTGAGCTTCCAAGTATTTGAATTCCTTACTGATTCTTCAGGTCCGGTGTTGGTTGGAGAGCAACTTTAGTAAGGGGAAAATAATGCCACACCTAAGGACCAAAGAAAGAAGAAAAATAAACAACTAAAATAAAATCACACAAGCATACAAATAATGTAAATAATCAAGCAATATCACATATTACTGCTACTCACACAATAATATGCATGCACACCTAAGCACACACATCTCGCAGAAACTCCGGTATTGCGGTCTATTATGCTGTGACGGTGTGCACGAAAGTGAATCTGCGTGTGGAAGGGGTTGGTGTAACCAAGGCTACACCAAACGTTGGCTGAACTCTGGTTGCAGCTGGATGAATATGGAGTCGAGGATGGACTAGGTGATCAAGTAGCGAGACACAAGGTCACGACCACATCATCATCAAGCGTACATGTCCAAAGAATGGGATGACAGGGTATGATAGCGGTGCAAAGTGGGCTTGCTGGCATTGCCCTTGTCAGTAAGGGTTGCCAATGGAACGAAATGAAGGGCACGGGTCGGGATAGAGATAAGTCTATTACCGAAACGATATTGTGGATGGCGGAAAAGATATCGATGCGATACCTGAGCATAACTCCTGCAAATGGTGTCTGGAACACTTGGCACCAGGGCATCACTCCGCTGGGACAGAGGTGACGCCAAACACCAAAAAGCAGGCATGCAAAGATGAAGGGTGCAGATAGTGGATCGAAACTGATACCATCTACACTCACAAGATTAACCGTTAGCGACAAGATAATAATCTATATGCATGCTATGCAACAAAAAAATGCAGCAATCAAGTGCAACAAACCACCCAGTCTCTATACTACCGCATTCTAACGTTCGCGTGGGCTAGGGCATCCTATAGCCAGACCTGCTCTGATACCAAGCCTGTGGCACCCCGGCTCAGAGAAACTGGAACGCCCCATATTCCAGCCTAGAGATCGAGGAGAAGTCTTTTGGAATACGACACTGCTTAGCATAGAACAAATCATCTCTTTATTACAATCTATACGGGTACAAGGGGGTTACATCGGCACAATGAAACTACGCGTGCCACGGTTGCTCCATACAAGCATCAGAACAATACGACGCAACGGAATGACTACTGGCAGCGGAACAACAACGACTGTGGTGAACTCCACTCCACATGGACTCTGGCTGGAATGCTTATCCTAGCTCGCAAACAAGGAATCCACGGCAAACAAGCAATCAAATCTGGCAAGACCTGCAAACTGGCATGACACGCCAGGTTAGTACATTGAATGTACTTGCAAGCTCACAACAACCAAAGAAATCAAGACAGACAATAGCATGGCAATTATAGATTATTAAGCAATGATGAACATGATACTATCAGGACAACATGGCATGTACAACATGATACATCTAGAACAATACGAGCATGGCATAAACATATGAACATGAGGAGACAAGCATGCAACATGATGAAACTATCATGCACCAACTTACTCTGCTCGGGTTGCATCGTAACCATCACATGCATCACTTACCATCACGAACATCACACGATCATCCCAGGATCCAATCAAGCTTGGTATTAATAATACCAAATAAATCATTCATGACCACAGGGAACTTGACTTTTACCCTAGACTCTTGCATAACACCACAAATATCCACAACGCGGTATCCTCAATACCATGGTGATCCTCTCACGATCACATAAATACCAACCAACTTCTTTCATCATCGAACCGGGGTTGTTATTAATCATGTTATTAGGATTACTGTTAACCCATAGTGTGACCGACTACGAACTAGGCCCATATCCACGGGTGCGGCTATTGATAGATTTAATAAACAATCTGCAGAGGTTAGCACACTGTACCCACACCACAGAACCCATGGCCTCGCACTCCCATTCGGGTGGACCAACGGCGTTCTGACAAAACCGATCTACTGCCATGACACTCTCCTGGCCACTCCGACCAACTCCCCTTTGGGCTAAGTCATGGGTGGCCCCGTGCCTACCAAAGGCATCAACGGCCACCGTCATGGCAAAACATAAATGGTCCCAAAAGGGGACAAAAGCGCGCAAAACAACTCGGGCACACAAGGCTTATGTCGTCCTACCCGACCAAGGTAGCGCCCACGCATAACCTTCCCTCGATGGAGGCACCGGCGAAAGGCATGACAATAGACCCAGTTAGGACCCCCCCGCCCCATAAGGCAAGTGTGGTTGCACTGGTCAACTTGATTTAGTGGCACCATGACTCATCCAATAGTTCTTCAAGTTCATTATTATCCGGTTAAACTTGAATGCAATATGCTGAGCCATGATAAAAATAACATGATGCAACTATAATGCATGAACATGATATCAACATAAGCATGGGGGTGCATCACAATCAACGAGCATAACAACAACATTTAACCATTTATCCAGATGAGCATGGCATACTGACGAGCATGAAAATCACAACTAGAACACTACTCATAGCATAACATGACCACTAGCATCAACAATAAATACCATGCACTAACATAACGATAAAACTATCATGCAAGCATTTAACCAACTAGGTGCAAAAGAACATGCACAACCCCGGTACTCGGAACAGACGATAGTCGTGCACCGAAGACCATCACCAACATGTACTATTACCCAGCATGGCCAATATTAAAGTAATACTAGCATGAAGAACATAATAACAGAGTGCAAGAAAACATGGCATGACGGTAACCACTGATCCATAAGCATAACCGAAATAACGACAACAATAGTAAAATGAACAAACAATTATTAAAGATTCAAGTTGAAAACCAATGCTTTTGCATGGCTATCATGCAAATGGTGGTTGTGCCTTGCCTGGGGGTGAAGAAGGCTCCGGGAAGAGGTGCAGAAAGATCGCGAAAAGAATCACCGGAAAGGGTTCTCTCTCGGAGGGGCTGATTAGGGGCAAGGGTAAAATGGTCATTTCCAGTATGTCAAACCATAGTGAAAATGATACCAAAAGTTCAGGCTCGAAGAGATGAAGATGTGGGCATTGGTTTCACCTCATTCGGAGTTGTGGCTGAAAAGTTACGACCGTTTGTTCGTTAGGGAGAAAAAGAAATAAAAAGTATTTATTTATGCGGCTAACGAGTGAACATTCACTATTCAACCATTTCGGTCGGCTGAGCTGAAAAACAGAAAGTGCATTCCTCAGATTACGCCTCCAGGGTAGGGAAAACGCGTTTCTGGCTGAAGCATGAGGATAATACGCTTAGTCCATGAGAAAATGTACTTCTAGAAGTACGCTTCCACTAATCCGCGTGGGCAGTGGCGGGGCCAAGTGTTGTGTGGCTGACGAGTGGGGGCCGCTGGGTCCATGGCCAGTTGGCAGGGCGACGACGTTATCATCGTCTCCATGCTCCAGCGTCCGACGGGGCAGAGAAAGGGCACGACTCCGGCGGGGCTCACCAGCACTGTAGGCCACCTCCCGCGGCGCTCCGCCTACGGATGGACTCAGAACAGAGAGCCGCATTCGAAGGGGTAGGTCACGGCCACCGATGAGGGACGAGGTAGCAGCAGCACTGACACTGGTGGAGGAGGTCGTCGGCTAAAGATGAAGACGATGCTATGGAGGTTCCGGCGACGAATGGAGATTTGGGGGAGGAGCTACGGGGTCCAGGCGGTCCTCAGGTGAGGTCAGGAGGGAGGGGGAGGGCTTGGTTGTCACAAATTTTGGAGGAGGCCAGAG
>NC_041384.1:432711660-432741204 GCF_002162155.2 Triticum dicoccoides | reverse complement strand
CAACGGGAGCCCCTCGAGCTCGGGGAAGTAGCTAGGCGGGGTTTTGGAAGGTGGTGAGGATGAGTGGTGAGCTCGGATGAGGCCGTGGTGGGATTATACAGCCGAGCAGCAAGGGGGTGAGGTGGCATGCGCGTGGCTACATGTCCGTGCTCCGGCGATGGGCACGCGCGGCCAAGGGTCACCGGGAGGGGTGGCAAGGCGACGAGGGAGGATGCAGACGAGGCACACACGGAGACGAGGCAGAGCTCGAGGACAAGGGAAGGAAGAAGACACGGAGGTGGAAGACGACGCGGTCACGGGCACGCACTGTTTCTCGATGGGGATGGGTCACCGGGGAAGCAAACGGAGGGGAAAATGGCTCCAGGAGGACGTCGACGACGCGTGCTAGCTGTTAGACACGCTCACGCACGCGAAGACGACGAGAGGAGGAGGCCCGAAGCAAACGACGCTCAGCTCGCGTCCATGGCGTGCAAGGGCGGTGGTCACCACGTGAGTTGGCGCAGGAGGTTGTACCCGGGTCAGCCGACCATGTCTGCACGATAGGTCACAGAAAGGAGAAAGCCAAGAGGGAAAGAAACAAGCACAGGGGCTTAATTGGTGAATATGGCTTGCAGTGTTTCAGTCGCACAGCAAGGTGTTTGTTGTTTGATGTGACTCACAAGCTTGGCATTCACGGCTGAGCTTTGACTGGGGTTGATCACTCACTAAGGTGACTAAGATGGCATGGTTTAAGCTCAAGAGGAGGAGTTTATCTAGTACTTGTTGTACAAACCACCAGACTGGACAAAAATACAAACTATGAAGTATCAATCACATGGAGAAGCCACTTGAGATGAACTTTGGCAGGTCAGGGTGATTTGGGCATATGAGAGTGCCATAAAAATTGCATGCCATTTGGCCAAGCCAAAATGGTACTTCCTTCATACAACACCTCTCTGGACAGAAATTTAGGAAAAATCCTGAGGGACAATGGATGAACAAAATGAGCCCAAATCATGTGGAGATAGGTTATATGGGTAGGATAAGGTCCTGGAAAATTTTTAGCAGTAATGGAGCAATATAAAATATACTTGGTTCACTAACTGAAAATTTGGACAGAAAAAAAGAATCGATGCTCAGCTCACAAGGTTGCATTTCATGAGCTCAAATCTTTAGGAGGGATTTTATTTGATGATATCAATGACCATGCAAAATTTCAACTCAATTGGGTTAACCTAGCTAGCACTTCCTTCACAACCAATTCCCTCAGACAGGAACTTTGAAAAATTTCTCAAGAATATTTGCTAGGCAAATTAAGTAGAATTTTGGCATGAGGCAATTATTTGGACATGAAAAGGTGTCCAAAAAGTTTGGGGTCCATTGGGAAAAGGTAAATGGCACTTGCTACACAAACTGCCATTCAGGACAGAATAAGAAAGGGATTAATTGAGCATGATGAGGAACATGGAAAAGGAAATATTTTGCCATATTTAAGGAATATATTACCCAAACAATTTATGAGAATTATTTGGGAATTTTTGGAGTGATAGAAATATAGGTTGCTTCACAACCTAGGGCAAATTGGGTTATTCCTTTAATAGAAAAGGAAATATCCCAACGAAAAGAATATTGGGGTTTTGTCCAAGATGGAAATGGCACGGTTTGGGAAGGTTTTTGGGATGACAACCACTCTGGAAAGAAAGAATAGGTCATCTTCTTTAGTTTCCAGACCACATAGCCACAGAGAAAGAAAACTCAAGCAAAACTCGCAGAAAAAGAAAAGAAAAAGAAAGGGCCCAAAATCAGGTTGTGACAATGGCCATCATCGATGTGCCACATGCACCTCCTCTGCCTCCTGTAGTGGGAGGTAAGGGAAAGGCTGGTGGTGGGCTGGGATACGCGCACCGTGGCCACTTTTGGCCCATTAGCATAGTTGATCTATAGTATTTTTCTTTTTTCTTTTTGTGTCATTTATTTTCTCTCTGCTTTGTATTTCTTTTGAGTTCCTAATGAATTTCGTTAAACGTGGGACTTGTCACAAAAATACTTTGCAATATTATGGGGTTGTCCACAAAGTTTGGGGTCATCATGAATTTGTCGGATTTCGGGTTCCGACAGACCCTTGAGGTTCGAACACTGGGGTGCGCGCGGAGATTTCGCCTTCTACCTACCTGCACCCCTCCACCTCGCTAAGATCTAAGCTATGGAAAGAATAGCACAAGAGACACAGGGTTTATACTGGTTCGGGCCACCATTGTGGTGTAATACCCTACTCCAATGTGTGGTGTGGTGGATTGCCTCTTGGGCTGATGATGATGAGCAATACAAGGAAGAACAGCCTCGCGAGGGTCTATTCTTGGCTGAGGGGATGAACTGCTAGGAGGAGTTCAGTCACCCCTCTCTCTCTCTGATTTCCATCCCTTCTACCCTGTGGGTGGCTAGTCCTATTTATAGGCAAAGGCCCTGGGCCTCTTCCCAAATATTGAGCGGGAAGGGCGCCAACAGTTGGCCATTTTGAAGGGGAACATCTGGTACACTTATCCTGACTAAAGTTGGTCCTCGCCTGCCAAAGGCTCTGGTGGTGACACTGGCTTGGGCTCCACAATGACTTCCTCCCTGCCGTTGGACTGGTCTTGGTCTCATTACACCAAAACGGGTGCCTTTGCTTGATGCTCTCACCTGCGCTTGCTCCCTTTGCACCAAAGAGGAAAGGAGGACACTGCGCGGGCTGGCGCCCGCCTGGCGCCCTTGGTCGTCATGGCTTGCGTCATGGGCACCTCGTGAGGTACCCCGCCTTGATCTCTCCGCCTCCTCGCGGGCCAGCCTGATGAGGCCGTGCCTGAGGAAGCTCCGTGTCGTCCGCCCCGCGAGGCTTGGCCCCTCGCGAGGGTCTTGGGTCTGTGTTGATGAAGATGGGCCGTGCTGGGCCCCCCTTTGAGCCACGCCGCAGGCCGTAGGCAGGCAAGTCTGGGGACCCCCGTTCCCAGAATGCCGACAGTAGCTCCCGGGCCCAAGGCGCGCCCGGACTTGGTCGTGCAGGGAGGCGAAAGGGCAAGAGCGAAGCGTCGCGGGCCCTGACAGCCTGCGGCCTTGGGCGCCGCGTGGCGGTTGATTGGACGTGGGCGTCTCCACTTCCCCATGGCACCTCGGGAACTGCACGGATTGGACAAGTCCCTGCATGCAAAGCGGGTCATGATTACCTGCGATCGTGGAGGTCGGCGGTTGGCCTTCGCCGGCCATAAGTACGGAACGGCGCGCGCCCTTCCAGTCCATCCCTTCTTGCTTCTCCTTCTTCTTCATGGCCCCGTCGAGGAGGTTCTCGGCCGCAGAGATGGGGAAGGCTCGCCAGGTTGAGCCTGCCTCTCCTCCGCCCAAGCGCAGCCGAGGGCGCCCTCGCAAACATCCTGTGGCCACCACGGCAGCTCCCCGCAGCCGTGGAGACGATTTCCAGCACGGTGTCGGGCGGACTGCCGCGGCCGGGGGGCGCGCTTCGGTCGTGCGTTCCCCTAGGCCGCGCTTTCGTGCTGCAGAGGTGCTGCCAGAGTTCGTTGTGTGGTCGGCGGAGCCGACTAGCACCCGGCTTCAACTTCCTTGCTTCCTCCTCGGCGAGCTCCCGGCCGGCGCCCCGGGCGACCTCTGGCTTCAGGCAGACGGATGCTGCAGCCGGGCCTCATGGGCTTCACTAGAGGTCTCCGTAGCCGGGAGCCTGTCCTTGACCCGCGGTTGGCATACGTTTGCCCGCGCGCGTGGCTTGAGCCGTCGGTGCACCCTGCACTTCAAGTTTGACGGCGATGCCACCCTCTACGTGAGGGTGTTTGGGGAAGATGGTCGCCACGCAGGGTGCTGCCCTGAGGACGACGACCGCGGCCGGGAACCCAGCCCCGGCGATGATGGAGAGGACAACGCTCGCGTGATTGGCGGTGCTCAGGGTTCCCCAAGCTTCACCGGTTCTTCTTCAGGCGGCGACTCTTCCAGCGGTGGCCGCGGTCAGCCTCCACGCCGTCGTACCTGCTTGGGAGGTGGTAGCGTGTTTGCCCGCCATCGCGCCTCGATGAAGCGCGAGAGGGAGTCTGCCTGAGCCCCGGAGGCAGCTCGAGTCTTCCCTGCAGGTCGGTGTGAGGCGAGCTGCGCCTGATTTGTTCTTTCTTTTCCTTTTTCCTGCGTAAAAAGACAGTAGCATGGAGCCCCGCGGGGGCGTGTCTGGGTTATTGCTGTTAATCATCACTTTGCTTCTGTTATCGTGCCTTCCGGCTACGTGCCCGCGCGTGGATAGTTCCCGGCCCCAGCCGTGGGGGGGGGCGACCGACCCAGGCCCTGTGTTCGTGTCGCGGTGCCCGTGGGGCACGGACTGGAGGGGTGCTCCTGTAATGGACCCAGGTCGTGAAACCTTAGAATGACTAGGACAGGAACACTTGCGAGGGCGCTCGTCTGCCCCCTTCGCGAGGCCTTGCATAAGAGAAATCGAGGCAGGAGAGTGAAAAGTCGAAGAACCACAAACCAAGGACGGCAACAGCTTCAATAAAACTTCGAATGAGAATGAACAAGCCAACTGCGGAAAGCAAATGAAAAAGCCGCGTCCGGCACCTAATCTAGTCTTCGACGTCTTCTCACCAGCGCGGAGCTAAGTGCTGCCACTGGGCGTGGGAGGGAGCCCCAGGGCCTGAGGCCGGCGCTCCTGAGACTCCGGGGCGTGTACAGCCCCAACTCATTATTACGTGAGAGTGTCACGGGCGGCGAGCTTCACAGGCGTTGGCCTTCTTCACAGGCTCTGGGCCTTTTCCAAAATGCGGCAGCTTCACAGGCATTCGCCTTCTTCACAGGCTCCGGGCCTTTTCCAAAACGCGACAGCTTCACAGGCATTCGCCTTCTTCACAGGCTTCGGGCCTTTTCCAAAACGCGACAGCTTCACAGGCATTTGCCTTCTTCACAGGCTCTGGGCCTTTTCCAAAACGCGACAGCTTCATAGGCATTCGCCTTCTTCACAGGCTCCGGGCCTTTTTAGGGGTAGAACCTCCAGAGGTGCTGGACGTTCCATGCGTTCTGGACCGGCACCTCCTCCTGAGTCTCCAAGCGCGCGGAGCCGGGCCTGGAAACATGAACAACCTTGAACGGGCCCTCCCACATGGGAGAGAGCTTGTGCAATCCCTCCCTGGAGAGAACCCGCCTGAGCACGAGGTCTCCTACCTCGAGAGTTCTGGGGCGGATGTTGCGGCAGTGATATCGTCGCAGTGCTTGTTGGTACCTCGCCGCTCGTAGCGCGGCTTCTCGGCGACGTTCCTCCCCTAGCACGAGGTCCATCCCCTGCATGGCGTCCTGCTGCGCCTCATCGAACGCCAGGACCCGCGTGGAGCGATGTATGACCTCGTGAGGGAGGACCGCTTCAGCTCCGTAGACCAGGAAGAACGGGGTCTCTCCAGTCGGCTTGGTCGCGGTTGTGCGGATGGACCACAACACGGACTGAAGCTCGTCGTACCAACCTCTGCCGCAGGCCTCCAGCTTCTTCTTGAACGTCCTGGTCTTGAGGCCCCTCAGGACCTCTGCGTTGGCTCGCTCGGCCTGGCCGTTGCTTCGGGGGTGCGCCACCGAAGCGTAGCATATCTGTGTTCCAAGGTTAGCACAGTATGTTTTGAAGAAGTTACTGGTGAACTGCGAACCGTTGTCTGTGATGATGCGGTTCGGCACCCCGAACCGGCTCATGATGCCCCTGATGAACTTGACCGCGGAACCCGCGGGGATGGTGCGGACGGGCGGACATCACTGGGTCAGGCCTGAGCGACTTGGGGATGATGCAGCCCGTGGGGTGCCCCCAACAAAGTAAGCTAACAACATGAAATAAAAGGGATACATGCCGCAGGGACGGACCCACGCGGCCTGGGAATGATGCAGCCCTGGGGGCGCTCCCAGCTGGAAATGAAACTTGAAAGATGTCACCTGATGATGTTGAGGACGAAGGAGTGTTGGTGTAGCAGACTCGGTGGGCTGCGGAAGCCGACCCTCACGAGCCCCCAGGCCCAGGGGCCTCGGGAGGCTCCGGAGGCGCTGGTGGCTCTTCACGGACCATCTCCATCTCCGCCAGGGCTGCGGAACGCCTGGCCTCTTGAGCCTCCATGATGCCCCTCATGAGGCGCTGGTACGTGGCAGCCGCGTTCAGCAAGCCGTAAGGCATGAGAACGTAGCTGTGGGGTGGACCTTCGCAGCGCCCCACTCGCGAGGGCCAGAGGCGCTCCAGAGAGGCGACTCGATTGAGCCCTGGTATGTCGATGCAGACGCGCAGCCCACCATCCTTGCCTGGATGGGGAGCCACAGCTGGTAGGCGGCGGCCGCCTTTCATGACTCTTGACTCCTGTAGCTCCTGAATGGCCTTGCTGACGAACTCCTGAGGGTCTGGCCCTCCTTGCCTTACTCCTTCTTGAGGGAAACATGCTTCGAAACACGCCTCCATGTGGTGTCCAAGCGCCTCCCTCGTGACCTTAGCCAGGTCGGTGGCCCTCCAGGGGAGAGCCCCCGAGCCCTGCCTAAGGAGGGCGCCGGGCGCGCTTTCCTATGTGATGGAAGGAGGTTCCCCATGGGCAGGCGCGGGCCCTGAGGGGCTTGCCTCCTGAGGGGCCGGGCCGGACGATGTCTTCTTCTTCCTGGGGGCGGTCTCGGGAAGCCTCCTGCTTCCGCGATCCGGGTCTTCTAGCGATGCGGCCTGAAAGGCTCGTTCCAGGGAACACACCGCGTCCTTCTCTTCACAGGGCACCGTGATGACTTCTCCACTTCCTGGCATCTTGAGGACGTTGTAGCCGTGGTGAGTTACGGCCATGAACTTGGCCAGCGCTGGGTACCCAAGGATGGCATTGTACGGCAAGCGAATGTGAGCGACGTCGAAGTCGATGAGCTCGGTGCGGTAGTTGTCGCGTGCCCCGAAGGTGACAGGGAGGCGGACCTGCCCAATCGGGACCGTGGAGCCGTCGGTGACTCCGGAGAAAGGCTTGGTTGGCTGAAGCTGGTTGTAGGGCACTTGGAGATTGTTGAATGTTTCCACGGACAGGACGTTGAGCCCTGCCCCGCCATCGATGAGGGTCCTGGTGACCACCATGTTGCTGATGATTGGGGAACAAAGCATCGGGAGGACTCCGGCTGTGGCCGCACACTTGAGCTGATCTGCTGAGCTGAATGTGATGGCGCACGCCGACCACCTGAGAGGGCGCGTGGCTTCCAGCTTGGGGAGGACTACATTCACTTCGCGGGCGAACTGCTTGAAGATGCGTTGAGAGGCTGGGGCTTGAGCCCTGCCTAGGATGGAGGCGATCCCGCGCGGCTCCTGGAAGCCCCCAGCTCCCTCGTCCTGATGGCGGTCCTCGTTTCTCCCTGGCTGCGGCGGCAGCGGAGGGAGGCCTGCGTTGCCTGGCGGGCGATCCTCGCGAGGCTGATCCCTCCAGTCTCCCTCGCGAGGTGGGTCTTGCCAGCGATCCTCGCGAGGTTGATCGCGCCACCCTTGGCGCGGGCAGCGGTCTTCCCAGCGTCCTGCGTTCCTTCCTCCTCCTCGACCATAGCCCCGGTCACCGCGGTCGGGGCGACAGCCGATCCTTCCTTCTCGCACGGCTCGGAGCTCTTGACATTTGTTGGTGTTGTGGGAGTGGAGGTCATGGTACACACAGTACCAACTGCCCTTGGAAGGTTTGGGCTGATCTCTGCCCCGCTTGGTGTCTGGTTCTATCGCGAGCACTGCAGCCCCCTTGCGCTTCACATCCTTGGCCTTGGGCTTCTTCTCTTCTGGGTCTGCGGCAGGCAGCTCGAGGAGGGAGAGACGCCCTTCCTCAGCCCTGGCGCACTTGGTTGCCAAGTTGAACAACTCCAAGGAAGTGCACAGGTCTTCATGCATCGCCAGCTCCTCCTTCATCTTGACATCGCGCACGCCGTCGCAGAAGGCTGAGATGATGGCCTCCTCGGTCACCTTAGGAATCTTGAGGCGTGCGTTGTTGAAGTGCTGGATGTACTTCTACAGGGTCTCTCCGGGTTGTTGCTTGATGCGGCGCATGTCGCTCACGACGGGTGGCCGGTCGCGAGTGCCTTGGAAGTTGGCAATGAAGCGGGTGCGCATCTCGTCCCAGGAGGAGATCGTGCCTGGAGCCAGGTTCAGGAGCCAGGTGCGGGCCCCGTCCTTGAGCGCCATGGGAAACCAGTTCGCCATGACCTTCTTGTCTTCGTTGGCCGCTTCCATGCCCATCTCATAGAGCTGGAGGAACTCCGCAGGGTCGGCCGTGCAGTCGTAACGAGGAGGCAGGTCTGGCTTGAACTTGCCGGGCCACGCGACACTGCGTAGCTCGGTGGTGAAGGCACGGCAGCCTGGTGTGGCCACGGGAGGCCTTGGGTGATGGAGAGCTTGGTCTTTCATGTCCCCACGCGCTGCAGCTGGGAGCAGCGCGGGGTCTTGACGTGCGGGAGCAGGAGCATGGTCGCGACGTGCTGGAGCAGGGAGCGCCCGGGCAGCTTCTTGCGGGCGAGGGACTTCTTGGCAGCTCTGCTCTTGCCACGCTGGCACCTGACGGAGCGGGTTCCGCCTAGGGGCCACGCGCCTTGAAGCAATGGCGCCTTCTTGAGGAGGAGGCGGCTGGGGCGCCGCCGGAGCTTCGTCGCCCGCGCGGGGCGGCGTGCGATGCAGCGGAACGGACGGTGCAGGAGAGCCCCCTGCGGCGCGGACGAGCTCGGCGACGCGGTCGAGCCATTCTTTGTAGACGTCGTCGACGGGACGGTAGCGCAGGATCTCGTTTGCCGCGATGAGCGCAGCTCGAGCCTCCATGGGTGCGCGGAGCGCGCGGGACGAAGAACCAGCTGGGGTGAGCAAGGGAGTAGCGGTGCGGCTGTCTTGCCGCACGGACGGATGCTGAGACAACACTTGCTGCTCGTCCCCCGCCGGGCCGGTGGCGGCGTTGACGGCAGGTGACGGGGAACGGCGAGGACGCCCGCCGACAGGAGCCGTCTGGGCGACGCAGGAAGCGAGAGCGGCCCGGCGCTCGGCGCGGGCCCGACGAGCGTCATACATGGACGCGATGGTCGGAGGAGAACGGGGTGGTGGAAGACGAATTCCGGTGCACCCCTACCTGGCACGCCAAATGTCGGATTTCGGGTTCCGACAGACCCTTGAGGTTCGAACACTGGGGTGCGCTCGGAGATTTCGCCTTCTACCTACCTGCACCCCTCCGCCTCGCTAAGATCTAAGCTATGGAAAGAACAGCACAAGAGACATAGGATTTATACTGGTTCGGGCCACCGTTGTGGTGTAATACCCTACTCCAGTGTGTGGTGTGGTGGATTGCCTCTTGGGCTGATGATGATGAGCAATACAAGGAAGAACAGCCTCGCGAGGGTCTGTTCTTGGCTGAGGGGATGAACTGCTAGGAGGAGTTCAGTCACCCCTCTCTCTCTCTCCGATTTCCATCCCTTCTACCCTATGGGTGGCTAGTCCTATTTATAGGTAAAGGCCCTGGGCCTCTTCCCAAATATTGAGCGGGAAGGGCGCCAACAGTTGGCCATTTTGAAGGGGAACATCTGGTACACTTATCCTGACTAAAGTTGGTCCTCGCCTGCCAAAGGCTCTGGTGGTGACGCTGGCTTAGGCTCCACAATGACTTCCTCCCTGCCGTTGGACTGGTCTTGGTCTCGTTGCACCGAAACGGGTGCTTTTGCTTGATGCTCTCGCCTGCGCTTGCTCCCTTTGCACCAAAGAGGAAAGGAGGACACTGCGCGGGCTGGCGCCCGCCTGGCGCCCGCCTGGCGCCCTTGGTCGTCATGGTTTGCGTCACGGTCACCTCGTGAGGTACCCCGCCTTGATCTCTCCGCCTCCTCGCGGGCCAGCCTGATGAGGCCATGCCTGAGGAAGCTCCGTGTCGTCCGCCCCGCGAGGCTTGGCCCCTCGCGAGGGTCTTGGGTCTGTGTTGATGAAGATGGGCCGTGCTGGGCCCCCCTTTGAGCCACGCCGCAGGCCACAGGCAGGCAAGTCTGGGCACCCCCGTTCCTAGAACGCCGACAAAATTCAATTAAATTATATTAGCATTTAAATGGTGTGGTTAAATTCCGATGTTCCAATAATATTATTGACAAGGCCAAATTGAACATCCAAATATAGTTTAAATTATTTTTACCAATGCCTTGGGATTTTATGACATGTCGTAAACATTTTTGTTTCACCGTTTGGAAAAGTAAAAAAATTTGGCCTGTAATTTAAATTGGAATTTGACTTTGATTTTTAGGACAAGTGGCAATTTGCATAGTAATCATGATGACTTGGCCACAATTAGGGGAGGATTACTGTAGCATGGTTCCGGGGCTGTTACAGGTCGTGTGCGACGATCGAGCGATCAAATACGATTATACATACAGTTGTATTAAAAATACAATTATACAGGTCAAATTGTTTTCAGTCATAAGTACATTCCACACAGTCATTCCTAGCTAAACGTTTCTGTTCGTATGTACATTCCACACAGTCAATCCAAGGAATATGTTTCCGTTAGTATGTACATCCCATACACTCAATCCAAGAAGTATGTTTCCGCTCGTATATACATCCCACACAGTCACTCCAAGAAAAACATTTCCATTCGCATGTACATCACACACAATTTTCCCCATTAAATCGTTTGTGATAGCGTTGCCATTGCAGACGATATTAACAATTTTACCGTTTGCGTTATTGAATGCATCACACATGGTGCGTAGAAGAAACTGTGTGGCATAGGCTGTCCATCACACACACTTTTTATATGATAAACGTTTGCGCAAGGTGGCCTAAGGCAAACAGTTTTCAAGAGGAAGTCATGTGTGATTGTTCATTGATACAACACGGTTTATTCCTAAAAATTGTGTGCGTTGCCTGAGGTCATTGGCCACGGTGTTTTCTCAATAACCGTTTGCAATAAAAAAAACAAATTACCAGGCTAATCGGCCATTAGTTGGCTAATTATCCTATTATTATTAATCCATTTATTACTCTAATTAACATTTCATCTTAAGCACACAATATATTTCATTTTCATATTAAGGAAGCAGGATTTCATAATTGAAATACATCAGAGTATAACATCATATAGCTTCAGCAGTCAGCTACCCCAATTACACAACTGCACCAGCACCAAGTTTCACATGCAACATCTATAACCTTTAAAAATTAGCATCATAGATCGTACATAGACAGGTGAATCTCGTCTAGAAAACTGCTAAAGCGGAAGGCGAATATTCAGCCTTCATTGATGTTGAAGGTCTTTTCAACTTTAGGCTAGTGGCTGTGGATGATTGACCGTCCATCATTCGTCCTCTTCAGGAACACTTCAATATTGAACCATGGGTGTTGTATGAATACCTTCCTCCCCTCCTGACCATACATGTGGTTTGAGAGGTAATCATCAATGAACTACTTTGTAAAGGCATGGAAACAAGGATCTGCATAAATATCTTCTCTAGATTTGAAATGGCCCAACGGGATTAAAAAGACAAGGTATAATAGTTAGTACCATCCTGTAGTGATTTGATGTCTTCTTCATTGTGCAGACAAAGATCTTGTTTTTTGTTGCTAATTCTTTATCCTAACAATCTTTCTGAGTTTCTTGACTTGACTGATATTCATGGACAACTCATTTCCCCGTATGCAAAAAGGGTCGAACAGTGGGTCAAAACCTCTGACAACAGGACCTATATGTGCAAGACCAAATTGTTAAAAACCTAATTATTAGAATGGTTCCTGCAATTGCACAGTAATGTGCTATTAAACAAAGGACCATCCATGTGCAAACCTCGATTATAAACCTCAATGCTTCCTATTGTTTCCCTGCAACATATATAAGGTAGTTAGTGATCAGGTTAAGTGAGGGTTCGCATGCTACCAGTAAAATATGTTGATGAAAAGTAAGCACATTGCGGATTCATCAGATTAATTCGAGCCACATGGAAAACCCATTTATCCAAACCAAGCATGATTAAGAACTAGGAAATATAGAAATTGTACATGTTTCTCATGTATTAAGTGCAGCCAAATTCGATTTATTCATCACACGCACAACAATACAAAATTCTACCCATGACAATTGAACATCGCATTGCGGAATTGAACCAAGCAGTTAACTAAACACCACAACAAATGAACCAAACATTAAATGAGCACCACATTGCACAATATAACATACTCCTAATAGAAGATCAGACAGTTAACCAAACCAAGCATGCTTAACAACTTGTAAATATAGCAATTGTATTCGTTTCTCATGTATTTAGTACAACCAAATTCGATTTATTTCTCACATGGTATACAATAACAAAATGCACCCACAATAATTGAACATCGCATTGAAAAATTGAACCAAATAGTTAACTAAACACCACAATAAATGAACCAAACACTAACTGAGCACCACATTGCACAATATATATAACATACTAGAAGATCAGACAGTTAACCAAACCAAGCATGCTTGACAACTTGGAAATAAAGCAATTGTATTTGTTTCTCTTGTATTTTGTAAAGATGAATTTGATTTATTTCTCACATGGAAGACAATACAAAATTGCACCCTGAAGAATTGAACATCACATTTGCATAATTGAACCAAAGAGTTAAATGAACATGACAACTAATTAACCAAATAGTTAATAAGTGAGCACCACATTGCACGACATATAGAACATATACACTAGAGCAAACTAATTAACCAAACATTTATTCACTAGAATTTTTTAAGGAAAGGCAGGAGCAACACATGCAACAGGTAAACCGAGCATGCTTAACCGGCGTAGCTAGCAAACTGAACATAGGTCATTATAGTGAGCTAATAACACAAGCTACTCCTCATCATCGGAGATATAGATGATTATTGGCTCCTTGGACATGGAAGAGGGCGAGGCCTCCACATGATGGGTGCCCTCATCGTAGTGTTGAGTTGCCTGAGCCGCTCGGGGCATCAACCTGTTGGCTCTCGAGTTGAGGTAAGCACGGGCATGCTGAGAAAAAACCTCGCAGTCTTTGTCGAAGGCACCAACGGTGGCCTCGAGGAAATGCCATGAACTATTGTTTAAAGCAGCCAACCGCGTCGCGACATCGGCATGCGAGGCATTGACGGTGGCCTCGACGGTGAGGTGCTCCTCCAAGATCTGGGGGTCAGCACAAATGGAAGCCATCGCGACCTCATCCGCGCGTGCGGCCGCGATTTGCTTCTCCGTTGTCAATTGCTCCTTGAGCTCCTGGCTATACTGCGTGCACCATGTCTTAGGGCGGCGCTTATTTGGGGGAGGGGTCGATGATTTGGGTGGAAAGTGTCGCGCCGGCGGTCGAGGCATGTGGGATGTGGAAGGAGGAGGATGGGGGTCGGGTGTGGATTACCTACCTAGATCGACGAGGCCAAGCAGCGTGAAGGAGGGTCGCCCGCGAGGAGGCGGCGCTGCAAGCAAGGAGTGAAGGGTTTCCACTTGGAAAGGAAGGCGGAAACATGGGAAATGTAGCTTTTGGTAAGGGGGAGTGTCGGTGTCAAAACCGGCGGATCTCAGGTAGGGGGTCCCGAACTGTGCGTCTAGGTGGACGGTAACAGGAGACAAGGGACACAATGTTTTTACCCAGGTTCGGGCCCTCTCGATGGAGGTAAAACCCTACTCCTGCTTGATTAATATTGATGATATGGGTAGTACAAGAGTAGATCTACCACGAGATCAAAGAGGCTAAACCCTAGAAGCTAGCCTATGGTATGATTGTTGTTCGTCCTATGGACTAAAACCCTCCGGTTTATATAGACACCGGAGAGGGCTAGGGTTACACAGAGTCGGTTACAATGGGAGGAGATCTACATATCCGTATTGCCAAGCTTGCCTTCCATGCCAAGGAAAGTCCCATCCAGACACGAGACGAAGTCTTCAATCTTGTATCTTCATAGTCCGAGAGTCCGGCCAAAGGTTATAGTCCGGCTATCCGGACACCCCCTAATCCAGGACTCCCTCAGTAGCCCCCAAACCAGGCTTCAATGACGACGAGTCCGGCGCGCAGATTGTCTTTGGCATTGCAAGGCGGGTTCCTCTCCAAATTCCGTGTACCTATTTAAATAGTGCCCGGCTTCTTGTGAATGTTGCGCTCCTTGGCTTCCACGCCCAATAATGGCCACTTTCCACGTGTCGAGCGAATGTGAAAAGCCAGGATGTTTTTACATTTACCCCCCTAGCTGTGTGAATGAGCTTCCTATTAAAGAGACGAGGATTCAGATCCAAATCACACCATCCTCCCTTGGCGAGCCTTCATCGGAGCTCACCCGACAGAGATCCATTCCATCATGGCCGATCGACGCAGCTCCTCCTCTCGCTCCCCTAGCCCCAAGCCAGGAGATTGGGAGAGATGTTCCGTTCCGCACAGCAAATTAGTGATGCTTCAGACCAAGGGATTTCTTCCCCTAGCATACATGGTCCCGGTTCGAGCCGGGCTCGCCACCTATAATGGCGGAGAGCAAGCGGAGAGCCTTCCCAATCCCTCCAAGGGAGAGCGGATATGCCTTGTCCCTCATTTGGTAAGAGGGCTCGGATTTCCAATTCATCCGTTTCTCCGGGGGCTCCTAGAGTTCTATGGCTCCAGTTGCACAACCTTACGCCTGCCTCCATATTGCATATCCCGGGCTTCGTAGCCCTTTGCGAGCTGTTTTTGGGCTGTGAGGCTCATTTCGCGTTGTGGAAGAAGCTGTTCTGCCTTGTGCCCCGTTCTCAGGAGGGGTCAATATAACAAGTGGGCGGAGCCGAAGTGTGGTGTATTGCCGGGACTGGATATCTATCCGGAACCCCAAAGAATATGTCCGAAGACTGGCCTTCAGAATGGTTTTATATAGAAGACGTCCCCCTCCCGGAACCTATTCGAATCGGCCTCCCTGAGTTCGACAACGCTCCTTTGAAGAAGCGCCGGAGCTGGCATCCTCGGAGCCCCCAGGAGGAAGATGACAGGGACGTTCTTTACCTGATGAGCCGGATAAGTTTGTTAGCTCGATCTGGATTGACCAAGATCGAGGTCATGGCCACATGCATTATGCGGGGGGTGCAGCCACTTCAGTATAGTGGCCAACCCATGTGGGATTTCAACAGGGAGGATGACGTATCCCGCTGCGGCCGTAAAGGGTCGGAATCGGTTGCTGCTCTAATAAAGATCTTATCCACTTTGTACAAGGTAGAAGAGGAGGAATTCCTCCGCGTCAACCCGCAGGGCAGATTTTCTATGTACAATCCTCCGAGCTGGGTAAGCGGACACTCTTTCTCGCCCATCCATTTCATATTCCCATAGTTAAGTATTCAGTCTAGCGATTTCAACGCAGGAGCTGCGCCAGGCTGTAAGGGAGATAAACAACCCTCCTCCACAACCCGAGGACCCGGAATGGTCCCTTCACCCGGCCTCCCAAGAGGATTCGGACATATCTGTGGAGCTGATCGATGGGGTATTTTACCAATTGAGCAATGACAACGCCTTGGTGGCCATTGCGGCCGATTATCCTGGGCTACTTCCAGCCTCACAGGTAACTGAGACTGAAGTCCCAGCACTTTGAAAAGGGATCCGTCCTTGCGTGTTTTTGATTACCGTATAACAACCGTGTTTTGCAGGGGAGGTCCTCGAGGCGGAAGGCCGAGCCTACGGCGACTAGCCAACAAGGGGCCGCGAGGCCAGACAAGCTGAAAAGACACGCAGTCCGGATTGAGAAACCGGCGCAGCGGTACGGCGCGTCGTCTTTATTCCAAGATATTATTCTCAGAGGCATACTAACACCCATGCCTTCTTTTTAGGAAAAAGAGCGCTCACCGGACTATATCCTGAGAGGCTACTAATCATGCCTCCACCAGCCAGGCTCCAAGGCTGGATTCGGAGGCAGGAACGAATACGAGGCGTGCGTCGGGCGCTCCTCCGACAGAGGATGCGGACAGACTGTCCGCCACCAATTCCGAGGTGGAAAGTGCCATGAACCACAGGCGTCGCCGGACTGTTCTTCGTGACGCTTGTTTCTCCCAAGAGGCATTGGATGCCTTCAACTCGGGAGATGCGTACCTCCGTGCCGCTCAAAATGGTCTAGCCAGAGCCACTGAGCAGTATGTAAAAGACATACGGGTGAGAAAATTTGGTGATTACATATATCAGTAGCCCCTGAGACTTGAAACAGTTAGAATAACTGGTTTAAGGATCATTTGTTATGCAGGTTTTTACAGAAAAAGAATACCCAACTGTCCCAGGAGCTGGAAGAGTGCAAAACCCAACTTCAGGCCGCACTAGCCGCAGCAGGGGATCCCAAAGAGACCCCCTCTAGTAATATATCCTTCAAATGATAAGTACCATATAAAGTGCGGCGTATATGCAGATCTGACGGTAAAATTGCAGATGATGCTGGAGTAAATTCGGATAAGCAACAGCTCCTACGCCAGCTAAAGGCCGGTGAGAGCATGCTTACGAGGGTGAGGCAGGAGAAGAATGATCTCCTAGATGCCAACACCAAGCTGGGCGTGGAACTAAAGGATGTTCGTGCCTAACTATCGGACTCCGTTAAGGAGAATCGGCGGCTTCGACGCGGCATATTTAGTAAGTTCTTGAACGAACTTTGAAAAAGAGTTCGGCGAGGAAGTTGGCTGACAGAGTTATGTCTGTAGGTATGCTAACAGGTCGTCCTGCAGAGGAAATGCCCGGTTCTACGGGTGACCTTCTTCCCGAGCTCTCACAACTGCACGAACAAGTTCGGCAGGTGATGCAAGGCGTCGCCCAGGCCTTGTGGCCATCCATCTCCATGCCCGAAGGCCTTGGAGAGCTTGCAGAGAAGCTGAAGGGATCGCGGCGGCGCTTCCGATTATGGAAGATATCGGCCTGCCGTCAGGGCACCAGGGAAGCCTGGGCCATGGTGAAGACGCGGTACACGAAGGTTGACTCAAACCACATGGCCGAGGTTAGACCTGTGGGGCCCAATAGGAAGGAGATCCCTGTGAGCTTAGTCTACGGCCAAGTAGAATTGGCCGCAAAGTATTCCCAACAGGACTGTAAACTAGACAGCCTGTTGGATGGTATTGAAGAGGAATTTACCCAGTCAAATTGACTATGTAATTGAAGGTGACATGTATGATGCCTTCTATCCGGATTGTAGATCGTTTGTCGTGGCGGACCTTTTCGCTTCAACCTTGGGACCCGACGGTCCAGAGTGTATCCGAATACCCTCTCGGTTATGTAAGAACCAGGGCATGCATGGAGACCAGGCGTAGGGGTCATTAGTGCTTAAACAGACAAGTGCCCAACTAGTTATGTTATATTACATGGTTAGTAAGAAACATCTTCCAGGGAGAATAGTTCCATTAAGGGTTCCTTTCCCTGGGAGGCATGCCCTAAAGTGCATGTCCGGATTGCGAAAAGAGATGCAGAAAAAACATCTGGGGGTGCATAAGTAAATAAGTGAAAAATCATCTTTAGTTCACCAACTGAATATTCCCTTAAGAACGCTAGCTTTCGGCTTCACCCAGTCTGAGGTACACATCCGGCTGACCCGGCAGTAACAATCGCAGAGGTGATCCCCTTATGCCCTGGCCGAATTAACGGGAACGTAGGGCATAAATACAAGAGCCAGGCAACCCAGCTTGGCCAAAACTTAAGTCATATCGATGCATATAATGGTGAATAAAGGGTACATGTGGAAGGATAACACATGTGTTGGGCATAAATCCCGTATGAATAAGCTTCTGTTTAAAGAAGCCCCCAGGTATGATGAGCATGGATAGCGCGTTAGTTACATGCAAATAAGGCACAAATGGGCCTTTAAAGGCTGTGAGAGAAGAGAAGGGGAGAAGGAGAAAAATATAAGACAAATTGTGTATAAAAACTGGACAAAGGAAGGAGACGAACACAGAGTTCGGCGCTAGGCGTAGAATCTTCGGAGTCGGGCTGCGTTCCATGGGTTCGGCTCGAGTCGATTATCTGATGCATCCCGTAGACAGTACGCTCCACCAGTCAGGACTTGGTCAATAATGAAGGGACCTTCTCACTTGGGCTTGAGTTTGTCCTTTTTCTTATCCGGCAGGCGTAGAACTAACTCACCAACATTGTAAGTTTTGGCCTGTACTTCTCTGCTTTGGTATCTTCGAGCCTGCTGTTGATAGAATGCGGAATGGGCTTTTGCCATGTCACGCTCCTCCTCCAAGGCGTCCAAACTGTCCTGCCGATCGAGCTCGGCTTCTCTTTCTTCGTACATGCGCACTCGAGGTGAGTCATGTATTATGTCGCAGGGCAGAACTGCCTCTGCGCCGTATACCATGAAGAATGGTGTGTATCCAGTAGTGCGGTTCGGCGTGGTCTGCAGCCCCCAGAGTACGGAGTCGAGCTCCTCTACCTAGTGCGTGTTAGATTCCTTGAGGGACCGCACTAAGATGGGTTTGATGCCGCTCATGATTAGACCATTTGCTCGCTCGACCTGACCGTTAGTTTGTGGGTGATAGACTGAAGCATAGTCGAGCTTGATGCCCATGTTTTTGCACCAGAGTTTTACCTCATCGGCCGTAAAGTTCGTGCCGTTATCAGTGATGATGCTGTGGGGGACGCCGTAACGGTGTACGACCCCGGATATAAAGTCTATCACCAGTCTGGATTCGACCGTTTTAACAGGCTTGGCCTCTATCCATTTGGTGAACTTATCCACCATGACCAGTAAGTATTTTTGCTTGTGGGTTCCTCCTTTAAGGGGTCCAACCATGTAAATCCCCCAGACCGCGAAGGGCCGGGTGATGGGGATAGTTTGGAGGGCGATGGGTGGTATATGGCTTTGGTTAGCAAAAGGCTGGTAACCAACGCATCGTTGGACTAAGTCCTGAGCATCTGCCCGGGCCGTCGGCCAATAGAAGCCTGTACGGAAGGCCTTGCTTACAAGGGCCCAGGCTATAGCGTGGTGACCGCCGAGTCCGGCATGAATTTCAGCCAGAAGATTCCGCCCTTCCTCTTCGGAGATGCACCTTTGAAGGACTCCGGTGGTGCTTTTATTATAAAGCTCTCCCTCATGGACTTTATAGGCTTTAGATCGCCGCACTATGCAGCGTGCCTCGTTTTGGTCCTCGGGAAGTTCCTGGTTAGTTAGGTAGGCTAGGAATGGTTGTGTCCACAGGGCGATGACTGCCATTATTACATGGGCTGAAGATGTTATTTCGTTGGCAGAGCCTCCAATTATGTCAGAATGTTCGGTGTCGGGTAGTGCGGTTGGGTCCGGGCTGTTATTTCCGGGTTCCCCTTCCCATACTACGGATGGCTTGAACAGCCTCTCCAAGAAGATGTTGGGAGGGACGGCATCGCGTTTTGTACCGATGCGTGCCAGGACGTCCGCTGCCTGATTGTTTCCCCGGGCTATATGGTGAAATTCGAGCCCCTCGAATCAAGCTGACATTTTTAGGATGGCGTTGCGATAAGCTGCCATTTTCGGATCCTTGGCATCAAAGTCTCCATTTATTTGGGATATCATGAGGTTTCGAATCCCTGCGCACCTCTAGGCGTTGAATGCCCATGGATACTGCCATCCGGAGACCATGTAGAAGGGCCTCATATTCGGCTGCGTTGTTGGAGTCCGTATACATTATCTGGAGTATGTATTGAACTGTATCTCCTGTTGAGGACGTCAAAACGATGCCAACCCCCAGACCAGCCAACATTTTGGAGCCGTCGAAGTGCATGATTCAGTTGGAATAGGTGCCGTACTCTTTAGGGAGTTCGGCTTCCGTCCATTCGGCGACGAAGTCGGCCAAAACTTGCGACTTAATAGCTCGCCATGGCTTGTAAGTTATGTCGAACGGGAGGAGCTCAATGGCCCATTTGGCAATACGGCCCGTCACGTCGCGGTTGTTTATAATATCGTTAAGTTGTACTTCCGAGGCTACCGTTATCGGACACTCTTGAAAGTAGTGTTGCAGCTTCCGGGATGCCATAAATACCGGTACGCTATCGTTTGATAATGCGGGTACCGTGACTTGCATGGAGTAAGGACAGTGGACACATAGTAAACCGGCTTTTGAAGGGGGAATTTATGTCCGTCTGTTTCTCGTTCGACGACGAGCACTGCTTACAACTTGATGAGTTGCCGCAATGTATAATAGCATTGGTTCTCCAATGTTTGGCGCGGCCAAGACTGGGTTTGTTGCCAATATGGCTTTTATTTCGTCGAGTCCGGCCGTGGCGGCATCCGTCCACTCGAAGTGTTCGGTGCGCCGGAGGAGGCGATAAAGGGGTAATGCCTTTTCTCCCAAGCGGGAGATAAAGCGGCTTAGAGCTGCCATGCATCCAATCAATTTTTGTATTTGTTTGAGGTCCTTTGGGATGTCCAATTGTGACAGAGCTCGGATCTTGGCTGGATTTGCTTCAATTCCTCTGCCGGATACAATGAAGCCCAAGAGCTTTCCGGCTGGTACACCGAAAACGCATTTTTCCGGGTTGAGCTTGATGTCGTATGTTCCGAGGTTATCGAATGTGAGCCTCAAGTCGTCTACTAGAGATTCGACATGCTTGGTTTTGACGACCACATCATCTACGTATGCCTCCACTGTTTTGCCGATCTGGTTTGCCAGACATGTCTGAATCATGCGCTGATATGTTGCGCCGGCGTTTTTGAGCTTGAAGGGCATTGTGTTGAAGCAGAATGGGCCGTATGGTGTGATGAATGCCGTTGCGGCTTGGTCTGGCTCTGCCGTCTTAATTTGATGGTAGCCGGAGTATGCGTCGAGGAAACGCAATGAATCGTGTCCTGCGGTAGCATCGATAATTTGATCGATGCGGGGGAGGGGGAAGGGATCCTTTGGGCAAGCCTTGTTGAGGTCCTTAAAATCAACGCACAAGCGCCAGGATTTGTCCTTCTTTGGTACCATCACTAGGTTTGCTAGCCAGTCCGGATGTTTTATGTCTCTGATGAATCTAGCCTCCAATAGCTTGGCTAGTTCCTCTCCCATGGCTTGTCTCTTAGGTTCGGAGAAACACTGAAGAGCCTGCTTGACTGGCTTGAATCCTTTTAGGATATTTAGGCTGTGCTCGGCCAGCCTGCTTGGGATTCCTGGCATGTTTGAAGGGTGTCAGGCAAAAATGTCCTAGTTCTCGCGTAGGAACTCTCATAGTGCGGCTTCTACATCAAGGTTTAATTGTGCCCCGATGGAAGCTGTTTTTGTAGGGTCTGTTGGATGGACTTGGAATTTGACTATTTCGTCCGCCGGTTTAAAGGAGGTGGAATTGGATCTTTTATCGACTATCACGTCGTCCCTGTTCACCGTGGAGCGCAGCACAGTCAGTTCCTCGGCCGTTAGGGCTTCGGATAGTGCCTCGAGGGCCAGTGCGGCTGTCTTATTTTCGACGCGGAGTGCTATGTCCGGATCACTAGCAAGAGTGATGATTCCGTTGGGCCCGGGCATTTTGAGCTTCATGTACCCATAATGGGGTATGGCTTGGAAGATTGTAAATGCCTCCCGCCCTAATAGAGCGTGGTATCCGCTACTGAACGGGGCCACTTGGAACGTGACCTCTTCAGACCTGTAATTATCCGGCGTGCCGAACACCACATCTAGTGTGATTTTTCCTGTACAACGCGCTTCCCGACTGGGGATTATTCCTCTAAAGGTTGTGCTGCTTCGCTCAATGCGGTTCCAGTCTATTTCCATTTTTCGAAGGGTTTCCTCATAAATGAGGTTCAATCCGCTGCCACCGTCCATGAGTACCTTGGTGAGTCGAAAGCCGTTCACTATTGGACTGAGGACCAATGCGGCTGGTGCTCGGGCTGTTCGGAATTTAGGTTCGTCACTGGCATTAAAAGTAATAGTCGTGTCACTCCATGGGTTTATTGTTGCCACGTGGTAGACTTCGGCAAGGCTGTGGAGTGTTCGGTTTCGCATATTATTTGATGCGAAAGTCTCGAAGACTGTTAATACCGTACCGGTATCCTTGGGCTGGTGCTCTGTGGCTTTTGGGGTTAGAAGATCTTCGCCACTTTTGGCCACATGCCGGAGTATCCAACATGCTCTAAGGCTATGAGTTGGTGTGGCGCCCTCTGCACTGTGAATTTTACAGGGTCCATTGAGCCATCCCTCCAGTACGGTTCCATGCCCTGTAGAGGGTTTTTGCTTTTTGGTGTCTAACCCGGGTATCTGGCGGTAATGCACCCTTTTATTTCGGACTAGGTTTGTATTCAGGGCCGGATTGTCCCAAAATTTTATTTCAGTTTTCCAGGCGCTTTCCATCGCACAGTACTTTCGTACTATGGACGCCAAGTCGGCAAAGTGTGTAATTTTCACGGCGACTTATGGCGTTGAGGATTCCCTTGTCCGTGCAATTATTGCAGAAGAATGAAATTGCGTCTTCCTCGCGGCAGTCCTTTACCCTGTTCATGACCAGGAGGAATCTGGCCCAGTAATGGTGTACTGTTTCTTGGGGCTCTTGCCTAATTTGGGATAGATCGCTTATGTTTGGGTGGGTGGGTGGAATTGAATCCGAAACCTCACCCAATCTGAGACTCAGGGGCCAAGGAGTTTCCAAACTCGGAAGTTTGGATTCTTGGATGTTTTCCACCGAATCTTGCCCACTGCCTGACTCTAGGTTCAGGTCTTGAGTGACGTCCTCCCCTCCGCGGGTATCCGGCTTGAAGGGATCGGGAATCCGGACATAGCTAGTCCTTAAGATAGATGAAGGGTCGCCGCATTGTTCCTCCACCACTGCAATGTGATGGGTGACCTGGGGAGAGTTGATCTCTCTCAGATCGGGTTTAGGCCCAATCTGATCATAGTCTGTAGCGACTCCCAGGGCGGCGATGCGATCTAAGAGCTCATTTAGGGAAGAGAGCTCCATTGGATCTAACTGCTCGGCGAGGTCCGAGTTGACGTGAAGATTGCTTTTGATGATCCGAGAAGTCATCGTCGGCGCAGCGGCCGAACAGGCGATCATAAGAAAACCACCTAGCCGGAGAGTTTGGCCGACAGCCAAAGCTCCCTTAGCAACAGTGCCGTCTTTAAAGACGGGCTGAGGCATCCTTCCTGATGACGACGGGACAGCGGAACTCTCAATGAAAGCACCAATGTCGGTGTCAAAACCGGCGGATCTCGGGTAGGGGGTCCCAAACTGTGCGTCTAGGCGGACGGTAACAGGAGACAAGGGACACAATGTTTTTACCCAGGTTCGGGCCCTCTCGATGGAGGTAAAACCCTACTCCTGCTTGATTAATATTGATGATATGGGTAGTACAAGAGTAGATCTACCATGAGATCAAAGAGGCTAAACCCTAGAAGCTAGCCTATGGTATGATTGTTGTTCGTCCTATGGACTAAAACCCTCCGGTTTATATAGACACCGGAGAGGGCTAGGGTTACACAGAGTTGTTACAATGGGAGGAGATCTACATATCCGTATTGCCAAGCTTGCCTTCCACGCCAAGGAAAGTCCCATCCGGATACGGGACGAAGTCTTCAATCTTGTATCTTCATAGTCCGAGAGTCCGGCCAAAGGTTATAGTCCGGCTATCCGGACACCCCCTAATCCAGGACTCCCTCGGGGAGGGGGGGAGGTAGATATTTCTGCGGAAGCCAAAAAATTGGATCGGTGCAGCGAAAAAACTGGCGCGCAAAGTGTCATCAGACACGGTCCCTTATTCATAACTGTGTGTGATATGTGAACATCACAAACGATTCATATAGCTTACCCCGTGTGTGATGAGTTTGAACATGCAAATTTTGGTCCGAATTTCCCTGGTTACAGTGGTCATCCACGTCATTGCATAATTTTGGTACACAAAGGAGACTACAACACACCCACACTTATTAATCAGGCAAGTTCAGCAATTAGATAGACCTAGCTTACCTAAACATTACTCTAACACAAATTAAAGACCGACACTCTTAATTAAACAAAACAAAAAGTACTAATCCAGCTGGTCCTCGATGATCTCCGCTACCTCCTCCATGTCCAGCTCGCGCCCGACGGTCTCCTGGGGAAGGGGCTCCATGGCTCCGTCGCACCATACTCGGCAAGCATCTCGCCATCTGCGTCTGCCATCCCTTTGGAAAAGGCCGCCACGAGCTGGGCATGGGCGGCCGCGATCTGGGCTTGGACGGGCTCCGTCGTGGCAAGGTATGTCACGGAGGAACGGACGGCTACTCGAACTCTCTCGGTGATTGCCAACTCTTCGGCCGTGGGTTGCCGACCATTGTCGAAGAAGCTTCGTTCGATTTGTGCGGTGACCGCCAGAAGCCGGGTGTGGGCGGCCTTGATACGTCTCCAACGTATCTATAATTTTTTATTGTTCCATCTATTATATTATCTGTTTTGGATGTTTTGTATGCATTAATGTGCTATTTTATATTATTTTTGGACTAACCTATTAACCCAGAGCCCGGTGCCAGTTCCTGTTTTTCCCTGTTTTTGAGTTTCGCAGAAAAGGAATACCAAACGGATTCAAAATGAATAAAACCTTCGTGATGATTATTCTTGGACCAGAAGACAACCAGGAGACTTGGAGATGAAGTCGGGGGAGCCACGAGGCGGCCACAAGGACGGAGGGCGCGCCCCCCACCCTTGTGCCCCCCCCCTCCTGTGCACCTCCTGACCTAAATCTTTCGCCTATATATTCCCAAATATCCCCAAACCACCAGAGGCATCCAAAAAAACACTTCTCCACCGCCGCAACCTTCTGTACCCATGAGATCCCATCTAGGGACCTTTTTCGGCACCCTGTCGGAAGGGGATTCGATCATGGAGGGCTTCTACATCAACTCTATTGCCCTTCCGATGAAGCATGAGTAGTTTACCACAGACCTACGGGTCCATAGCTAGTAGCTAGATGGCTTCTTCTCTCTCTTTGATTCTCAATACCATGTTCTCCTCGATGTTCTTCGAGATCTATTCGATGTAATACTTTTTTTGCGGTTTGTTTGCTGAAATCTGATGAATTATGCATTTATGATCAACTTTTCTATGAATATTATTTGAATCTCCCCTGAATTCTTTTATGCATGATTTGATATCTTTGTAATTCTCTTCGAACTACTGGTTTGGTTTGGCCAACTAGATTGTTTTTTCTTGCAATGGGAGAAGTGCTTAGCTTTGGGTTCAATCTTGCGGTGTCCTTTCCCAGTGACAGTAGGGGCAGCAAGACACATATTGTATTGTTGCCATCGAGGATAAAAATATGGGGTTTTCATCGTATTGCTTGAGTTAATTGCTCTACATCATCTCATCTTACTTAATGCGTTACTCTGTTCTTCATGAACTTAATACTCTAGATGTAGGCAGGAGCCGGTCGATGTGTTCAGTAATAGTAGTAGATGCAGAATCGTTTAGGTCTACTTGACACGGACGTGATTCCTATATTCATGATCATTGCCTTAGATATCGCCATAACGTTGCTCTTTTCTATCAATTGCTCGGCAATAATTTGTTCACCCATCGTATTATTTGCTTTCTTGGGAGAAGCCTCTAGTGAAACCTATGGCCCCCGGGTCTACTTTTCATCATACAAGTTTCTATTTTCCATCATATAAGTTTCCGATCTACTATTTTGCAATCTTTTACTTTCCAATCTATAAACCAAAAATACCAAAAATATTTACTTTATTTTTTTATCTATCTCTATCAGATCTCACTTTTGCAAGTAACCGTGAAGGGATTGACAACCCCTTTATCACTTTGGGTGCAAGTTGTTTGATTGTTTGTGCAGGTATTCGGTGATTTGTGCGTTGTCTCCTACTGGATTGATACCTTGGTTCTCAAACTGAGGGAATACTTATCTCTACTTTGCTGGATCACCCTTTCCTCTTCAAGGGAAAAACCAATGCGAGCTCAAGAAGTAGCAGGCCTCGACATGGTCATGGGCGGCCTCCATCAGGGCTAAGGCCACCGCTACGGAATAGACAACTGTTGTGCCGCTCTCGCCAGTTGTTATCCCCTAGGTAGATGTTGCTACCACCACCTGAGAAGCAACAACGGCCGTTTCGGCTGCCTTGGCCACCCGGTCATAGATTGCAACCGCGCTCATGCAGCTTGTTAGCACGCGCATGGCGACTGCGGCCGCGCTATCGCTGAAGTGGGCCACCGAAGGTGCCCTCACAACGCGGGTACACGTCCCCATCTTTCACCGACGACGATTGAACAGTGAAACGATATTTGGGGAGCGAGCTAGTGTGCTTGAGACACCGGCTGTGAACTATAGCTGAAGCACCTTCTCGCGTAAGCCATATGCGTACTATACTTCGACGGTGCTCCAAGATATTTTGTACTGCATCTCACACGGTTGGCGATGATAAACTGTGTGCGATCTACCTGATTTTTCGTCTTGATTTGAATTACATAATGGGGTCACAGCGGCGAAGGAGGGTGTTTGAATTGCTAGAACTTTTATTTGCAACGAGCATGCAACTATAGGTATTTCGTCAAAAAATTGGAATTATTCACGGTTCGTTTGGACACTTTTATACATTAACTTGGTTTTCTAGCCATTTCAGGTGCACAATTCAAAATTAAACTACATGCACATGCTCCGGTACACCAAATTGGGTGTAAAATCATATGTGTATCCATGGGTTTATGCTTATGTCCCATGCAAGAAATGGGGATGAATTTCAAACACCACGGCATCGTGGCTCTCCGGCAAACATTGGGGTACATGATTTTGTAATTCTAGTAAATCCAAAACTCGTCTGAAACCATGCTATCATGGAATGGCATCAACATGCTGGGGTAAACACTATTGTCCCAATTGGGGTAGGTTATGGTATAAGCTTCTCACAAACCAGAGCTTCTCACAAACCAGAGCTTCTCACAAGAAGCCTCATGGTTCCGGTAGGGGAAAATGTCACCTTTGTGGACAAAACGATATTTTTTGCCTCTTCTTGCTTTCAATTTTTTCTGGTGTCAACATAGAACAACAGGAGTGTCGTGTTAAATTTTGGAATTTTTCCGGGATCATTTGGATATTTTTATATGTTAACTGAGTTTTCTAGGCACTTATGTGCATAATTCATCATTGAACTACATGCACATGCCCCAGTGCATAAAAACGGGTTGAAAATCAAATGTGCGTCCTTGGTTGCAAGTTTAGGTCACACGCAAGAGATGAGAATGGATGTCAACCACCTTGACAGTGTCGCTCGGCCGCTAATATTGAGATACATGGTTTTAATATTCTAGTAAATCAAAAACTCGTCTGAAATTCATGAAACTTGACATGATATCATGGAACGGCATCAACATGCCATGGTAAAAAATATTGTCCCATTTGGGGCTGGTTTGGGTATAAGCTTCTCGCAAACTAGAGCTTCTCACAACAAGCCTGATGGTTTTGGTAGAGAACATGCCACCTTGGGGGATGAAACGATATCCGTTGCCTATTCTTGCTTCAAATTGTTTCTAGTGTCAACATAGAACAGCAGGAGTGTTGTGTCAATTTTGGGAATTTTTCGGGGTTTGCTTGGACATTTTGTACATTAACTGAGTTTTCTATGCATTTATCTGCATAATTCAAATTTGAACTACATGCACATGCTCCAATGCATATGAATGGGTTCAAAATTCAAATGTGTGTCCTTGGTTGAATGCTTAAGTCCCATGCAAGAAATGGGAATGAATATCAAACACCTTGCCACCGTTGCTCGGCCGCTAACATTGAGATACATGGTTTAAATTCTCATAAATCAAAAACGCGTCTGAAATTTATGAAACTTGACATGCTAGCATGGAACGGCATCAACATGTCATGGTAAAACTATTGTCCCATTTGGGCAGGTTGGGTTATAAGCTTCTCACAAACCAGAGCTTCTCACAACAAGCCTCGTGGTTACAGTATGGAATGTTTCACCTTTCTAGACGAAATGATATCCATTGCCTCTTCTTTATTTGAATTTTTTTCTAGTGTCAACATAGAACAACATGAGTGTTGTGTTAAATTTTGGAATTTTTTAGGGTTCGTTTGGTCATTTTTATACATTAATTGAGTTTTCCATGCATTTATGTGCATAATTCAAATTTGAAATACATGCACATGCTCTAGTGCATATAAATTGGTTGAAAAAAAATCAAATATGTGTCCTTGGTTGCATGCTTAGGTCCCATGCAAGAAATGGGAATGAATGTCAAACACCTTGCCACTGTCGCTCGGCCGCAAACATTGAGATACATGGTTTTTAAATTCTAGTAAAGCCAAAACTCGTCTGAAATTCATGAAACTTGGCATGCTATCATGGAGAGGCACCAACATGTTGTGGTAAATGTTTTGTCCCATTTAGGGCAGGTTTGGGTATAAGCTTCTCGTAAACTAGAGCTTCTCACAACAACACTGATGGTTTCGGTATGAAATCTGCCACCTTTGGGGACGAAACAATATCCGTTGCCTCTTCTTGATTTCGAATTTTTCTAGTGTCAACATAGAACAACAAGAGTGTTGTGTCAATTTTTGGGATTTTTGGGAGTTCGCTTGGACATTTTTATACAGTAACTGGGTTTTCGAGGCATTTTATGTGCATAATTCAAATTTGAACTATATGCACATGCTCTAGTGCAGAAAAATGGGTTGACATATCAAATGTGTGTCCTTGGGTGCATGCTTACGTCCCATGCAAGAAATGGAAATGAATTTCAAACTCTAGGGCACTGTTGATTGCCGGCAAAATGATGAGATACTTTGTTTTTAAATTCTAGTAAATCCAAAACTCGTCTGAAATTCATGAAACTTGACGTGCTATCTTGGGATGGCACCTGACATGTTGTGGTATTTTTCATGTCCATTTCGAGAGAAGTCGCACTCGAATAACAGCCAAGAAAGGCATTTTGAATCAAATAGTTGCAACTTTAACATCTCAAACATTTTCCATAATTTAAATCATGTGGGTTCTATTAACCATTCATGTGACGCCACGTGTCACTCTTTTAAAGGCTAGGAGGTGCCGTGCGGACAGCTGGTTGGCTAAACGGGAGGTGTGCGAGCGCAGTCCGCTGCGCAGGATGACCGAGAGGCGTGCAAACTGTCCTCCAATGTGCATGGTCACCAGGAAGCGTGCGACCTGTACGCTACGCAGGCTCACTAGGAAGCAAGCCCTTTAACATCCATGGCCGCCTGCCTTGCTCCCATCCTCTCCACTAATTGCGCCTGAGCCACTGTTTAATACGGGTGGCCTTACTGTTCGCCTCCCATTCCCCTCCTGCAGACCTCCACCAATGCCATGGAACAGAAGGATCATCTGCCACTAGTCTTCCTATTTGGTGAAGTCAACTCCGAGCCAGAGGAGATAGAAAATAAGGAGGAATGGGGCCTCATGGACATGGCCCTAAATGAGCTGGCCGCGGCGATTGCTACCCCCGTGCCTGTCCCAGCTCCCATCCCCACGCCCGCGCTAGCGACCATCCCCGTAGCATTGACGGTTTGGTCTCCGAGCACTATCGCAGAGCTGGAAGCCGCGGGCATAAGCGAGGACTCCGTGGACCCGTGCGAGCTCGTGTACATGCTAGCGCCAAAGCCAGTGCTCGTACCCATGCCTGTGCGCGCCCCTGAACCCACCACAGCCCCGGTCCCCATGCGTTTCCTGCACTCACCATGCCCGTTCCCGTGCACGCCCCCCCCC
>NC_041384.1:432679024-432711185 GCF_002162155.2 Triticum dicoccoides | reverse complement strand
ACCGCCGTCAACCGCTACCTCGCGGCGCCGCGAGTTGCCGTCCTCCCGTGCCCCACCCGTCGATCGCACGACGAGATGATGTGCTGCCTTGAAGACTTCAACAACGGGATCCCGGAGGACGACAACGTCAACGCTGACGCGGCACGCCGCCTCTGCCGCCACCGGAATTTTTTTGTGGGTTTAATATTGTATCTCGATCATATGAATATAAATTCGCAATGTGACTAAATGTACGATATGGTTTGAACAAACTTGCGTTTTTCTCTCTGATTGTACAGACTTATCAAATGATTTCCTTTAAAAATGTCATTTTTTTTAAATACAGAACACTCATCACAAACGTTTTAATTTGAACACCCGTATGCAAACCAACAGCTTCCCCGGGAAGCTATGCGAAAATGTGCTGAGCAGGATCTGTGCAGCTCTTGATCGCAAACGTTTTAGATAGAACACCCGTATGTAAACCAACAGCTTCGCCCGTAAGAGAAGGGAAAATATGACGAGCAGGATTTGTGCAGCTCTCCATCGCAAACATTTTAGATAGAACACCCGTATGCAAAGTGAGAGCTATGGTCTTCCCCGGTAAGCCAAGGGAATATTTGTCGTGCGAGATTTGTGCATCTCTTCAATGCGAACGGTTCAGATTGAATACGGTATGCAAAGCAAGACTTCAGTGCTAAGCCGAGAGAAAATCTGGAACGCGGGATTTGTACATCCCTTCAATGCAAACGGGTTTTTCGGATGACCTATGTGCAACCACGTACAGACAATTTGGTAAGATTTGCATCTGTCATATTGGGTATATTGCCATTTGTCAAACTGGAAATATTGACATTTTTGATCTAGTAACATTGCCATTTGTCAACCTTGTAACACTGCCATTTGTCAAAATATGCAGCTAAAAATCACTAGCACTATCTAATTTTTGCAACTAAAATTCAGTAATTAAGCATAGATTTCATACATAGATTAAGTAGTCGTTCTTTATACAAATAGTTCAACTCGACAGCTGAACCGACCAAAATTTTCTCCAATTGTTGCCAACCACGTACTGAAATAGCTAGTTTAACTATATATAGTAGCTAATTTTAAGTACGTTGTACAGTTCCACCACATCTATAGTCAGATGAACTGAACAAAATAGCCCCAAAATACTACTACTACGGAGGGGCTTTGTACTACTTCCGGCAGCCTTTCCTCTGTCGAGCGCTCTTAGTAAGAGGCAGAGGAGGAGGAGCCTACGGACGAGCCGGACAACTATAATACGGTGCCTGCCGCTGCTCCACCTTCAGAGTGGCTCACCTCGAACGCCCTCTGCCATTCCAGACGACCCCTCTCGAAGTGGCTGGACTCCTCGTAGATCTCCTGATTCCTCGCATCTGCGGCGGCGTGTGCTGCGGCCACGGCGGCGGTAAGGCTCTTTGCATGCTCGATGAGGCGCTCCTCCTCCTCCCGCAGGAAGTCGATGTAGCGCGCAAGGTCGCTGAGACACGTGCAGGCATCCACCTCCGCCTTCTGCCTTTGGGCGGCAGTGGCGGAGCGGGTGATGACCCCGGCGGTCGACGATGGGCTGGCGGCCACGATGGCCAATGATGGGGTGGCCGCCACAACCACCACCTCCCACCTTCGGGCCGCGGTGGCGGGGCGGGTGATGGCCACTGTTGCCGGCAGTGGGGTGGCGGCCATGACGGCTACCTCCCGCCTTCGGGCTGCTGCGGCCAAGCGAGCGATGTCCCTGGGTTTCGACGCTTGTGTGGCAGCCACGGCGGCAGACAGTGGGATGGCGGCATCGGTGGCCGGCAACAGCAACCGACGGGCAGCAAGGTGTAGCGTGTGGTGGGTGTTCCTCGCACACCCAATAGGGACGCCACACGCACTACACTATGCCGGGGACTGCGCCGCCGCCGCGGTGTAGCCTCCCAACAGGAGCTATCCTCTGATGACGGCGGAGTGGCTGAGCGATGACAACGCACTGGTGCCATTGGCGATTGTGGGAGAAGCAGATGAGATAAGCTACAGGGAGGGAGGGGAAAATGCCATGCAGGACTCGTCGATGAGGGTTTATATAGAAGGCCGGTAAGCATTGGGATTTTGGGGGACTTCACCGAGTCAGACGAGAAGCTTGCGTAGGAACCTGCATGGTTGCGTGGGAACGGGCTCACCACCGTTTGGCCAAAAGAACGCCCCTGCGTGATGCTCAAGCTTGCCCCCGAAGCCGTCTGCGACAGCGGGGTGACAAGACGTGCGAGAGGAGGACGAAAGGACACATATACATATGGTTAATAAAAAACTTTTACAATTTAATTACCTACTACCCCCATCCCGGTTTATAAGTCGTCTATATATTTTTGTGCCAAATTTTGACTAGAGGTTTAACTAATAAAATACGAATGCATGTCGCAAAAGATTATATCCTTAGATTCATATTTGAACATAGTTTCCAATTATATAATTTTTAAAACAAGCATTAATATTTTTTGGTTAAATTTAAGGTCAAAATGTGGCATAGAATATGAAGGGGACTAATAGACCAACACAGAGGTAGTAGCACACGGCCGCTCTCTACAACACGACGCAACTGCCGGCCGGCTTATAGATGACCATTCCCTGCGTGTTCAACTGCTCTATGCGTGTGGTTGCTCATGGTTTAGGCGGCCACGACGCACTCTGCTCGCATCCCGCCGCGCGTGCTGTGCTCTCGCGTCCCTCCTAGCGCTCTACCATCATCCCTCCACGTGCACTGCTAGTGTTTGGGGTCGGTGCACGATCACGTAAGTTCGTGCTGCCATTATGCATGTGGTTGCACCAGGCGCGACGCCATGATGCAGCTACCCGCTGCAAAAACTGCCATGCCGGCGCGCCGAGAATCCAGGCTGCCAGACCCCCATTTATTCCTGCGGCCATTTACCTTCATCTCTCACGCCACACAACACAATAACCACACCCAAGACGACACATACAGAGAGGACATCCAGTGGTTCCAATGGCGCTCCCAGCGGTCGACGACAATAATGGGGGGCAGTTCACCACGCATCACATAGTGGACACCCACGTGAGGGGAAGGCCCTCTTGGTGGTGTACACGAACGAGCCGGTCTCGGTGGAGAGCTCCATCCAAACTATGGAGTAGTTGCTTGCTGAGGACAAGTACCAAGTGGTCGGCTTCGACCTCGAGTTCACCAGCGGTCGTGCCGAACACGACTAGATGGTTGCCGTCGCCTAGTTGTGTGTGCGATATGATGTTGTCGGATTTCGGGTTCCGCAGACCCTTGAGAGGTTCGAACTGTGGGGTGCGTGCGAACAACTCATCCTCCCTAGTCTGCCTACCCGCCAATCTCCCACCTAGCTCGACGAACTGGATCGAAAAGAGACACAGCAGTTTACCCAGGTCTGGGCCACCTTGCAGTGTAAAACCCTACTCCTGCTTTATGGTGGATTGGCCTTGAAGGGCTGAGGATGAACTAGTACAGTGGAGAACAACCTCTGAAGGAAAGGTGTTCTTGGGCTCAAGTGAGCTGGTGAGCTAATGAGGGTCGAATCGATCCCTCTCCTCTATGGTGGTGGCTAGGTCCTATTTATAGTGGCCTTGGTCCTCTTCCCAAATGAAGGCGGGAAGGGATCACACAACGGCCAAATTCGAAGGGAGACAACCAGTACATGCCATCCTGACAAAAGTGGTCTTCGCCTGCAAAAGCCTCTGGTCGTGATGCCATGGTGGGCTCGACGATGACCTCCATCCTGTTGTCCTGGCGGTCTTGGTCTTGTTGCACCAGAATGGAAACCTTTGCTTGATTCATTAGGACTCCGCGCCTGTGCTTGCCTCCTTAGCACCAAAGAGGAAACTGGTACACTGCACCCGCTAGTGCCCGCCTGGCCTTGGTCATCATGGCTCACGTCACCCAAACCTCACGAGGCGGGCCTTGCATAGAGATCTCCACTCCTCGGGAGCCAGCCTGAGGAAGCCGCCCCCGTAGAGGTCTTGGTGTCCTCCACCTAGAGAGGCTTGGCCCCTCGCGAGGGTCTTGAGTTGTTGATGTTGGGGCTGGGCCGTACTAGGCCGTCGATGGAGCCATGCCGTGGGCTGCAGGCCGGCAAGTCTGGGTACCCCTGTTCCCAGAACACCGACAGTAGCCCCCGGGACCAAGGTGTAACGCCCTCGATGCGGCTATATCTCCCACGTGTCGAAGCACGACTTAGAGGCATAACCGCATTGAAAGCAATGTCGCAAGTGAGGTAATCTTCACACAACCCATGTAATACATAAGGGAAAGAGATACATAGTTGGCTTACAATCGCCACTTCACACAATTACATGAATAAAACATTACATCATCCAGATACAATCAAGGTCCGACTACGGAATCAAAATAAAAGAAGAACCCCAAATGCGACAAAGGTCCCCGATCGACCCCAACTGGGCTCCACTACTGATCAACTAGAACGAAACAACACAAAGGGCAAGATCTTCATCGAGCTCCTCCTTGAGCTTGGTTGCGTCATCTGCACGGTAACATAGGCACCTGCAAACTGGTTTTGGAAGTATCTGTGAGCCACGGGGACTCAGCAATCTCGACCCGCGAGATCAAGACTATTTAAGCTTATAGGAAGGATGGAGTAATGAGGTGGAGCTGCAGCAAGCGACTAGCATATATGGTGGATAACATACGCAAATGAGAGCGAGAAGAGAAGGCAAAGCACGGTCGATAAAAGTATGATCAAGAAGTGATCCTATAGCAACCTACGTCAAGCATAACTCCAACACCGTGTTCACTTCCCGGACTCCGCCGGAAAGAGACCATCACGGTTACACACGCGATTGATGTATTTTAATTAAGGTCAACTTCGGGTTTTCTACAACCGGACGTTAACAAATTCCCATCTGCCCATAACCGCGGGCACGGCTTTCGAAAGTTCAAATCCCTGCAGGGGAGTCCCAACTTAGCCCATGACAAGCTCTCACGGTCAACGAAGGAATAGACCTCCACCCGAGACGTTCCGATCAGACTCGGTATCCCGGTACAACAAGACATTTCGACAGGGTAAAACTAAACCAGCAACACCGCCCGAATGTGCCGACAAATCCCGATAGGAGCTGCACATATCTCTTTCTCAGGGCACACTCAGATAGGTCAAGCTACGAGTAAAACCAACCCTCAAGTTTCCCCGAGGTGGCCCCGCAGGCTGCCCAGTTCGGACCAACACTCAGAGGAGCACTGGCCCGGGGGGGGGGGTAAAATAATGATGACCCTTGAGTCCGCGAAACCCAAGGGAAAAAGAGGCTAGGTGGCAAATGGTAAAACCAAGGTTGGGCATTGCTGGAAGAGCTTTACTTAAGGCGAACTGTCAAGGGGTTCCCATAATAGCCCAACCGCGTAAGGGACGCAAAATCCGGGAACATAACACCGATATGACGGAAACTAGGGCGGCAAGAGTGGAACAAAACACCAGGCATAAGGCCGAGCCTTCCACCCTTTACCAAGTATATAGATGCATTAATTAAGTAAGATATATTGTGATATCCCAACAAGTAAACATGTTCCAACAAGGAACGGTATCGCCATGTTCCAACAAGGAACAAACTTCAATCTTCACCTGCAACTAACAACGCTATAAGAGGGGCTGAGCAAAGCGGTAACATAGCCAATCAACGGTTTGCTAGGACATTGGTGGGTTAGAGGCTGAACATGGCAATTTGGGTGGCTGACAAGCAAGTGGTAGGCATCGTAGCATTGGCATGGCAAAAGAGCGAGCAAACTAGCATAGCAAAGATAGTAGTGATTTCGAGGGTATGATCATCTTGCCTGAAATCCCGCAAGGAAGAAGAACGAGTCCATGAAGAAGACAAACGGACGTAGACGAACGAATCCTCACAACACGACGTTATCGAAACCAACCCGAAGAAGCAACACCGGAAAAGAAGCACACAACATAGTAAACAAACATCACATAAACATGGCATGATGCGCAATCAAGTATGATGCATGTCCGGTTTAATGAGGCATGGCATGGCAAAGAGCACAAGCAACCCTACAAATTAAGTGGAGCTCAATATGCAACGAGTTGCATATTGACGAAACACCACGACAATTATTTAGTTCTCTCTCGGTTATGTACTCAACAATATTAAATGTTGGTTAACATGGCAAGAGGGTGAAGCAAAGTAAAACTACCTATCTAGTCAAGTTTAAATGAGGCCGGAAGCAACGAACAACAATTCCGGAAACTCCCCATATGCATATTTTAGATTAGGTCCTGTTCTGCCCTAAACACAATTTTAGAGTTGTTTCAAATGCAAATAAAGGTCACCATGATAAACTAGGCAAAATTCTACCCCATTTACATATAAAGTTTATTAAAATTGGAGTTACGGTTATTTAGTTATGAAATAAAGCATTTTAGCATGGCATAGGAGCAAATTAATGCAAACAACATTTTTATCATCTCAAACATAGATGAAAGTTGGATATTATTAATCTACACAAAATTCTGAGCAAGTTTCATATATAAAACATTTTAATCCGATGCAGGGTTGTGAAGTTATTAAATGCATGAACTAGGGGGACTAAACTGTAAAACTGGCAGTCTCAGGAATAATAGGAAAAATTCAGGCGCTGGAAAAAAAACACATGACGGGCTGAATCTGGGGCAAGCCCAACAGGTGAAAAAAATAAGAGGAGGGGGCGCTTGGGGGCTGCTCACCCTGGGCCAAGGCCCGGTTCGCTGGAGAAGGGCGGCTGGGCCGGATGAGGCTGGGGCGGCGCTGGGCTTTGCGCAAGGAGGCCCAGGCGCGGGCGACGTGGAGGTCCAACGGGAGCCAAAGCAGGCCGAGGCGAGGCCGGCCCACTCGCGGTGCTGGATGGATCGCCCATGCCGATCCCACTGGATCGAGGCAGGGACGGGCGCGTTCTGCTCGCTCGGTTCTGAAGAAATAGGAACAGTTGCAGCGCAGCGAGACTTGCAGTGGCAGGTTCACTGCAGGAGCGACGCGGGGAACTTGACGGGCGACGCAGGCGAAGCAGAGGACGAGGTCGAGGAACTTGGCGCGGGGATGGCCCGATCCGAGGCGGGGAAGGCACGGGCTCGTCTGTTTCCGGCCGGATCCGGGTCGATGTGGCTCCATGGTGTGGCGGGTGGTCGAGGTCGAGGGGCTCCGACAAGAAGGGCTCGCGGAGGAGGCCGATCCAGCGGGGATCCGAAAGGCAGCGACGAGGACAAACGGCGGCCACGGCGGGGACTTGGCGTCGGCTGGAGGAGCCCATCCATGGGGCTGCTCATGGCGTACCTGAGAGAGAGGGAGGTGTGTGAGAGGAAGAAATTGGGAGAGGGGGAAGAAGGGGACAGAGTAGGAACAGAGGTCCTGGGGGTCGGCGAGGTTGGACGGCTGCGGGGTCGATGTGACTCGGGAAGAGGGGCTCGGTGGTTGGCCCGGTTTGCAAAACGAGGAGGGGATCGACTGGATGAATGGATCGGGAGGAGATGAAGCTGGTTGGCTGTGGGTGAGATCCCGATGGGGATTTGGGGAAAAGTGCGGCGGCGGCAGGGACAAACTCCTAGGTTTTAGGGTTTGTCCAAAATAGTCTAGGAGTGGACTATATATATGCAAATGAGGAAAGTTTAGGGGCTAAACCGTCCCTCCAATTAAAATCGAGCGGTCGAGAATAAAACACTAGGAAGTCCAAATAACAAAACGGAGACGTTTTGTAGATGTTTGGGGATGATCCGGACACGACGGTGACAACTGCTCGGGTCGGGTCCGGGACAATTTTCGGACGCGTGCGAGGGGAGGTCCGCGAGCTGACAAGAGAGGTTAGGTTGGACCTGGCGGTAGGTAGTGAGCTGTGTAGACGGTCTCGAGCTGAAGAAGAGAAGAGAGGGAGGCCCGGCAACAGTTTTCGGAGACCGAAAACGTCTGACATTAGACCGGCTACTATTGCCGCTATATTTATCCGTTGGGGCGTCAAACAAACTCCGATTGCGATGAAACTTGACAGGCGGTCTGCCTACACTATAATAAGACCGCACACCAAATTTCAACCCAATCCGAGAACATTTTCCGGCCACTTATAAAATACTATTTCGGACATGCCGCGGGCGCGTGCAAGTGTGTCTGGGCTCAGAACGGACAACGGACGGAACGAGGAGACCGGGACGGATGCAAGTTTTGAAAACATGATGATGCAATGCACATGATGACATGATGAAATGCAACACGCAAGCCAATGACAACGCAACAACAGCGAATAACTGCACGACACCTGGCACATCGGTCTCGGGGCGTTACAACACTCCACCACTACGAGAGGATCTCGTCCCGAGATCTAGAATGGCACCGGAGGGAAAACGAAAGAGAAAGAGAAGAGGTAAACTAAGTTGCTCCTCTGACAAACGAGTGAAACCATGAACCTTGAGGGGTTGAACAAATTGGAAGAAATGAAACAACGGAGGAGAACAAAGTTCACAACACTCCGTTAAGAAAGAGGAAAAGAAGGAACCGATCCGGGTAGCACTCCGGTTGAGAAGGGACGCAAGACTTGATAAAATGAGAGAACTTGAGCAGAGGACACGACACTCTGGTTAAATGGATAAGCACGAAAAGAACATGATCTTTGACAAACGAGATGATGGGTTGAAAAGAGCAACATCACAATGACTCCGGAACGAAGGGAAACAAGATCTTGAGAGATCACAGATACAACAAATGCTAGAATGGAGTTGTTGAAAACCAACAACGAAAAGAATAATCTTGATATGGTCTTATGAAATACATCTCAAATTATGAGATGACAACCTGCCACTTATGAAAAACAAGATTGGATTGATATGAACAAGAAGACGAGAAACTTATTTCACCGGGAGGATAAATGAAGTACTTGGACCATTTACAAGCACCAAAATTAGCAACAATCCTTAGGGAAGGCTATAGGTGGAATATAACTCAAGATAATTCCAAAGAAGAGATTGATGGATTTAAAATACCTCATTCTTAACAACATGTGAATCACGAAACATGAACTCAAATTATCAAGAATGACATAATACCACCTCAAAAGATAAGGTCGAAAGAATTGCACTCCGGGTAGCAAGATGAAGAATACTTGAACTCCTCAAAACAAAACATGTGTTGAGCACCATGTTTATTTTTGAGTATAGCTTGGCTGATCTTAACTTCAAGAGAAATCTTGAAGAACAATTGAAGAATGAAAAGAATCCTTTACGAACCACCATGTAGAGCCTCCATGAAGAACTCCGGTAATAAAAGGATGATAAAAAGAAAGAAAAGTTGAAAACACAAGGTGAAGCCTTGCGATGATTTAGATGGAGCTTCGCGACGAGATAATGCGGAAAACTTAGAACTCCGGAAGAAAGATGAACAACAAGCAGCCAAGAATTTTATTCCTCCTGGACAAACTTTGAAGGAAAGGATTAATCACTTGGATGAAACCAGAATAAGAATTATGTTATGCGTATCCTTCACCAATTTAAATTGATGACAAGCAACGGATTTGGCATACCACTTATTCTTGTAGAAAGGATTAAGAGAGATATGGCGTAAACTTGAGAAGGTCTTCAACGAACCACCGGTAGGATTTGGAAAGAACGAATGAATTGATATGATAACAAAGAAAGAGAACTCTTGAACGAACCACCGTAAGAATTGAAATTGAACGTAGCAAAAGCACAAATCACCGGGAAGAATTGCAAAATGAATGAAGATACTTTAGGGTATTTAGATACATGAGAACGAAGAGAGCACGAGCCGATTAAAGATCACTTGAACAAGGCACCGGTAAGATCGGAGAATGATAACTGCAAACTGAGAATGAATAAATCTGAATTGATGGACTCCGGATGACAAACTGAGAAGACTCTTGAATAACTCCGGATGGATGAAAAGAATTCTCACGATCAAAACAATTATGAGAGGATGGCAACAAGCTAGCACCATGAATCTTGAAGAGAATAGAGCAAGATTAAAGAGAAACTCTTCTTCGGTCTTCAAATGATGGGAATGACGATGAGAAACACCACCAAATTGTTGAGATCTCCGGGACTAAAATTGGAAAGGTTGAACCAACGATGAAAGAATTTGAAAGATCAAGGAGAAAGGCATTTGACTGATGATACCTCATTCTTACGTCAAACTTTGCAATGAATTTGAGAATAACTTCGGAAAGTTGGGAGAGTCAGGTAAGATCCTGGGAAAAGACCTGTGGGTTAGGGCCCACTCAAAAGAAAACACCGTTGAACAATTTGAAGAGAGATAATGCACCGGTTGAAATAAAAGACTTGAATGAGAGAACATCCTCAAAAGATCTTGAACGAATGCATAGTGGAAACACGAATCTTCGAGATATCTCCAACACTCTGGAATAACGAATAGCGAGAAGTAGAATGATAATGAGGTGCACCAGTATGAGAAGACATTGAAATGAGGAAAAAGGTATGATGAATATCAAAAGCTTGAATTGGAATCACCGGAGAAGAAACAACAATGAAGGATGATGAACTTGAAGCTCGTGAGAATCTTCATGGGAAATCACCGGATAGAACATTGAAAGAAAAGAATGGAGAAACTTCACATGAATAAATGGATACTTGATTAAGATATCTGGGTCCTCGAAGAAACAAAGGGAGGGAGGGTGGGAAAAACAAAGGCAACTGGAGATGGATGAAACAAACGCCGTTGAGAAGACTTGAGTTGATCTTGTAGATATTGAAATGATCAGATCCACTTGAAGAGAAGCACACCGGTTAAAAAGGATTGACAAAACAATCTCGATTATCATGACGGATTGGTATTCACATCGGAGTATGAGAACACCATTTCGGAAAGGTATGGAATCAACACTTGACATTGAAGCAACTCGAATACCACAACTCAAAACAAAAACAAAGGACTGGCTTGCGAATAAGCCGGAACAAACATATGATAGAGATTTCGTCCGAAGTTTTTGTGGTGGGGCCTACACGGGCTCGATCGTACAGCACCATCATATACAAGCCAGTGCACATGACATACGAAGCGTCCCCGAGTCGGCATAGCCAAGGACTCTTTAAGACACAACGAGACCACTGTAAAAATGACCGTGGAAAGGCGGACCACTAGACGTCGAACCCCAATTTCATATCATACATCCATCGGAAAGATATCCTAAGAGCTACTTGAATTCCCACCTATGAAACTCCCGAAATTTTCAGGTTATGCAATCAGGTGTTGGGGATACAGGGGAAGCATAATATCTCACCCAAAACTAACAAATCCTACATCCAGCTGTATCCATCCTTCAACACATAACCAAGAAACCTTCGGAAATCGTCTACCTCAACCTTCGAAAAGCATCTGTTATACAAGTTATGGCAATACTCCCGTACTCACCTCAGTACTGGGTTATCGGGGTTATCTCACCAACAACTGCATAAAAGAGATTTTCGATGTCGGCGTACTAAACTCAGGTATTGCAGAACTGCAACGATAAAATTATGACGACAACACCTCAGAGCTCAACTCCCCGGAACACTTCCACTAAACCCCTGACAGGAGGCACCAAGACAATGTTCTCATCATAAAACCATCGGAACGATTCCAAGATACCCGCGTGATCCTAAAATTTTTTTAGTGAAATTTGAGAAGAGAAGAGTCAAAACTCTACATCAAGATGCCTTACCAGAGCGATGAGGAGACTGGGAAGTAAAAAGAATTCCTAACTCTCCGATATATATAATCCTAAATGACTCAAAACATTTTTCTAGACACAACTCGGCCACTAAAAACGATCAAGCAATGGGGCTCCTAAGGTCGGGGAAGGCTCTGATACCAACTTGTAACGCCCTCGATGCGGCTATATCTCCCACGTGTCGAAGCACGACTTAGAGGCATAACCGCATTGAAAGCAATGTCGCAAGTGAGGTAATCTTCACACAACCCATGTAATACATAAGGGAAAGAGATACATAGTTGGCTTACAATCGCCACTTCACACAATTACATGAATAAAACATTACATCATCCAGATACAATCAAGGTCCGACTACGGAATCAAAATAAAAGAAGAACCCCAAATGCGACAAAGGTCCCCGATCGACCCCAACTGGGCTCCACTACTGATCAACTAGAACGAAACAACACAAAGGGCAAGATCTTCATCGAGCTCCTCCTTGAGCTTGGTTGCGTCATCTGCACGGTAACATAGGCACCTGCAAACTGGTTTTGGAAGTATCTGTGAGCCACGGGGACTCAGCAATCTCGACCCGCGAGATCAAGACTATTTAAGCTTATAGGAAGGATGGAGTAATGAGGTGGAGCTGCAGCAAGCGACTAGCATATATGGTGGATAACATACGCAAATGAGAGCGAGAAGAGAAGGCAAAGCACGGTCGATAAAAGTATGATCAAGAAGTGATCCTATAGCAACCTACGTCAAGCATAACTCCAACACCGTGTTCACTTCCCGGACTCCGCCGGAAAGAGACCATCACGGTTACACACGCGATTGATGTATTTTAATTAAGGTCAACTTCGGGTTTTCTACAACCGGACGTTAACAAATTCCCATCTGCCCATAACCGCGGGCACGGCTTTCGAAAGTTCAAATCCCTGCAGGGGAGTCCCAACTTAGCCCATGACAAGCTCTCACGGTCAACGAAGGAATAGACCTCCACCCGAGACGTTCCGATCAGACTCGGTATCCCGGTACAACAAGACATTTCGACAGGGTAAAACTAAACCAGCAACACCGCCCGAATGTGCCGACAAATCCCGATAGGAGCTGCACATATCTCTTTCTCAGGGCACACTCAGATAGGTCAAGCTACGAGTAAAACCAACCCTCAAGTTTCCCCGAGGTGGCCCCGCAGGCTGCCCAGTTCGGACCAACACTCAGAGGAGCACTGGCCCGGGGGGGGGGGTAAAATAATGATGACCCTTGAGTCCGCGAAACCCAAGGGAAAAAGAGGCTAGGTGGCAAATGGTAAAACCAAGGTTGGGCATTGCTGGAAGAGCTTTACTTAAGGCGAACTGTCAAGGGGTTCCCATAATAGCCCAACCGCGTAAGGGACGCAAAATCCGGGAACATAACACCGATATGACGGAAACTAGGGCGGCAAGAGTGGAACAAAACACCAGGCATAAGGCCGAGCCTTCCACCCTTTACCAAGTATATAGATGCATTAATTAAGTAAGATATATTGTGATATCCCAACAAGTAAACATGTTCCAACAAGGAACGGTATCGCCATGTTCCAACAAGGAACAAACTTCAATCTTCACCTGCAACTAACAACGCTATAAGAGGGGCTGAGCAAAGCGGTAACATAGCCAATCAACGGTTTGCTAGGACATTGGTGGGTTAGAGGCTGAACATGGCAATTTGGGTGGCTGACAAGCAAGTGGTAGGCATCGTAGCATTGGCATGGCAAAAGAGCGAGCAAACTAGCATAGCAAAGATAGTAGTGATTTCGAGGGTATGATCATCTTGCCTGAAATCCCGCAAGGAAGAAGAACGAGTCCATGAAGAAGACAAACGGACGTAGACGAACGAATCCTCACAACACGACGTTATCGGAACCAACCCGAAGAAGCAACACCGGAAAAGAAGCACACAACATAGTAAACAAACATCACATAAACATGGCATGATGCGCAATCAAGTATGATGCATGTCCGGTTTAATGAGGCATGGCATGGCAAAGAGCACAAGCAACCCTACAAATTAAGTGGAGCTCAATATGCAACGAGTTGCATATTGACGAAACACCACGACAATTATTTAGTTCTCTCTCGGTTATGTACTCAACAATATTAAATGTTGGTTAACATGGCAAGAGGGTGAAGCAAAGTAAAACTACCTATCTAGTCAAGTTTAAATGAGGCCGGAAGCAACGAACAACAATTCCGGAAACTCCCCATATGCATATTTTAGATTAGGTCCTGTTCTGCCCTAAACACAATTTTAGAGTTGTTTTAAATGCAAATAAAGGTCACCATGATAAACTAGGCAAAATTCTACCCCATTTACATATAAAGTTTATTAAAATTGGAGTTACGGTTATTTAGTTATGAAATAAAGCATTTTAGCATGGCATAGGAGCAAATTAATGCAAACAACATTTTTATCATCTCAAACATAGATGAAAGTTGGATATTATTAATCTACACAAAATTCTGAGCAAGTTTCATATATAAAACATTTTAATCCGATGCAGGGTTGTGAAGTTATTAAATGCATGAACTAGGGGGACTAAACTGTAAAACTGGCAGTCTCAGGAATAATAGGAAAAATTCAGGCGCTGAAAAAAAAACACATGACGGGCTGAATCTGGGGCAAGCCCAACAGGTGAAAAAAATAAGAGGAGGGGGCGCTTGGGGGCTGCTCACCCTGGGCCAAGGCCCGGTTCGCTGGAGAAGGGCGGCTGGGCCGGATGAGGCTGGGGCGGCGCTGGGCTTTGCGCAAGGAGGCCCAGGCGCGGGCAACGTGGAGGTCCAACGGGAGCCGAAGCAGGCCGAGGTGAGGCCGGCCCACTCGCGGTGCTGGATGGATCGCCCCTGCCGATCCCACTGGATCGTGGCAGGGACGGGCGCGTTCTGCTCGCTCGGTTCTGAAGAAATAGGAACAGTTGCAGCGCAGCGAGACTTGCAGTGGCAGGTTCACTGCAGGAGCGACGCGGGGAACTTGACGGGCGACGCAGGCGAAGCAGAGGACGAGGTCGAGGAACTTGGCGCGGGGATGGCCCGATCCGAGGCGGGGAAGGCACGGGCTCGTCTGTTTCTGGCCGGATCCGGGTCGATGTGGCTCCATGGTGTGGCGGGTGGTCGAGGTCGAGGGGCTCCGACAAGAAGGGCTCGCGGAGGAGGCTGATCCGGCGGGGATCCGAAAGGCAGCGACGAGGACAAACGGCGGCCACGGCGGGGACTTGGCGTCGGCTGGAGGAGACCATCCATGGGGCTGCTCATGGCGTACCTGAGAGAGAGGGAGGTGTGAGAGAGGAAGAAATCGGGAGAGGGGGAAGAAGGGGACAGAGTAGGAACAGAGGTCCTGGGGGTCGGCGAGGTTGGACGGCTGCGGGGTCGATGTGACTCGGGAAGAGGGGCTCGGTGGTTGGCCCGGTTTGCAAAACGAGGAGGGGATCGACTGGATGAATGGATCGGGAGGAGATGAAGCTGGTTGGCTGTGGGTGAGATCCCGATGGGGATTTGGGGAAAAGTGCGGCGGCGGCAGGGACAAACTCCTAGGTTTTAGGGTTTGTCCAAAATAGTCTAGGAGTGGACTATATATATGCAAATGAGGAAAGTTTAGGGGCTAAACCGTCCCTCCAATTAAAATCGAGCGGTCGAGAATAAAACACTAGGAAGTCCAAATAACAAAACGGAGACGTTTTGTAGATGTTTGGGGATGATCCGGACACGACGGTGACGACTGCTCGGGTCGGGTCCGGGACAATTTTCGGACGCATGCGAGGGGAGGTCCGCGAGCTAACGAGAGAGGTTAGGTTGGACCTGGCGGTAGGTAGTGAGCTGTGTAGACGGTCTCGAGCTGAAGAAGAGAAGAGAGGGAGGCCCGGCAACAGTTTTCGGAGACCGAAAACGTCTGACATTAGACCGGCTACTATTGCCGCTATATTTATCCGTTGGGGCGTCAAACGAACTCCGATTGCGATGAAACTTGACAGGCGGTCTGCCTACACTATAATAAGACCGCACACCAAATTTCAACCCAATCCGAGAACATTTTCCGGCCACTTATAAAATACTATTTCGGACATGCCGCGGGCGCGTGCAAGTGTGTCTGGGCTCAGAACGGACAATGGACGGAACGAGGAGACCGGGACGGATGCAAGTTTTGAAAACATGATGATGCAATGCACATGATGACATGATGAAATGCAACACGCAAGCCAATGACAACGCAACAACAGCGAATAACTGCACGACACCTGGCACATCGGTCTTGGGGCGTTACACAAGGCGCGCTTGAACTTGGCTTTGAGGCAAAGCCAAAGGGCAAGTGCGCAGCACAGCGAGCCCTAACCGCTTGCGGCGTTGGTCGACGCGTGGCAACTAATGGGATGTGGGCGTCCCCGCTTCCCGATGCGGCCCTGATAACTGTTCGACTTGACAAGACTCTGCTGCATGCAGAGAAAAACCATCATTGCATGGGATCGTGGAGGTTGGCGGTTGGCCTCCCTCAGGCTATAAATGAGGGGACGGGCGGAGCCCCTCTTGCTCTTCTTCTTCCTTGTCTTGCCATCTTGCCATTGCTCCCATGGCACCGATCAGGAGGTTCTCCATGACGGAAAAGGGAAAGGCCCCTCGGGAGGAGCCGGAACCGCTTCCGCCGAAGAAGAGGTTCAGCCGCCCTCGCGATGTCGGCGAACGGCCAGAGGTGACGCGACCTTCGTACGAGCAGCCACCGCCCGGCTTCCCGCTCACTCTGTACGCCCACGTGCAGGGCTCCGGAGAGGGTGACAGTGGCCAGGGCCGCGCGGGCCATGACCATGGTGGCCAGGCTGGGGCTACATGGCCAGCCGGCCCACGAACCCACGCAGAGGGCTCCTCGCGTGAGTTCGTGGTGTGGGCGGCAATGCCGCCGCGCACGTGGATCCGGTTCCCATGGTTCTTTGCTGAGGAGATGCCGCCAAGGGGGCCGCTCGAGCTGTGGCTGCAACACGCCGGGTGCTGCAGCCTGGCCACGGGGGCGGAGGTCGAGGTCGTCACCCCGGGCAGCATCTTCATGAGCCGGGGATGGGGAGAGGTCGCATGTGCCTATCGCTGATATGTCTCCAACGTATCTATAATTTTTGATTGTTCCATGTTGTTATATTATCAATCTCGGATGTTTTATAATCATTTTATAGTCATTTTATATCATTTTTTGGTACTAACCTGTTGACATAGTGCCAAGTGCCAGTTGCTATTTTATGCATGTTTTTTACATCGTAGGATGTCAATATCAAATGGAGTCCAAACGCAATGAAACTTTACGGAGATTATTTTGGACCAGAAGGAATATAATGGGCCCTGGCTGCGCCTGGGGGTGCTCCGAGAGGAGCACAACCCACCAAAGCGCGCTAGGAGGCCCAGGCGCGCCCTGGTGGGTTGTGACCACCTCGGGTGCCCCTCGGACCACCTCTTTGCTCTATAAATACCCCAATATTCCCAAAACCCTAGGGGAGTCTAAGAAATATTCATACAGCCACCGCAGAGTCCAGAACCACCAGATCCAATCTAGACACCATCTCGGATGGGGTTCACCACCTCCATTGGTGCCTCTCTGATGATGCGTGAGCAGTTCTTTGTAGACCTTCGGGTTCGTAGTTAGTAGCTAGATGGCTTTCTCTCTCTCTCTCTCTATTGATTCTCAATATAATGGTCTCTTGGGGATCCATATGATGTAACTCTTTTGTGGTGTGTTTCTTGGAATCGATGAACTTTGAGTTTATGATCGGATCTATCTTTATATATCCATGAAAGTATTTGAGTTTCTTTAATCTCTTTTATGCATGATTGCTTATAGCCTCATATTTCTTCTCTGATATTTGGGTTTTGTTTGGCCAACTTGATCTATTTATCTTGCAATGGGAAGAGGTGCTTTGTAGTGGGTTCGATCTTATGGTGCTTGATCCAAGTGACAGAAGGGGAACCGACAAGTATGTATCATTGCTACTAAGGATAAAGTGATGGGGTCTATCTCTACATAGATAGATCTTGTCTACATCATGGCATCGTTCTTATTGCATTACTCTATTTCTCAATGAACTTAATACACTAGATGCATGCTGGATAGCGGCCGATGTGCGGAGTAATAGCAGTAGATGCAGGCAGGAGTCGGTCTACTAATCTTGGACGTGATGCCTATGTAATGATCATTGCCTGGATATCGTCAGGAGTATTTGAAGTTCTATCAATTGCCCAACAGTAATTTATTCACCCACCATTTGCTTTTTTTCTTGAGAGAAGCCACTAGTGAAACCTACGGCCCTCGGGTCTCTTTCTCATATATTTGCCTTTGCGATCTACTTTTCCTTTGCTTTTATTTTCAGATCTATTAAAACAAAAATACATAAATACCTTGCTGCAATTTATTCTTATTTATTTTATTTGACGTTCGGTCTATCAATCTACTATAATTTTATATCACGTCTGTTTGCCTATCTTGAGGCACCGTACCCAGAAGGGATTGACAACCCCTTTAACACGTCGGTTGCGAGGACTTGTTATCTATGTGCAGGGGTTGTTTACATTGTGTTGCTTGGTTCTCCTACTGGTTTGATAACCTTGGTTTCATATTTGAGGGAAATACCTACTGCCGCTGTGCTGCATCATCCCTTCCTCTTTGGGGAAATACCGACGAGCTTCAAGCGACATCAAAAGGAATTTCTGGCGTCGTTGTCGGGGAGGATCTTCAACATATACCAGGATCCTAATCACAAATCTCATCTCCTCGCAATTTACATTATTTGCCATTTGCCTCTCATTTTCCTCTCCCCCACTTCACAAAAATTGTCGTTTTATTCGTCCTTCTTTTTCGTTCGCTGTTCTCTTGCTTTCCTGTCTTGATGGGTAGCGTTCCTACTCCTCCTTTGTCACTATATTTTGAAGTTCTTTACTTCAAGCAAAGACAAGGAGAATATTTGAAAGATACCTAGTATAGGCTTATGGAATCGTATCGTATTTCCAATTTAAAGGGGGCGCTAAGGTTTTGCTTCATAACTTTTACATAGGATTGGCTTTGCATCATAGACAACTTCTAGATTTTACCGCTAAAGGAAATTTCATTGAGCTTGATGTCAATGCTGCCTATGAAATTTTAGAAGGAATTTTGAGAATTCCACCTCAAAAGAAGGGGTTTTCTTTTACCCCTGAGGGGGCTCAAATGTTGGACAAACTTGGTGATTTGCATAAACATATGGTTGAAATACATAAATATAATGAACCCCTCAAACACCTAAATGGTAGTATCAATCGCATGAATACACTGATTACCCTTTGCAAAAAGCGATTGGGTATTTTGGATATTAATATGGTTTCTTTCCCAGAGAATTTAGGGAAGCGTAAAGAGCCTCCCGGGTTTGAGAAAACCCTTACAAAAGTTGCCAAAACTTCGGAAGACAAAACTTAGATCCTTGCTTTATGCCTAGCCAAGGGCGTAAAACTATAGCGCTTGTTGAGAGGCAACCCAATGAATAAAATTTATTTTTTCTTTTTGCTTCCTGTTTTTGAGTGTTAGCACAATTATGCTATTGTTATGATTGTGTATTTTATGTTTTAATTAGTGTTTGTGCCAAGTAAAGCCTTTAGGATCTTCTTGGGTGATAGTTGTTTGATCTTGCGGGAACAACAGAAACTTTTCCTCTCACGAAATTAATTCTCATTTTTAACCCGAGCGTGATAAAATACCCATTCCTTTTGCATTAGATCAGTATAAAAATTGCTCAGGTCGTCCTAATTATTTAGAATTTTTTGATTTACATAAGTATTCTAAATAGTCAGATTTCTATAGACTGTTGTGTTTTGACAGCTTCTGTTTTCTTTGCGTTGTGTGCTTGTTTTGACGGCTCTATGGTTTCCTTTGATGAGTTTTTGCCATAGAAAAGTTGGAATATAGTAGATATAATGCAAGAACAAAATATGAATTGGTTTGATAACATCACTAACAGTAGTGATTTATTTTCTTATACTAACGGATCTCACGAAGGTTTTGTTGAGTTTTGTGTGATTGAAGTTTTCAAGTTTTGGGTTATCTTACGATGGATGAAGGAATAAGGAGTAGAAGAGCCTAAGCTTGGGGATGCCCCGTCATCCCAAGCTATTATCCAAAAATGAGCAACCAACTACGCTTGGGGATACCCCCGAGTGGCATCCCCTCTTTCTTCTAAACGACCATTGGTATTTTACTCGAAGCTATATTTTTATTCGTCACATACTATGTGTTTTGCTTGGAGCGTCTTGTATGATATGAGTTTTTACTTGTTTTATTTTGTGTTTTAAGTCTTGATCACTTGCTGGACACACCTATTTGAGAGAGCCAAAATTATGTCATGACTTGTTAGAATTGCTCTTTATGCCTCACTTAAATTTTTTATGAGCTATGGACTTGCTCTAGTGCTTCACTTATATATTTTTGAGCACGGAGTGCTTTAGTATTTTTGAATAAATGCTCTCTTGTTTCACTTAGATTTATTTGAGAGTTAGTAAAAATTTCAAGAAATTCTCTCTTGCTTCACTTAAATTAATTTGAGAGGACGAAAGAAATATTATGCTCATGATCTTCACTTATATTTGTTTGCGCTTGTCAAAAGCAACACATAAAAATTAGTCCCAAAGTGATAGATATCCAAGAAGGATATAATAAAAACTTTCATGAAGATCATTGGACAAAATAAACTTGATTCTTAGTAATAGTTTTTAGATATGATGATGTGATATGTGAGTTATGTTGATGAGTAATTATGCTTTAGTAAGAATATTGGTGTTAAGGTTTGTGATTCCCTATGCAAGCATGAAAGTCAATAATTATGCAACGAAAATATATCCTACTTGTGGTGCATTATTCGGTGTTACTTATGCTTAATGCTTGCTTATGAGATTATCCGTTTCTTGGTTGGTCGCTTCTCAATCTTTTTGCTAGCCTTCATTTTGCACTAAGTATGATCTCTACTTGTGCGTCCAAAATCCTTTAAACCAGTTTTGCCACATGAGTCCACTATATCTACCTATATGCGGTATTATTTTGCTGTTCTAAGCAAATTTTCATGTGCCATCTCTAATTTTCAAAATAAACTTCTCTTTTGTGTGTTTGTTTCGCTCACGAAGCGGTGAGGGGTGGCTAATATTTTCCATGCTAGATGTGTTATTCTCACGATATCAGCTTATAGTGCCAAGTGTCAGTTGTTGTTTTCTACATGTTTTTTACATCGTAGGAAATCAATATCAAACGGATTCCAAGCGCAATGAAACTTTACGGAGATTTTTTTGGACCAGAAGGAACATAATGGGCCCTGGCTACGCCTGGGGGGTGCTCCGAGGAGAGCACAACCCACCAGGGTGCGCCAGGAGGCCCAGGCGCGCCCTAGTGGGTTGTGCCCACCGCGGGTGCCCCCGGACCGCCTCTTTGCTCTATAAATACCCCAATATTCCCAGAACCCTAGGGGAGTCGACGAAATATTCATCCAGCTGCCGCAGAGTCTAGAACCACCAGATCCAATCTAGACACCATCTCGGATGGGGTTCACCACCTCCATTGGTGCCTCTCCGATGATGCGTGAGTAGTTCTTTGTAGACCTTCGGGTCCGTAGTTAGTACCTAGATGGCTTTCTCTCTCTCTCTCTCTCTATCTATCTATCTATCTATCTATCTATCTATATATATATATATCTTGATTCTCAATACAATGGTCTCTTGGAGATCCATATGATGTAACTCTTTTGCAGTGTGTTTGTTGGGATCGATGAACTTTGAGTTTATGATCAGATCTATCTTTATATATCCATGAAAGTATTTGAGTTTCTTTGATCTCTTTTATGCATGATTGCTTATAGCCTCATATTTCTTCTCCAATATTTGGGTTTTGTTTGGCCAACTTGATCTATTTATCTTGCAATGGGAAGAGGTGCTTTGTAGTGGGTTCGGTCTTACGGTGCTTGATCCCAGTGACAGAAGGGGAACCGACGCGTATGTACCGTTGCTACTAAGGATAAAACGATGGGGTCTATCTCTACATGTATAGATCTTGTCTACATCATGTCATCATTCTTATTGCATTACTCCGTTTCTCCATGAAATTAATACACTAGATGCAGATACGTCTCCAATGTATCTATATTTTTTTTATTGTTCCATGCTATTATATTATTTGTTTTGGATGTTAATGGGCTTATTTATACACTTTTATATTATTTTTGGGACTAACCTACTAACCCAAGGTCCAGTGCAAATTGTTGTTTTTGCCTATTTGAGTGTTTCGCAAAAAAGGAATATCAAACGGAATCCAAACAGAATGAAACCTTCGGGGGAGTTATTTTTGGAACATATGTGATCCAGAGGACTTGGAGTGGACGTCAAGAAATCAACAAGGAGGCCACGAGGCAGGGAGTGCGCCTGCCCCCCTGGGCGCGCCCCCACCCTCGTGGGCCCCTCGTGGCTCCACCGACCAACTTCTTCCTCCTATATATATCCATATACCGCAAAAACATCCAGGAGCACCACGAAACCCTATTTCCACCGTCGCAACCTTCTGTACCCAAGAGATCCCATCTTGGGGCCTTTTCCGGAGCTCCGCCGGAGGGGGAATCGATCACGGAGGGCTTCTACATCAACACAATAGCCTCTCCAATGATGTGTGAGTAGTTTACCATAGACCTTCAGGTCCATAGTTATTAGCTAGATGGCTTCTTCTCTTTCTTTGGATCTCAATACAATGTTCTCCTCGATCTTCTTGGAGATCTATTTGATGTAACTCTTTTTGCGGTGTGTTTGTCGAGATCTGATGAATTGTGGGTTTATGATCAAGTTTATCTATGAACAATATTTGATTCTTCTCTGAAATCTTTTATGTATGATTGGTTATCTTTGCAAGTCTCTTCGAATTATCAGTTTGGTTTGACCTACTAGATTGATCTTTCTTGCAATAGGAGAAGTGCTTAGCTTTGGGTTCAATCTTGCAGTGTCCTTTCCCGGTGACAGCAGGGGCAGCAAGGCACGTATTGTATTGTTGCCATCAAGGATAAAAAGATGGTGTTTATATCATATTGCTTGATTTTATCCCTCTACATCATGTCATCTTGACTAATGCATTACTCTGTTCTTATGAACTTAATACTCTAGATGCATGTTGGATAGCGGTCGATGTGTGGAGTAATAGTAGTAGATGCAGAATCGTTTCGGTCTACTTGTCGTGTACGTGATGCCTATATACATGATCATGCCTAGATATTCTCATAATTATGCACTTTTCTATCAATTGCTCGACAGTAATTTTTTCACCCACCGTAATACTTATGCTATCTTGAGAGAAGCCACTAGTGAAACCTATGGCCCCCGGGTCTATTCTCTATTATATTAATCTCTCGTCAACTAGTTATTTATGGCATCGTTTATTTTGCAATCTTTATATTCCAATCTATATCATAAAAATACCAAAATTATTTATCTTATTATTATTATCTCTATCAGATCTCACTCTCGTAAGTGACCGTGAAGGGATTAACAACCCCTTTATCACATTAGTTGTGAGGTTCTTATTTGTTTGTGTAGGTACGAGGGACTTGCGTGTAGTCTCCTGCTGGATTGATACCTCTCAAAAACTGAGGGAAATACTTCCGCTACTTTGCTGCATCACCCTTTCCTCTTCATGGGATAACCAACGCAGTGCTCAAGAGGTAGCAAGAAGGATTTCTGACTCCGTTGCCAGGGATCTACGCACAAGTCAAGACATACCAAGTACCCATCACAAACTCTTATCCCTCGCATTACATTATTTGCCATTTGCCTCTCGTTTTCCTCTCCCCCACTTCACCTTTGCCTTTGCCTTTTCTTCACCCTCTTCCTGTATGTCTTTTTGTTTGTGTTTCCACGTGCCTTCTATTTTCTTGCATCTTTGCTCGCTAAAAATCTATTGATATGGATCCACTTAAAGTGTTCTACTTGGATCATCTTTGATCCTTATGCGCTTGTGCTGAAACCCCAACTAGCCTAGTTGATGGGAAATCTTTAGATGAGCATGCTCATTTTGTGCACCACCATTTGTCTGAAAAAGGGACACTCTTATGGGATCAAATAAACAGATTGCTATGTTATGCTTGGAATCTTTGTGAAATTTGTGATTTTACTTATTGCTCTAAGAACCCTAAAAAACACCTCCCCTACCTATGTGAGTTTAATGATAATGAAATCTTATCTTCTTATGCAAAGGATGTTCATAGTTACTATGATATCGAACAAATTGAAGAATTTGTTGCTTTTAAGGGTGCTTATGAAGTTGCTTCTTTGATTGAAAAGTATGATATTACTCTCTACTAATCTGAAAATTTTGAAATACTTAAATATTGCTATGAAAACTATGCTCATAATGTCTATGTCAAAGAATTTATTGAAAGAATGACCGTTGCTTCAGAAGAAAATAATGATATGCATGAATCTATAGATAATTATGATTCTGATGATTTGATTGAAACATCCCTTGATGAACATGATGCTTGCTATTCTTATGACCATGATGCCAATATTTATGAAGATGAATTTGCTATATTTCCTTATGTTAAACATGAGATCGCTGCTATTGCACCCATACTTGATAGTTCCTTTGATGAAAAGCATGATTACAATGATGTTATTATAAATTCTCTTAATGTCAATTATGTTAATGATATGCAAAACCTCAAGCTTGGGGATGCTAGTTTTGCTATGACTACTATTTGTTGCAATGATCATGATTGGGGTGATTCTTCTTTTGATCTTGAAAATTTATTTAAGCCCCATGATGAATATAAGATTGATAATAGTGTTTGCAATATTATTGAAAGTGGGTTTGGAAGAGTGTCAACTTTAGATCCCACATATTTGGAGAATGTTCAATCTTATGAAGTTTTTGATAAAAGTGGTTTGGAGAGGTCATGACTTTAGTTAATGTTAATCAAACTATTTTGGAAGAGTGTCAACTTTGCATGCATGTGGATCGTGTTGAAAATATTTTATGTGATAGCTATTTTGTTGAATTTGCTTATGATCCCACATGTAATTATTATGAGAGAGGAAAATATTATTGTAGAAATTTTCATGTTACTAAATTACCTCTTGTTATGTTGAGATTGCTATTGTTTCTTTCTGCTTCCTTGCATATGCTAGTTTTTGCTTGCCTTGATAATTTGTTTGCCCATAAGATGCCTATGTATAGTAAGTATGTTAGAATTAGATGTGTTTGTCATGTGTTTTATGATGCTCTCTTTGTGCTTCAATTCTTGTCTTTCATGTGAGCATCATTGAAACTATCAATGCCTAGCTAGGGGCGTTAAATGATAGCGCTTGTTGGGAGGCAACCCAATTTTATTTTTGTTTCTTAATTTTTGGTTCTGTTTAGTAATAAATAATTCATCTAGCCTCTGTTTAGATGTGTTTTTATGCTTTTAATTAGTGTTTGTGCCAAGTAGAACCTTTGGGAAGACTTGGGGAAAGTCTTTGCGATCTTGCTGTAAAAAAACATAAACTTTAGCGCTCACGAGATTTGCTGCCATTTTTTTACTGGAGAGTGCGATTAGGTTGGTTATTTTTGAAGATGATTAATAGATAAATTACTCACGTCCATCAATTTATTTTAGAATTTTTGGGGTTACAGAAGTATTTGAAACCTACAGATTACTACAGACTGTTCTGTTTTTGACAGATTCTGTTTTTCGCGTGTTGTTTGCTTATTTTGATGAATCTATGGCTAGTATCGGAGGTTATGAACCATAGAGAAGTTGGAATACAGTATGTTTAACACCAATATAAATAAATAATGAGTTCATTACAGTACCTTACGTGGTGGTTTGTTTTCTTATACTAACGGAGCTCATGAGATTTTCTGTTTAAGTTTTGTGTTGTGAAGTTTTCAAGTTTTGGCTGAAAATTTGATGGATTAAGGAATAAGGAGTGGCAAGAGCCTAAGCTTGGGGGTTCCCAAGGCACCCCAAGGTAAAATTAAAGGACAACCAAAAGACTAAGCTTGGGGATGCCCCGGAAGGCATCCCCTCTTTCGTCTTCTTCTATCGTTAACTTTACTTGAGACTATATTTTTATTCACCACATGATATGTGTTGTGGTTGGAGCGTCTTGTATGATTTGAGTCTTTGATTTTTAGTTAACCACAATCATCCTTGCTGTACACACCTTTTGGGAGAGACACACATGATTTTTAATTTATTAGAATACTCTATGTGCTTCACTTATATCTTTTGAGCTAGATAATTTTGCTCTAGTGCTTCACTTATATCTTTTAGAGCACGGTGGTGGTTTTATTTTATAGAAATTATTGATATCTCATGCTTAACTTATATTATTTTGAGAGTCCTTTAGAACAGCATGGTAATTTGCTTTGGTTATGAAATTTGTCCTAATATGATAGGCATCCAAGATGGGTATAATAAAAACTATCATAAAAAGTGCATTGAATACTATGAGAAGTTTGATACTTGATGATTGTTTTGAGATATGAAGATGGTGATATTAGAGTCATGCTAGTTGAGTAGTTGTGAATTTGAGAAATACTTGTGTTAAAGTTTTTGATTCCCGTAGCATGCACGTATGGTGAACCGTTATGTGATGAAGTCGGAGCATGATTTATTTATTGATTGTCTTCCTTATGAGTGCCGGTCGGGGACGAGCGGTGGTCTTTTCCTACCAATCTATCCCCCTAGGAGCATGCGCGTAGTACTTTGTTTTGATAACTAATAAATTTTTGTAATAAGTATGTGAGTTCTTTATGACTAATGTTGAGTCCATGGACTATACGCACTCTCACCCTTCCACCATTGCTAGCCTCTTTAGTACCGCGCAACTTTCGCCGGTACCATAAACTCACCATATACCTTCCTCAAAACAGCCACCATACCTACCTATTATGGCATTTCCATAGCCATTCCGAGATATATTGCCATGCAACTTACCACCATTCCGTTTATTATGACACGCTTCATCATTGTCATATTGCTTTGCATGATCATGTAGTTGACATCGTATTTGTGGCAAAGCCACGTTCATAATTCTTTCATACATGTCACTCTTGATTCATTGCACATCCCGGTACACCGCCGGAGGCATTCACATAGAGTCATATTTTGTTCTAGTATCAAGTTGTAAGTAAATAAAAGTGTGATGATCATCATTATTAGAGCATTGTCCCAAGTGAGGAAACGACGATGGAGACTATGATTCCCCCACAAGTCGGGATGAGACTCCGGACGAAAATAAAAAAATAAAAAAAGGCCATAAAAAGGAGAAAAGGCCCAAATAAAAAAAGAAAAAGAAAATAAAATGAAAAATGAGAGAAAAAGAGAGAAGGAGCAATGTTACTATCCTTTTACCACACTTGTGCTTCAGTGTAGCACCATGATCTTCATGATAGAGAGTCTCCTATGTTGTCGCTTTCATATACTAATGGTAATTTTACATTATAGAACTTGGCTTGTATATTCCAATGATGGGCTTCCTCAAAATGCCCTAGGTCTTCGTGAGCAAGCGAGTTGGATGCACACCCACTTAGTTTCTTTTTGAGCTTTCATACACTTATAGCTCTAGTGCATCCGTTGCATGGCAATCCCTACTCACTCACATTGATATCTATTGATGGGCATCTCCATAGCCCGTTGATACTCCTAGTTGATGTGAGACTATCTTCTCCTTTTTGTCTTCTCCACAACCACCATTCTATTCCACATATAGTGCTATGTCCATGCCTCACGCTCATGTATTGCGTGAAGATTGAAAAAGTTTGAGAACATCAGAAGTATGAAACAATTGCTTGGCTTGTCATCGGGGTTGTGCATGATTTAAATACTTTGTGTGGTGAAGATAGAGCATAGCCAGACTATATGATTTTGTAGGGATAACTTTCTTTGGCCATGTTATTTTGAGAAGACATAATTGCTTTGTTAGTATGCTTGAAGTATTATTATTTTTATGTCAATATTAAACTTTTGTCTTGAATCTTTCGGATCTGAACATTCATGCCACAATAAAGAAAATTACATTGAGAATTATGCTAGGTAGCATTCCACATCAAAAAATTTGTTTTTATCATTTACCTACTCGAGGACGAGCAGGAATTAAGCTTGGGGATGCTTGATACGCTCCAACGTATCTATAATTTTTGATTGTTCCATGCTATTATATTATATATTTTGGATGTTAATGGGCTTATTTATACACTTTTATATCATTTTTGGGACTAACTTACTAACCCAAGGCCCAATGCAAATTGATGTTTTTTTGCCTATTTCAGTGTTTCGCAGAAAAGGAATATCAAACGGAATCCAAACGGAATGAAACCTTCGGGAGAGTTATTTTTGGAACAAACATGATCCAGAGGACTTGGAGTGGACGTCAAGAAATCAACGAGGAGGCCATGAGGCAGGGAGGCATGCCTGCCCCCTGGGCGCGTCCCCCACCCTCGTGGGCTGCTCATGGCTCCACTGACCTACTTCTTCCTCCTATATATATCCATATACCCCGAAAACATCCAGGAGCACCACGAAACCCTATTTCCACTGCCGCAACCTTCTGTACCCAAGAGATCCCATCTTGGGGCCTTTTCCGGAGCTCCACTGGAGGGGGAATCAATCACGGAGGGCTTCTACATCAACACCATAGCCTCTCCGGTGATGAGTGAGTAGTTTAGCACAGACCTTCGGGTCCATAGTTATTAGCTAGATGGCTTCTTCTCTCTCTTTGGATCTCAATACAATGTTCTCCTCGATCTTCCTGGAGATCTATTTGATGTAACTCTTTTTGCGGTGTGTTTGTCGAGATCGGATGAATTGTGGGTTTATGATCAAGTTTATCTATGAACAATATTTGATTCTTCTCTGAAATCTTTTGTGTATGACTGGTTATATTTACAAGTCTCTTCGAATTATCAATTTGGTCTGGCCTACTAGATTGATCTTTCTTGCAATAGGAGAAGTGCTTAGCTTTGGGTTCAATCTTGCGGTGTCCTTTCCCAGTGACAGCAGGGGCAGCAAGGCACGTATTGTATTGTTGCCATCGAGGATAAAAAGATGGGATTTATATCATATTGCTTGAGTTTATCCCTCTACATCATGTCATCTTGCCTAATGCGTTACTCCGTTCTTATGAACTTAATACTGTAGATGCATGCTGGATAGCGGTCGATGTGTGGAGTAATAGTAGTAGATGCAGAATCGTTTTGGTCTACTTGTCGCGGACGTGATGCCTATATACATGATCATGCCTAGATATTCTCATAATTATGCACTTTTCTATCAATTGCTCGATAGTAATTTGGTCACCCACCGTAATACTTATGCTATCTTGAGAGAAGCCACTAGTGAAACCTATGGCCCCGGGTCTATTCTCTGATATATTAATCTCCTATCAACTAGTTATTTCTGGCACCGTTTATTTTGCAATTTTTATATTCCAATCTATATCATAAAAATATTGAAAATATTTATCTTATTATTATTATCTCTATCAGATCTCACTCTCGTAAGTGACCGTGAAGGGATTGACAACCCCTTTATCGTGTTGGTTGTGAGGTTCTTATTTGTTTGTGTAGGTACGAGGGACTTGCGTGTAGTCTCCTACTGGATTGATACCTTGGTTCCCAAAAACTGAGGGAAATACTTACAGTACTTTGTTGCATCACCCTTTCCTCTTCAAGGGAAAACCAACGCAGTGCTCAAGAGGTAGCAGCATGCTGGATAGCGGTCGATGTGTGGAGTAATAGTAGTAGATGCAGCAAGGAGTCGGTCTACTAATCTTGGAGGTGATGCCTATGTAATGATCATTTCCTAGATATCGTCATGAGTATTTGAAGTTCTATCAATTGCCCAACAGTAATTTGTTCACCCACCGTTTGCTATTTTTCTCAAGAGAAGCCACTAGTGAAACCTACGGCCCACAGGTCTCTTTCTCATATATTTTCCTTTGCGATCTACTTTTCCTTTGCTTTTATTTTCAGATCTATTAAACCACAAATACAAAAATACCTTGCTGCAATTTATTCTTATTTATTTTACTTCGTGTTCGATCTATCAATCTACTACAATTTTATCTCACCTCCGTTTGCCTATCTTGAGGCACCGTACCCGGAAGGGATTGACAACCCCTTCAACACGTCGGGTTGCGAGGACTTGTTATCTGTGTGCAGGGGATGTTTATGTTGTGTTGCTTGGTTCTCCTACTATTTCGATAACCTTTGTTTCGTATGTGAGGGAAATACCTACCGCCGTTGTGCTGCATCATCCCTTCCTCTTTGGGGAAATACCGACGTGGCTTCAAGCGACATCAGTGGTCCAGAATGGGCCCTCGCCATCCACTTAGAATATGATGGCAACTCCACATTGTTCTTCAAGGTCTTCGATGAGGAAGGCCGACGGCTGGAGTGCTGCTCTAGAGGAAGCAGCCCGCGTGGCGCGGCCGCGGGCGTTGAGCCCGCCTCTGGCCTCGCCGACAACTGCTCCAGCAGCAGCGGCGACTCCTGGGAATCCAGCGACTCTCCCGAGACCAGTGACGATAGCTACGTGCCACCGAGCTCACGCCGCGCCCGGAGTGTCGCCGCGACGTCCACTCAGCGTCATCGGTGATGCCCAGCAGCAGGGGTCCCTTGAAGCTTCCTTCTTTTGTTTTCCTGCAAAAAATTGTGACAAACCCTGTGGGGGTATGTAAAAAACCCGTAATGCTTTTGCTCTGAGGCTTATTATTCTTAGTGTAAGGATGCGGCTGTGTGTCTCACTTTGGCATGGTTCCCCCTTTTAGTTCTTGGGGTAGCTTTGCTCTCAGCGCCGGCAGGTCCCAGTCCCCAGGCAGGCTTCACTCGTCGCTGGTATTCCAGGTCGCGATGATGTGGTCAAGGCCAGGAGGTGAGCGGCCCGTGGTCCGGTAAGAGCTCCTGAGGCGCGATGCTCAAGAGGTCCCCTTTGGCGTGCAAGCAGCTCCTTGGAGGCCGAAAAGGGAAGTGGCATTGCCGAAGAGAGATTGCGGGGGTCGAAAGCATCGGACGGTGGAGTTCATGCTAACATGTATGGGTGACTTATCTTAGCGAGCCTGAGGTGATTCCTTTGCGTAGCGCTTGATTGCGCCTTAACGGTGATGCTTCCAGGTAGGGCTCACGTCGGCCTCCCTCTTCCCCGCTCATCTAAGTGCTCTACGTCCTCGGGTCCTGACCCTCGAGTGGCTCGGCCGCCACTGGTATGCCAGGTCGTGATGCCGTGGTCAAGGACAGGGGTGAGGGCTAGAGAGTCAGTAGGAGCTCCCAAAGCATGGTTCTTAGGAGCCCCCTTTAATGTGCAAGCGAATTGCGTGGAAGAAGGGGCGGCCGGTGGGGCCACCTATAGCCAAACTCCTGGGATTCCTGCGGGTTTGTCCGAGAGGAGAGCATACTCGTAAACGCGATTGCTGTCCTGCCGCTTATTGATGACCCACAAGTGTAGGGGATCTATCGTAGCCTTTTCGATAAGTAAGAGTATCGAACCCAGTGAGGAGCAGAAGGAAATGATAAGCAGTCTTCACTTTCAGTAAGGTATTCTCTGCAAGCACTAAAATTATCTATAATAGATAGTTTTGTGATAAGGTAATTTGTCGCGAGTAACAAGTAATGAAAGTGAATAAGGTGCAGCAAGATGGACCAATCCTTTTTGTAGCAAAGGACAAGCCTGGATAAACTCTTGTATAAAGGAAAGCGCTCCCGAGGACACATGGGAATTATCGTCAAGCTAGTTTTCATCACGTTCATATGATTCGCGTTCGGTACTTTGATAATTTGATATGTGGGTGGACCAGTGTTTGGGTACTGTCCTTCCTTGGAAAAGCATCCCACTTATGATTAACCCCTATTGCAAGCATCCGCAACTACAACAGAAGTATTAAGGTAAACCTAACCATAGCATGAAACATATCGATCCAAATCAGCCCCTTACGAAGCTGTGACGCCCGGGTAATTAAGCTACAGTAATCCCCACTAATGTTGCCACGTCACCTTTGTCACGGTAGTTAATCTCGGGTTAGTTCAAAAACCGGTTCGAATTTCAAATTCAAAATCGAGCAAACAATAAAAGTTTTCAAATATTAAAAATTTAAATGTTCGGAGTGAACCAAATAATACATAGATAAATATGGTGGTGAAACCACCTTTTTATAAAATGTTTAAGTGCTCAAGGGAAAATTAAACAACAGCAAAGGAAAGTAATTGAAAGCCTTTTGTATTTTGTAAAATAATAAACTATTTTATTTAGCTGTCCAAATTAATGTGGCAGTGGTATCTTTAACATACCATATTTAGGTGTTGTTCTCACATTTTTCAAAATTGAAATAAATTAAAATTTTAATAACCGAAAAGAAGAAATAAAAGAAAAGACAAAAAAAAAGGGGAAAGGGAAAAAGGAGGCCCCCCCCCACTGGGCTCCGGCCCAGCAGGCCGGCCCAGTCGAACACCGGCCCAGCCGGGCCTCCTTAT
>NC_041384.1:432677846-432679014 GCF_002162155.2 Triticum dicoccoides | reverse complement strand
TGTGACGCCCGGATAATTAAGCTACAGTGATTCCCCGCTAATGATGCCACGTCACCACGGTTACTGTGATAAACTCTCGATAGTTCAGAACCGAAACAAATTCAAAATTTAAATAAAAGAAAACAATAAAAGTTTTTTTTAAAATTAAAATAAAAATGTTCGGTGGTTGCCAAATATTACAAAGATAATTATGGTGTAAGGTTCACAATTTTATAAAATGCCTAAGTGTTTATAAATAAATAAAAACAGAAAAGAAAATAAATAAAAAGAAAACAGAAAACAATACAAAAAAGAAAGAAAGGGAGAGAGAGTCCCCCCCACTGGGCTCCGGCCCAGCAGGCCGGCCCTTTCGGCCGCAGGCCCAGCCGGGCCTCCTTATCCATCCCCCCCCACCCCCGAAACCCTACCCACGACCCCCACTCTCCCTCGCCCCCTCCCCCACGTTCGCTCCCCTCTCCCCCGATCTGGATCGGGATCGGGGGGAGGCCACCGACGCGCCGCCGCTCCCCTGAGGCCACCGCCGCCGCACGAGGCCGCACCACCCGGAGCGCCTTCGCCTCGCCGCCTCTCCGGCTCACCTCCCCTCGCTCCGCTTTCCCCCCCGACCCGATCTGGATCGGGGCATCCCTCGCGCCCGATCTCGCTCGTCGTCGTCCTCCACTGCCCCCAACCACTCCGCCTCCTCCACTCCACTCCCTGACGCCGCCGCGCACACCGTCGCCGCCTCGTCCCGCCTCTGCTTCGCCGGAGCACCTCCTCGTCCTCTTCCCCGTCGGATCGGCCGGGCCCGTAGTCACTCGACCCCGACGCCGGCGCCTCTCCCGCATGGCGCCTGCCCCCTCGACCCGTACTGGATCGGGAGCTCGACCCGGGCGCCCCGATGCCGCTCGTCCTCGTCGCATCGCCTCGCCTCGCCGTCCAAGTCGCCAACGACGCCACTCGACTCCACCCCGCCGCGTCCCCGACGCCTCCGCACCGCTGCCGCCCCGTTTGTGACCGCGCCGTGGCCGGAATGCCTCGTCCCCGTCGCCCGCGTCCCCGTCTCTCCATCGTCGGCGCCATCACGCCTCGCCGCCCAACTCCCCTGCAACGGGGGTGAGAACCCCATCCCCCTGCTACCCTCTCCCCCCCGTTTGGCTGCTGACCCCTGGCCGCTTCCGGCGCCGGC
>NC_041384.1:432671678-432677826 GCF_002162155.2 Triticum dicoccoides | reverse complement strand
ATCGGGATCGGGGGGAGGCCACCGACGCGCCGCCGCTCCCCTGAGGCCACCGCCGCCGCACGAGGCCGCACCACCCGGAGCGCCTTCGCCTCGCCGCCTCTCCGGCTCACCTCCCCTCGCTCCGCTTTCCCCCATCCCGATTCTGGATCGGGGCACCAAGTCCGCCGGCGCCCCACCGCCACACGCCGCTCGCCTCCCCGTCATCCCGCCGTCTCCGACCGCCTCCAAGACGGCTTCCCCGACCTCCGCGTCCTCCCCTTCTTCCTCTACACCGAGCCACGAGGACCCGGAAGCCCCCGTGACGCCGCCCCGAGCCCTCCTTCCTCATCTGCTTCGCCGGCCGCCGACGCCAAATCCGGCGACCTCGAGCCCCCCCCGAGCCCACTCGTGCACACCTGCAGGTCCACGGTGAGCCCGCGGTCTTCCCCCTCGCTCGCTAGCTCGATCCCGCGCCCTTGAGCTCCTCTTTGAGGCCCTCGCCCGATTCCCCCTCTTCCCCTGTCGGATCCGTAGCCGTAACCGCCGCTGGTTCCACCATGACCGACGCTTCGCGTGGTTGCGGCTGAAGCTCTACTCCCGTGGGCACCCAGCCCCGCGCCCTGCCGCGCCTCTTCTCCCCTCCCCACGCTCACCGCCGGCAGCCACTCACCGTGCCTGCCTCCGGCCGCCGGCGGCCGTTGCCGCGCTGCCCTGCTCCGGCCCATCGTGGTCGGCGCTCCCCTCCCTTGGTGGCCTGGTGTGCGGGCATCCCTTCGCCCGCACCCGGGTTAGCCTCGACGGGTACCCACGCCCGTGCCCGTTCGCCCGTTATGCCCCTAGGGCCAATGACAGGCGGGGCCCGCCCCCAGAACAGTTAAAAAAATAAAAATAAAATAAAATAAAAATAATATATAATAATTTGATTAATTAACTAATTAATTAGTTAACTTAATTAAACCTAATTAGGTTAAACTAATCACCTAATTAAACTAATCAATTCTGTTTAACTCAAATCAGCCAATGACAGTGGGACCCACGGGACAGTTTGACCAGTCAACGGTCAGATTTGACCTGCTGACGTCATGGTGATGTCATGCTGACATCACCTTTCACTGTTTGGATAATGTTGGATTTAATTAAATAATTAAAATCAGAAAATTGTTAAAATCTTTTAAAAATCATATCTTTTAATCCGTAACTCGGATTAAAATATTTTCAACATAAAAGTTGCTCAGAACGTCGAGACGATTCCGGATACGCAGTCCGTTCGTCCGCCACACACCCCTAACCTATCGAACTCGCAACTTTTCCCCTCTGGTTCATCTGTCCGAAAACACGAAACACCGGGAATACTTTCCCGGATGATTCCCCCCTTAACCAGTACCACCTCATACCACGTGAGGGCACGCCTAGCATCGCTTCTTGACATGTCATGCCTCGATATGCATCTGTTTACTTGGTACTCATTGTTTCTTCCCCCTCTTCTCTCCGGTAGACTACGAGACCGACGCTGCTGCCGCCCAGTTCGACTACGGAGTTGACGACCCCTCTCTCTTGCCAGAGCAACCAGGCAAGCCCCCCCCTTGATCACCAGATATCGCCTATTCTACTCTATACTGCTTGCATTAGAGTAGTGTAGCATGTTACTGCTTTCTGTTGTACCTATTCTGATGCATAGCCTGACATTGATGCTACACCTGTTGATACCTTACCTGCAATCCTAAATGCTTAGTATAGGATGCTAGTTTATCATCATTGGCCCTACATTCTTGTCAGTCTGCCTTGCTATACTATCGGGCCGTGATCACCTGGGAGGTGATCACGGGTATATACTATACATACATACATACTATACAGATGGTGACTAAAGTCGGGTCAGCTCGAAGAGTACCCGCGAGTGATTCACGGATTGGGGGCTGAAAGGACCTTTGTCCCGACGGCCCTCTGTGTGGATCTTTATGGCGGAGCGACAGGGCAGGTTGAGACCACCTAGGAGACAGGTGGGCCTGGCCCTGTTCGGCGTTCGCGGACACTTAACACGCTTAACGAGATCTTGGTATTTGATCTGAGTTGGCTACGAGCCTATACGCACTAACCATCTACGCGGGAGTAGTTATGGGTATCCCGACGTCGTGGTATCAGCCGAAGCCCTTCAGACGTCAGCGACGGAGCGGCGCGCGCCGGATTGGAACGTAAGCCTGCTCTTGTATTAAGGGGGCTAGTTCTGCTTTCGGCCGCGTACGCAACGTGCAGGTGTGCTATGGGCGATGGGCCCAGACCCCTGTGCGCTTAGGTTTAGACCGGCGTGTTGGCCTCTCTGTTGAGCCTAGGTGGGGCTGCGACGTGTTGATCTTCCGAGGCCGGGCATGACCCAGGAAAGTGTGTCCGGCCAAATGGGATCGAGCGTGTTGGGTTATGTGGTGCACCCCTGCAGGGAAGTTAATCTATTCGAATAGCCGTGATCTTCGGTAACAGGACGACTTGGAGTTGTACCTTGACCTTATGACAACTAGAACCGGATACTTAATAAAACACACCCTTCCAAGTGCCAGATACAACCGGTGGTCGCTCTACCTCAGGGATATGAGGAGGGGATCGCCGGGTAGGATTATGCTATGAGATGTTACTTGGAGATGCTACTTGGAGGACTTCAATCTACTCTCTTATACATGCTGCAAGACGGAGGCTGCCAGAAGCGTAGTCTTCGACAGGATTAGCTATCCCCCTCTTATTCTGGCATTCTGCAGTTCAGTCCACTGATATGGCCTCCTTACACATATACCCATGCATATGTAGTGTAGCTCCTTGCTTGCGAGTACTTTGGATGAGTACTCACGGTTGCTTTTCTCCCTCTTTTCCCCTTTCCCTTCTACCTGGTTGTCGCAACCAGATGCTGGAGCCCTGGAGCCAGACGCCACCGTCGGCGACGACGCCTACTACACCGGAGGTGCCTACTACTACTTGCAGCCCACTGACGACGTCCAGGAGTAGTTAGGAGGATCCCAGGCAGGAGGCCTGCGCCTCTTTCGATCTGTATCCCAGTTTGTGCTAGCCTTCTTAAGGCAAACTTGTTTAACTTATGTCTGTACTCAGATATTGTTGCTTCCGCTGACTCGTCTATGATCGAGCACTTGTATTCGAGCCCTCGAGGCCCCTGGCTTGTATTATGATGCTTGTATGACTTTTTTTTAATTGTAGAGTTGTGTTGTGATATCTTCCCGTGAGTCCCTGATCTTGATCGTACACATTTGCGTGCATGATTAGTGTACGATTAAATCGGGGGCGTCACAAGTTGGTATCAGAGCCGACTGCCTGTAGGAAATCCCCTTCCACACTCCTTGGCCGAAGTCGAGTCTAGTCGTTGAAAAACTTTTACTAACATGGCTGTGTGGCCCATGGGCCCACGTCGCCATCGGGAGGTATTAGGATCTTTTATTCCTCGACCTTTACTCTGGGATTCTGAACCCTCTTCTATTCGGGTTAAACGATTTTTGCTAAGAAACAAAACTAACTTTAGGTTCTCGCAAGTACTTTCTCCCGGAGAGCCACTTGTTACCGATGACCGCCTGCTGCACCAGAAGATTCCGAAGATACTCTACGATGTGCTCTCGAGACTTTGTGCCCATCACTTTTGCTATTCCTGACCACTGATAAATCCGTATGGATAACTACTTACACTTGCCATTCATACGATCATCCCCCATTGATCTTGTTATTACAAGATACCCCGAAGTTTCTTTACTGTTCCGAAAATACTTTGCGCTTACTGCCCTGCAGTTCCTTGCTGCATGAATACCCCTACGGATAATTACTCGCGCTTGCCGAGTATCCGCTCATCCCCAGTTGTTCTTGTGTTTCACAAAAGTCTTCAAAATAATATTCGATCTTCCGAAAATCCTCTGGAGCCTTTGGCTCTTGAAATTCTTGCTTGCTTGCATTATGGTTAATCCCATAACTCTCATAGTCTTATTGACATTCCTTGTCATTATCATTTTGAGTCTGTTGACTCAATATGTTTGCGAATACACGCAATCATCATTGATCCTTATAAATTACTTTTCCGGCTGAGCTCCCATTCTTTTAACTGGAATTGGTTCTCGACCAATCCAATTGTCGTTGATTGTACCCTAAGGCTATTCAACTTATCCATCTCTAATCAGAGCCTTGCTTCTGATCCCTTGATTTGGAAATCATAATTCCTTTGCATTTGACAATTGAGTTAGTCAGTTGTTTCTATAATTTGCTTCCTCTAGTTGAGTACCGATGCTCACGTTAGATCCCTTGTGGACCACCAGATCCTATGTTGGATTTTATCTGACAATGCCCTTCATATTCGATAAACTTGTGAGCCTTTTTCTCGGATACATAATGCCTTTGGTAAATTGTATCGTCTGCTTCCTCAGCCATGCTCTGCCTTCAAGCTTGAGTTAATTACTTCTAAAAGATTCTGGTATAGAATTCTAAGATGCCCCGATGGGTTGAACCTATGCCTTCTCTAAACCGTGTGAACCCGAAAGTTTTCACGAGTCATACTCTTCTGGTGCTTCACCAGATAAAATTTCAACACTGCAACTTCATCGAACGTGAGAAGTGAATGAAAGGTTATGCATTGGAGAAGTGGGAGTCGACCTTGAACGTGTGTTCATGCCCATGGACATGATGTAGATCTTATCATTAAAGCTTCTCTTAAATGAATTATTCCCTTGGTATAAGTTTTTCTTATATCAGGGATCTGGCCTTTTGCATCCGTGGTTCCGACCATGTTTGTTCTTCTTTGATTCCATTTCTCGGACAAGTTAAACAATTGTCTTCTATGGATCAATACCCCAGTCCAACCTTTACTTTGATCTTCTGTCGAGTATTACCCCCCTGGTATCTCGAGATTATCATGGAACTGCATAATTTTTTTTATGAGTTCATCAAGTACTACCTTCCCACTGATTCCAATTTCTCACGGGCTCTGAGTTATTAAACACTCAAAGACACCGATAACTGAACCAAGTCCGCACTACGGTTCAACAACTCTTCAGTAAGCTTCTATAAGTACGAGTTTGTACCCGATCACGCCATTCCTAGCCTGTTTGGCTATATCATTGTCGTGATGATTTTAACTGTGCTACCCGGTCCTTCTTCTCGGAGCACAATTTTCGACGATGAATTAAGCTTACGTCGATTTTCCTCGTCATTCCCTTTCACCTTAAACAACAAGCTTGAGTTCGAGTCTATGTCATAACCGTGGTTCCATTAACCTCTTGCTTCATCATTACTTTGACTTGATGTCGTCGCCGATTGATCACATCGGCATGGAAACTCTCGACACTTGTGTCGTGATCATCATCAATCTTATGAGCTCTTCCAGGAATTCAATTGAATTCATAATGGGTAATACCATCCTTGTCCCTCGATGATTTGAGTTATCATCGGCAACATTCTTGCCTCCCCCCCCCCAACACAAACTTGTTCACAATTTGTGTTGTACCTTGGTTTCCTTGCTATCCAGCAAATTGTTCTTCTTTACCTTAGAGTATTACCGTCCTTTATGTCAAGAATGTTCTGAGATTTGTTCCCCCTCTTGAGAATTCTTGACATCGAAATACTTCTCACCATCACCATTCTTTCTTGGTCCCCGTGTTAATTCCAACAAGTGAATGGTGTTGTTTGTATTCCTTCCTTCTAGCAACCCTATTGCTTTGAAGTTAATGGTCGGTCGTTCATTCTTAGACTATTGATTATTGAAACATCATTCCGGCATTGGTCGTGCAACTCAGCCCATATTCCCGGTGCACCTCTCATCCAATGTTTAACTGTGTATGTTCTCCTCGAGCATACATCATTTTCTCATTTGATCCGACAAATGTTATCTCCTTGTTCACATAATTGTGGAAATCCATCTTTTGGGAATATCGGTGAATTGCCGTTGAGTTCACCAGACGCCTCCTTGTCCTCTCCTTGGTTTAATGGTGAACTATTGCTTCAGAGGCCCGCTCCCATAGTTCATTTCCCCGAGAATCTTACAATGTCACCTCGTCAATTTGTGTTGCACCTTTTCTTCTCGGACATCCTAAGTCTGAGGTATCATGACACCAATCGGATCTGAATCTCGGTAAGATATGATGGTTGGGACAACTTTCCAAGAGTTATGATGTTGATCCTTTGATGACCCGGTAAC
>NC_041384.1:432669820-432671489 GCF_002162155.2 Triticum dicoccoides | reverse complement strand
CAAGGTTATCCATTCACCCATGAGGAAATTGTAAGACTTATTCTATAAGTTCTTCCTGATGGACCCTTTTTGTTTCCAAAGTCTTAACTTGCTTGAAGACCATGTAATGCTATCTCGAAGCATGTTTGTGGTACTTCGATTTTCAACAAGGACATTTGAAGCCAATGCTAAATGTTTCCTGCTAAATTATCCAAACACCGCTGTATGGGTAATGTCATGAAATTCCTCTCCCCTACCTAAGGAGTTTTCTACATTATATCCTGTCGTGGATATCATGCACTGCTTGCCCTTGGGAAGGATATACCCTGAAATATGTGTTTAAACACATTTTCCTTTCCATTGTTCTGCTTAATCTGATAACCATATTTTCCTTTCCATTATTTGGTTTAACCTTTCTTGTGGTCTATATGATCTAAGCGGTAATATTCTCCTGCTTATGTATATACCTCGGTGTACAATTCTGTCAGCAAGACCCTGTTACTATTGTTGATGACATTTCGGTAGCCACCAATGGACGAGAACCTTGCCTATTGGCCCGCCTCGTTCAACGAGCAGGAAAATGGTTCTCTTCGTCCCTCGCCCTTGGTATCGACGTTGTTACCGACATAACTGACAGGTTATTCTCTGGCATGCCTTGCTGTCATAACCGTGCAAGATGTCACCGCTCTCTCAACGTTTAACCCACATGGTGGGCCCATAACCCACAGTTCCACAGGATCAAAACCTGAATCTCCTGCACCCCTGTTCCTAAAGCTAACCCTCACGCTTGGCTTCGTATGAAAGATCACGAGCCACCTTCCTAGTGATCTATTCTGGTATCAGACGCGATACTTACTCTCGCTACTCTGAACCCCTTTCTCACTCTGGTTCAGGCTTCGAGCAACTATCTATCCGCTTGGAGCCTATTATGGTACCTTCGTACCTTACTCTCGAGGTATTTCATATGTTCAACTCGAGAGATAACCTTATACTAATTCATGGGTTAACCCCAGATTGTTTCCCTCAAAAGCATTATGTCGTAGTGAGCTGCCCCTTATATTTCGTAAGTACGATGGAGTTCCCGAAGAAATGATGACCAGTTTATCATGATGCATCGGAATAGAGGATTAAAGACATCAACGAAAGGGATTAACTTCTTCGAGAAGATCCGTTAGATTATCGTAACCAGACCTTCCCCCTTGCTCCCCTCGTAATCTCGGGACGAGATTTCTTGTAGTGGAGGAGAATTGTGACGCCCGGGTAATTAAGCTACAGTAATCCCCACTAATGTTGCCACGTCACCTTTGTCACGGTAGTTAATCTCGGGTTAGTTCAAAAACCGGTTCGAATTTCAAATTCAAAATCGAGCAAACAATAAAAGTTTTCAAATATTAAAAATTTAAATGTTCGGAGTGAACCAAATAATACATAGATAAATATGGTGGTGAAACCACCTTTTTATAAAATGTTTAAGTGCTCAAGGGAAAATTAAACAACAGCAAAGGAAAGTAATTGAAAGCCTTTTGTATTTTGTAAAATAATAAACTATTTTATTTAGCTGTCCAAATTAATGTGGCAGTGGTATCTTTAACATACCATATTTAGGTGTTGTTCTCACATTTTTCAAAATTGAAATAAATTAAAATTTTAATAACCGAAAAGAAGAAATAAAAGAAAAGACAAAAAAAAA
>NC_041384.1:432668614-432669330 GCF_002162155.2 Triticum dicoccoides | reverse complement strand
CTCTCCCCCGATCTGGATCGGGATCGGGGGGAGGCCACCGACGCGCCGCCGCTCCCCTGAGGCCACCGCCGCCGCACGAGGCCGCACCACCCGGAGCGCCTTCGCCTCGCCGCCTCTCCGGCTCACCTCCCCTCGCTCCGCTTTCCCCCCCGACCCGATCTGGATCGGGGCATCCCTCGCGCCCGATCTCGCTCGTCGTCGTCCTCCACTGCCCCCAACCACTCCGCCTCCTCCACTCCACTCCCTGACGCCGCCGCGCACACCGTCGCCGCCTCGTCCCGCCTCTGCTTCGCCGGAGCACCTCCTCGTCCTCTTCCCCGTCGGATCGGCCGGGCCCGTAGTCACTCGACCCCGACGCCGGCGCCTCTCCCGCATGGCGCCTGCCCCCTCGACCCGTACTGGATCGGGAGCTCGACCCGGGCGCCCCGATGCCGCTCGTCCTCGTCGCATCGCCTCGCCTCGCCGTCCAAGTCGCCAACGACGCCACTCGACTCCACCCCGCCGCGTCCCCGACGCCTCCGCACCGCTGCCGCCCCGTTTGTGACCGCGCCGTGGCCGGAATGCCTCGTCCCCGTCGCCCGCGTCCCCGTCTCTCCATCGTCGGCGCCATCACGCCTCGCCGCCCAACTCCCCTGCAACGGGGGTGAGAACCCCATCCCCCTGCTACCCTCTCCCCCCCGTTTGGCTGCTGACCCCTGGCCGCTTCCGGCGCCGGC
>NC_041384.1:432634409-432666599 GCF_002162155.2 Triticum dicoccoides | reverse complement strand
GAGGCCGGGCATGACCCAGGAAAGTGTGTCCGGCCAAATGGGATCGAGCGTGTTGGGTTATGTGGTGCACCCCTGCAGGGAAGTTAATCTATTCGAATAGCCGTGATCTTCGGTAACAGGACGACTTGGAGTTGTACCTTGACCTTATGACAACTAGAACCGGATACTTAATAAAACACACCCTTCCAAGTGCCAGATACAACCGGTGGTCGCTCTACCTCAGGGATATGAGGAGGGGATCGCCGGGTAGGATTATGCTATGAGATGTTACTTGGAGATGCTACTTGGAGGACTTCAATCTACTCTCTTATACATGCTGCAAGACGGAGGCTGCCAGAAGCGTAGTCTTCGACAGGATTAGCTATCCCCCTCTTATTCTGGCATTCTGCAGTTCAGTCCACTGATATGGCCTCCTTACACATATACCCATGCATATGTAGTGTAGCTCCTTGCTTGCGAGTACTTTGGATGAGTACTCACGGTTGCTTTTCTCCCTCTTTTCCCCTTTCCCTTCTACCTGGTTGTCGCAACCAGATGCTGGAGCCCTGGAGCCAGACGCCACCGTCGGCGACGACGCCTACTACACCGGAGGTGCCTACTACTACTTGCAGCCCACTGACGACGTCCAGGAGTAGTTAGGAGGATCCCAGGCAGGAGGCCTGCGCCTCTTTCGATCTGTATCCCAGTTTGTGCTAGCCTTCTTAAGGCAAACTTGTTTAACTTATGTCTGTACTCAGATATTGTTGCTTCCGCTGACTCGTCTATGATCGAGCACTTGTATTCGAGCCCTCGAGGCCCCTGGCTTGTATTATGATGCTTGTATGACTTTTTTTTAATTGTAGAGTTGTGTTGTGATATCTTCCCGTGAGTCCCTGATCTTGATCGTACACATTTGCGTGCATGATTAGTGTACGATTAAATCGGGGGCGTCACAGAAGCAACACATATACTAGGGTTTAAGCTTCTGTCACTCTAGCAACCCATCATCTACTTATTACTTCCCATTGCCTCCCTCTAGGCCCAAACAATGGTGAAGTGTCATGTAGTCGACGTTCACATGACACCACTAGAGGGATGACAACATACATCTCATCAAAAATCGAACGAATACAAAATTCACATGACTACTTATAGCAAGACTTCTCCCATGTCCTCAGGAACAAACGTAACTACTCACAAAGCATATTCATGTTCATAATCAAAGGGGTATTAATATGCATAATGGATCTGAACATATGATCTTCCACCAAGTACACCAACTAGCATCAACTACAGGGAGTAATCAACACTACTAGCAACCCACAGGTACCAATCTGAGGTTTGGATACAAAGATTGGATACAAGAGATGAACTATGGTTTGAGATGAGATGGTGTTGGTGAAGATGTTGATGGAGATTGACCCTCTCCCGATGACAGGATCATTGGTGATGACGATGGTGATGATTTCCCCCTCCCGGAGGGAAGTTTCCCCAGCAGAACAGCTCCGTCGGAGCCCTAGATTGGTTCCGCCAAGGTTTCGCCTCGTGGCGGCGGAGTTTCGTCCTGTGAGCTTGCTTATGATTTTTTTTCCTCGACGAAAGACTCCATATAGCCAAAGATGGGCATAGGAGGGCCACCAGGGGGCCCACAAGGCAGGGGGCGCGCCCAGGGGGTAGGGCGCGCCACCCACTCTCATGGACAGTGGGTGGCCCCCCTCTGGTACTTATTTTTCCCAATATTTTTTATATATTCTGAAACATGCTCCCGTGAAGTTTCGGGACTTTTGGAGATGTGCAGAATAGGTCTCTAATATTTGCTCCTTTTCCAGCCCAGAATTCCAGCTGCCGACATTCCCCCTCTTCATGTAAACCTTGTAAAATAAGAGAGAATAGGTATAAGTATTGTGACATAATTTGTAATAACAACCCATAATGCAATAAATATCGATATAAAAACATGATGCAAAATGGACGTATCAACTTCCCCAAGCTTAGACCTCGCTTGTCCTCAAGTGAAAGCCGAATTCGAAAATATGTCCACATGTTTAAAGATAGAGGTGTCAATAAAATAAAATACGGACATGAGGGCATTATGATCATTCTTATAACAGCAACATACATATATATATATATTGTCATATGATCTCTTTTTCTAAAGTGACAATTCATTCACATACTTAAGTATGAATTAGAAACTTCATTGAACACTAACAAACTGTAATCTCAGTCATTGAAGCAATTGCAATTTATCATAACATAGGAAAGAGTCAATATAAGAGCTTATCAGCAAGTCCACATACTCAACCATCATTTAGTCTTTCACAATTGCTAACACTCACGCGATATTTATGGTTATGAAGTTTTAATTGGACACGGAGAAAGATAGGGGCTTATAGTTTTGCCTCCCAACTTTTTACCTCAAGGGTAATGTCAACAATAATAGTTCATGAAAACCCACATCCAATTAGCCATATATATATCAGGATCTTTCCAACACATTGTGCTTGCCAAAGGATAAAATGTAAAAAGGAAAGGTGAAGATCACCGTGACTCTTATATTAAGTATAAGACAAGAATAAAAGATATGCCCTTCGCAGAGGGAAGCAGAGGTTGTCATGTGCTTTTATGGTTGGATGCACGAAATCTTAATGCAAAAGAACGTCACTTTATATTGCCACTTGTGATATGGACCTTTATTATGCAGTCCATCGCTTTTATTTCTTCCACATCACAAGATCGTATAAAGCTTATTTTCTCCACACTAATAAGTCATACATATTTAGAGAGCAATTCTTATTGCTTGCAACGATGACAACTTACTTGAGGGATCTTACTCAATCCATAGGTAGATATGGTGGACTCTCATGGCAAAACTAGGTTTAGGGATATTTGGAAGCACAAGTAGTATCTTTACTTGGTGCAAAGAAATTGGCTAGCAAGAGAGGGAAAGGCAAGCTCAACATGTTGGATGATCCATGACAATATAATTTATCTCAGATGTAAGAAAACATAACCCATTATGTTGTCTTCCTTGTCCAACGTCAACTCTTTAGCATATCATACTTTAATGAGTGCTCACAATTATAAAAGATGTCCAAGATAGTATATTTATATGTGAAAACCTCTCTTTCTTTATTACTTCCTATTAATTGCAACGATGACCAAAACTATGTTTGTCAACTCTCAACAACTTTTATTCATCATACTATTTATATGTGAATTCATTACTCTCCATAAGATCCATATGATCTCTTTATTTCTTTTTATTTCTTCTCTTTTATTCCATTCCCTCAAGATCATAGCAAAATAATCAAGCCCTTGACTCAACACTAATCTTTATTATATATAGCTCACGGACTCGATTACATATAAGGATCATAAAGCAAAACTAAAACTAGATCATACTAAAACTTTATTCTACTAGATCAAGATATTACCAAAATGATCGAACTAAGAAAAAGGTAAAGATAAAAGTGATGGTGATACGATACCGGGGCACTCCCCCAAGCTTGGCAGTTGCCAAGGGGAGTGCCCATACCCATGTGTTTATGTCTCCTTCTTCGGAGGTGGTGATGATGGAGTTGTTGATGATGTGAGCTTCTTCCTTAATTTGCGCTTGAGGATAGAATTTTGCTCCCTTAGGCCCTCGATCTCCCGCTCAAGGCTTAATACCTTTTTGCATAGTTCTTGTTTGTTCTCCTACAAGAGACGAAAAAGGGATAAACTTGATCTTAGGTTTCTTTGCTCTATTGGGGAGGCTTGACTTTTTGAATTCCACATGCATGTCCCCAGGTTGAGGTAATGGGACTTCATCTTCATCTGAGCTCGTCTCCTCCTTTCCCCTAGGCTCATAGTCTTCTTCTTCCTCCATGGTCCAACCACAATGCTCCAAGTCCCCGTAGACCTTATGATCTGCAAGGTAATCAGCCACATAGCTTTCTCCCTTCGAATCTTGGGATGACATATTGCTCTAATCTGCAGCAGAAACAGCTCGAAACAAAGATAGAGGATGTTTGCGTGATACGGTGGTCAAAACCTTTGGGAGATTATATAGTGATTTTTTACCGACCAAAAGAAGTATCGTGCAAGAAAATGGAGTCCGGAGAGCACACGAAGTGCCCATGAGGCAGGGGCGCGCCCTCCACCCTCGTGGAAGCCTCGTGTCCTTTCTGGTCTGCTTCTTATTTTCCTATTTTCTTAAATATTCCAAAACGGAGAAAAATTTCCATTAGAACTATTTTGGAGTCGGTTTACTTACCGTACCATGTACCTATTCCTTTTCGGAGTCTGAAACGTTCTGGAAAGTGTCCCTTATGTATTTCTCCGGGGTTATGGTTTCAATAACATTAGTTTCAACATTTATAGGATTACCTGAGATATAATGTTTGATTCTTTGACCGTTCACCACCTTCAGATTTGTTCCTTCGAAGTTGCTGAATTTTTATGGCACCAGAACAAGGGACCTCCTCGATGACGTAAGGACCTTCCCATTTAGAGAGGAGTTTTCCTACAAAAAATCTTAAACGAGAGTTGTATAACAACACATAATCACCTACATTAAACTCACGTTTTTGTATCCTTTTGTCATGCCATCTTTTAACTTTTTCTTTAAACTGTTTGGCATTCTCATAAGCATGGGTTCTCCATTCATCAAGTGAGATAATGTCAAAAAGCCTCTGCTCATCAGCAAGTTTGAAGTAATAGTTGAGCTCTTTACTAGCCCAATATGCCTTATATTCTAATTCAAGAGGTAAGTGACATGATGTACCATAAACCATTTTATACGGAGACATACCCATAGGATTTTTATATGCAGTTATGTAGGCCCATAAAGCATCATCAAGTTTCTTGGACCAATTCTTTCTAGATCTATTGACAGTCTTCTGCAAAATTAATTTAAGCTCTCTATTGCTAAGTTCTACTTGACCACTAGAATGTGGATGATAAGGAGATGCAATTCTATGATTAACATCATACTTAGTAAGCATTTCACGAAAAGCACCATGAATGAAATGTGAACCACCATCAGTCATTAAATATCTAGGGACTCCAAAACTCGGAAAAATAACTTCTTTAAGCATCTTAATAGAGGTGTTATGATTAGCACTACTAGTTGGAATAGCTTCTACCCACTTAGTAACGTAATCAACAACAACTAAAATATGTGTATACCCATTAGAGGAAGGAAACGGTCCCATATAATCAAAACCCCAAACATCAAATGGTTCAATAATAAGTGAATAATTCATAGGCATTTCTTGACGTCTACTAATATTACCAATTCTCTGACATTCATCACAAGACAAAACATACTTACGGGCATCCTTGAAGAGAGTAGGCCAATAAAAACCGGATTGCAATACCTTGTGTGCAGTTCTATCTCCAGTGTGGTGTCCTCCATAAGCCTCGGAGTGACACTTGCATAGGATCTGTTCCTATTCATGCTCAGGTACACAACGTCTAATAACACCATCTACTCCTTCTTTATAAAGGTGTGGGTCTTCCTAGAAGTAATGCCTTAAATCATAGAAGAACTTTTTCTTTTGCTGGTATGTGAAACTAGGTAGTATAAATTTAGCAACAATGTAATTAGCATAATCAGCATACCATGGAGCAGTACGAGAAGCATTTATTGTAGCTAATTGTTCATCAGGAAAGCTATCATCAATAGGTAGTGGGTCATCAAGAACATTCTCTAACCTAGACAAGTTGTCTGCAACGGGGTTCTCAGCTCCCTTTCTATCAATAATATGCAAATCAAATTCTTGTAGCAAGAGGACCCATCTAATAAGTCTAGGTTTAGCATATTTCTTTTCCATAAGATATTTAATAGCAGCATGATCAGTGTGAACAGTTACTTTAGAATCAACAATATAAGGTCTGAACTTATCACAAGCAAATACAACTGCTAAAAATTATTTTTCAGTAGTAGCATAATTTCTTTGGGCGCTGTCTAGAGTTTTACTAGCATATTGGATAACATTTAATTTCTTATCAACTCTTTGTCCTAGAACAGCCCCTACAGCATAATCACTAGCATCACACATAATTTCAAATGGTAAATTCCAATCAGGAGGTTGAACAATAGGTGCAGAAACCAAAGCTTTCTTAAGTATTTCAAATGCTTCTACACAATCATCATCAAAGACAAAAGGAACATCTTTTTGTAAGACATTAGTTAGAGGCTTAGAGATTTTAGAGAAGTCCTCAATGAACCTCCTATAAAAACCAGCATGACCAAGGAAACTTCTTATACCTTTAATGTCCTTAGGACACGACATCTTTTCAATAGCATCAACTTTAGCTTTATCAACTTCAATACCTCTTTCAGAAATTTTATGCCCCAAGGAAATACCTTCAATAACCATAAAGTGGCACTTCTCCCAATTTAAGACAAGATTAGTTTCTTCACATCTCTACAAAACTCGAACAAGGTTGCTTAAGCAATCATCAAAAGAAAGTCCCATAAACAAAGAAATCATCCATGAATACCTCAACAATCTTTTCACAAAAGTCAGGGAATATAGCAGTCATACATCTTTGAAAGCTAGCAGGTGCATTACATAAACCAAAAGGCATATTTCTATAAGCAAAGGTACCAAAAGGGCAAGTAAAAGTTGTCTTTTCTTGATCCTCTTTTGACACGGGTATTTGAGAGAAACCAGAATAACCATCTAGAAAGCAAAAATGTGTATGCTTGGATAATATTTCTAGCATTTGATCAATAAAAGGTAAAGGGTAATGATCTTTTTAGTGGCTTTATTTAATTTGCAGAAATCAATTACCATTCTATAACCTGTAACGATTCTTTGTGGGATCAATTCATCTTTATCATTAGGAACAACAATAATACCTCCCTTCTTAGGGACACAATGAACAGGACTTACCCACTGACTATCAGCAACAGGATAAATTATACCTGCCTCCAGAAGCTTTAGTATTTCTTTTCTTACCACTTCTTTCATCTTAGGATTTAACCATCGTTGGTGATCAACAACCGGTTTAGCATCCTTCTCCAATTTTATTTTGTGCTGGCATAGAGTGGGACTAATGCCCATAAGAGCATCGAGAGTATATCCAATAGCAGCACAGTGCTTCTTCAGAGTTTTTAATAATTTCTTTTCTTCATGCTCTGAAAGGTTAGCACTAATAATAATAGGATATATCTCTTTCTCATCAAGATCAGCATATTTAAGAGTATCAGGTAAAGGTTTAAGCTCAAACACGGGATCACCCTTGGGTGGAGGAGGATCCCCTAGGATTTCAATAGGCAAGTTATGTTTCAAAATAGGTCCCTGTTTAAAGAATACTTCATCTATTTCCTTTCTTTCATTCATAAACATATCATTTTCATGGTCTAGCAAATATTGTTCTAAAGGATCGGTAGGAGGCACGGCAATAGAAGCAAGACCAATAATTTCATATTTACTAGGAAATTCTTTATCATGGGGTTGTCTACAGAATTTAGCAAAATTAAACTCATGAGACATATCCCCTAAACCAACAGAAACAATATCCTTATTGTAGTCTATCTTAGCATTAACAGTATTCAAAAAGAGCCTACCAAATATAATGGGACAAAAGTCATCTTGTGGGGAACCAAGAACAAGAAAATCAGGAGGATACTTAATTTTCCCACACAAGACTTCAACATCTCTAACAATCCCAACTGGTGAAATAGTATCTCTATTAGCAAGCTTAATTGTAACATCAATCTCTTCTATCTCAGCAGGTGCAATATCATGCATAATTTCTTTGTATAAGGAATGAGGTATTGCACTTGCACTAGCACCCATATCACATAAGGCATGATAGCAATGATCTCCTATTTTAACAGAAATAACATGCATGCCTACAACAGGTCTATGTTTATTTTTAGTATCAGGTCTAGCAATTCTAGCAGATTCATTATAGAAGTAAATAGCATGCCCGTCAATATTATCGGCCAAGAGATCTTTAACAATAGCAACACTAGGTTCAACTTTAATTTTCTCAGGGGGTTTAGGTGTCTTAATATTACTTTTGTTAACCACAATTGAAGCTTTAGCATGATCCTTTATTCTAACAGGGAAAGGTGGTTTCTCAATATAAGCAGTAGGAACAACAGGATCATTATAAGTGATAGTCTTTTCTTCAACTTTAATAGGTGCAACTACTTTTACTTCAATGGGAGGATTATATTTAAACCACTTCTCCTTAGGGAGATCGACATGAGTAGCAAAGGATTCACAGAAAGAAGCTACTATCTCAGAGTCAAGTCCATATTTAGTGCTAAATTCATGGAAAGCATCGGTATCCATAAAAGATTTAACACAATCAAACTTAGGTGTTATACCTGACTCCTTACCTTCGTCGAGGTCCCAATCTTCAGAGTTGCGTTTAATTCTTTCCAATAAACCCCATTTGAATTCAATAGTCTTCATCATAAAAGATCCAGTACAAGAAGTATTGAGCATGGAGCGATTACTGAGAGAAAGCCGAGCATAAATTTTTTTAATAATCATTTCTTTTGAGAGCTCATGATTGGGGCATGAATATAACATTGACTTAAGCCTCCCCAAGCTTGAGTGATGCTTTCTCCTTCACGAGGCCAAAAATTATATATATATATATATATATATATATATATATATATATATATATATATAATTACGATCACGATGAACAAGATGCATAGGATAAAACTTCTGATGAAATTCCAATTTCAATCGTTGGTAGTTCCATGATCCAATATCATCACATAGCCTCAACCATGTCAATGCATCTCCCTTAAAAGATAAAGGGAAGACCTTCTTCTTGATAACATCCTCGGGCATACCTGCAAGCTTAAATAATCCACAAACTTCATCCACATAGATTAGGTGCAAATCGGGATGTAATGTTCCATCACCTGTGAAAGGATTAGCTAGCAGCTTCTCTATCATACCCGAAGGAATTGCAAAGTAAACATTTTCAGTAGGTTCAGGAGAAACTCTTTGCTCTACTGGTCGGGGTGAAGATACCCCAAACAAGCCCCTCAAAGGATTATGTTCCATAGTAACAAGTGACAGTAAATTTCAGCACACTATATAAATTTTTCCTTACCAAAGGCACTTCACTCCCTGACAACGGCGCCAGAAAAGAGTCTTGATGACCCACAAGTGTAGGGGATCTATCGTAGCCTTTTCAATAAGTAAGAGTGTCAAATCCAATGAGGAGCACAAGGAAATGATAAGCAGTTTTCACTTTTCAGTAAGGTATTCTCTGCGAGCACTAAAATTATATGTAACAGATAGTTTTGTGATAAGGTAATTTGTAATGAGTAACAAGTAATGAAAGTAAATAAGGTGCAGCAAGATGGCCCAATCCTTTTTGTAGCAAAGGACAAGCCTGGATAAACTCTTATATAAAGGAAAGCGCTCCCGAGGACACATGGGAATTATCGTCAAGCTAGTTTTCATCACGTTCATATGATTCGCGTTCGGTACTTTGATAATTTGATATGTGGGTGGACCAGTGCTTGGGTAATATCCTTCGTTGGACAAGCATCCCACTTATGATTAACCCCTATTGCAAGCATCCGCAACTACAACAGAAGTATTAAGGTAAACCTAACCATAGCATGAAACATATGGATCCAAATCAGCCCCTTACGAAGCAACACATAAACTAGGGTTTAAGCTTCTATCACTCTAGCAACCCATCATCTACTTATTACTTCCCAATTCTTCCCTCTAGACCCAAACAATGGTGAAGTGTCATGTAGGCGACGTTCACATGACACCACTAGAGGGACGACAACATACATCTCATCAAAATATCGAACGAATACCAAATTCACATGACTACTTATAGCAAGACTTCTTCCATGTCCTCAGGAACAAACGTAACTACTCACAAAGCATATTCATGTTCATAATCAGAGGGGTATTAATATGCATAATGGATCTGAACATATGATCTTCCACCAAGTAAACCAACGAGCATCAACTACAAGGAGTAATCAACACTACTAGCAACCCACATGTACCAATCTAAAGTTTGGATACAAAGATTGGATACAAGAGATGAACTAGGGTTTGAGATGAGATGGTGCTGGTGAAGATGTTGATGGAGATTGACCCCCTCCCGATGAGAGGATTGTTGGTGATCACGATGGTGATGATTTCCCCCTCCCGGAGGGAAGTTTCCGCGGTAGAACAGCTCCGCCGGAGCCCTAGATTGTTTCTGCCAAGGTTCCGCCTCGTGGCGGCGGAGTTTCATCCCGTGAGCTTGCTTATGATTTTTTTCCTCGACGAAAGACTCCATATAGCCAAAGATGGGCATCGGAGGGCCACCAGGGGGCCCACAAGGCAGGGGGGCGCGCCCCCACCCTCGTGGACGATGGGTGGCCCCCCTCTGGTACTTCTTTCGCCCAATATTTTTTATATATATATATATTCTGAAATGTGCTCCCGTGAAGTTTCGGGACTTTTGGAGATGTGCGGAATAGGTCTCTAATATTTGCTTCTTTTCCAGCCCAGAATTCCAGCTACCGGCATTCCCCCTCTTCATGTAAACCTTGTAAAATAAGAGAGAATAGGCATAAGTAATGTGACATAATGTGTAATAACAGCCCATAATGCAATAAATATCGATATAAAAGCATGATGCAAAATGGACGTATAACTGATCTTTCCACAATAAGATGAAGGCACTGAGGACCTGGTGAGGTGACGTGCGCGGGGCGGGCCGTGAGCCAAAGCTCGATCCTTCAGATTTGTCAGCGTTGCAGGGACGGACCCGAGCACAAGCGTCGTGCCGGCATGTGTAGCCCCCGTTGTCGGTGTCAAAACCGGTGGATCTCGGGTAAGGGGTCCCGAACTATGCGTCTAAGGTCGATGGTAACAGGAGACAGGGGACACAATGTTTTACCCAGGTTCGTGCCCTCTCTATGGAGGCAATACCCTACGTCCTGCTTGATTGATCTTGACGAATATGAGTATTACAAGAGTTGATCTACCACGATATCTTAATGGCTAAGCCCTAGAGGCCTAGCTTGTATGGTTATGATGATGTCTATCTCCCTCTCCGGACTAAGTCCTCTGATTTATATAGACACCGGGAGGATCTAGGGTTACACAAGGTCGGTTACAAAGGAAGGAATCTACATATACGGTCGCCAAGCTTGCCTTCCACGCAAGGAGAGTCCCATCCGGACACTGGTGCAGTCTTCGGTCTTCGTATCTTCATTGCCCATCAGTCCGGCCCATGGCTAACAGGCCAGGCGCCCGAGGACCCCTTAGTCCAGGACTCCCTCAGTAGCCCCTGAACCTGGCTTCAATGACAAGGTATCCGACGCGTAGGCCTATCTTAGGCATTGCAAGGCGGGTTCCTCCTTCCGAACTCCAAAATAGTGTTCGGACATATCAACGTGTCCGGACCTGTAACACACACCACACACACAACTGCAGAGAGAATATAATATTTGGAGTCCAATCCGCTGACAACTTTTTACAACATGACATCACGCTCGCCCGGTTTTTCGAACCGTTTCCTGTCCCGTTGTTCCACGTTTCGAGGTGTGGTTGCTATTGGCACGTTCTGTCGAAGCAGAGATCGTGTCCCCTTATTGCGGGATTCTCATTAATACGAGCGCGGGTAACCCAACCGTTCCGTTGGAAAGATTCCTTAGGAATAGGCAGGTTTTCAGGCTTAGGAGGAGGCGTTTAATCCCTGCTGCCTTTATAAAGCAATCAGGGGCCGTCCTTTTTGATGCCAAACTTCTCCTCAGCCTCTCCAACCTCGAGTTCTAGCACCCAATGTTTTCGACTTCATTGCTCTGGGCTTCCCCCTTATGTCTGGACCCAGCCCTCAAGGCCGATGGGCGGCTTCCTCCGTTACAGAGGGGGATATTGCGAAGCTTCGAGCGGCCAGATACCTGACCGCGGAAAACCACCACAGGCTTCTTGCTCAAGGGCAGGTTATCCCGACCCCAGATATGGCGAGAGGGTCATGTTCATCTCACACTTCCTTCGAGGGCTAGGGCTTTCTCTTCACCCCTTCGTCCAGGGGCTAATGTTCTATTATGGACTAGATTTTCACGATCTAGCCTCGGAGTATTTCCTCCATGTCTCGGCATACATTATTACGTGCAAGGCCTTCCTTCGAATCCCCCCACACTTCGGCTTATGGCTCAAGACCTTCAGTGTGAAACCAAAGGTAGTCGACGGGGAACCGATGGAGTGCGGCGGTGCTGTAGTCAGCCAGCTCACCAACACTCCTTGGCCAAAAGGCTCTTTTGCCGAAACTTACAACCAATGGCAGCGAGAGTGGTTTTATGTTACGGAGCCCCATAGCACCAAGTGGGTAGCTGCACCCACATTTCGCCCTGGCCCACCGTTACAGCTTGCATCATGGGCCAACAAGGGGCTGGATTGGGGATCAGTTGATGAAGTGCGGACTCTACAAAGACGCATCCGAACCCTCCTTGAGAGGGACATCGATCTTGTCAGCGTGATTCAAGTAATGTTGATTCGCTGAATCCTTCCATGCCAACGTAGGCCTCTTTGTATGTGGGAGTTCAATCCAGAAGGACCATGAACCCTCCAACACTTCTTCGGCATTACGCACAAAGGGATGTGACAGTTGTTTTTTGAAAAATGAAAACATTGGCCAGGCACTACTGAGGACACGGGCCTCGACTATAACCGTCTGGATACCCCGTAAGCACTTGACTTCCGAACACCCCCTTTTTTAAGTATGCCGTAATATATTACTAAACAAACTATCTCCTTCCAGGGCTGGATAAAGAAAGCGGAGCTGATTAGGTGTCCAGCCCCTTTTCCCGAGGGTTCAGCGGATCCTGTATTAACAAGGATGCTGGCCCTGGCACCGTACCAGATGCCTGCAAAGGAGGGCAAGGCAGAGAGGAACAAAGATGGCCCTTATCCCGAAGGTGTGCCAGACATTGTGTCCGGAGGAATCAAGATTCTATTGTCCGAAGACAAAAATGAAGGGGAAGTCAACGTCTCTTCCCCCCATGGGAAGAAAAGGTCCGCCTCCAAAGATTGGGAGGAAAAGGCTCCTAAGCGAGGCAAGATGCCTTCGTCGGGTGGCTCGGGCTTGGAGGTCAACGTCATCGTGCAGTCCTATGGCGAGGACAAGCCTCAGGCCAAATTGTAAGTGAACAAGGGTGTTTTAAACACGTCCCTTCCCTTTCTTTTAACGTCTATAATATATGTTATTTTGCAGTTCGGCACGCAGTCTTCTTCAACAATCCTTTTCCTCGGGGGATCTTCTCCCGGAGATGATGGAAAGCGAGACGTCTCCACCAATCTCTTCGCCCGACAGGGCAGACAACTTCGAGGTGTCGTCGTAGAGGGTCTCTCCCAATCAACAAGTGGTGCGAGGGATGATGAAGACACAACCCGAAGGTGATACTTCGGTGGCCCAGGGTCCGGGGTCCAACAATAAAGGCTCCGAACATTCCGGTCTATAGCTGGATACGAATAAATGGATCCCTTCAAAGGAAGGTCGTACTCCTACAGCAGCCTCCGGAGGCCCAGAGGCGCCAGATATATTGACGAACATGCTACGACATGCGTCTGTCTCAGAGGAACATCATACCTTGATGGGCACGGTGATCGAAAAGGTCCTGTCCGCGAAAAGCGGATTGAACGAGGCCTTCGTGGGCCTGCTAAGAGGCTTCAAGGTTTGTACCATAATATGTTCGATTGTGTTTTATTCAAGAATACACCTGTGTATAGATAATAGCCCCTAAGACTCTGAATGGCTTCCCAAGGGAGGCGATCAGAGGATCAAAATATATGCCCAGGAAGTAATATGATTAATTGGAAAACAGGCTGTGACCTCCCCGGAAACTGTCCGGACTATAGAGATTGCGGATTTGCAACGCAAGATTGATGAGGCAGATACGGATATCGCGCTTATCAACAGGCGTCTTAACAAGTCGCAAGGTATGTATTCAGAGCAATCCTTACATATACGTGTTTGTAATATAAGCATGACGCTGAAAGTTGCATACTGGAATATGCATGGCTGCAGATGGTGTCGCCGCCATCGAGATTCTTCGGGCGGAGCTGGCCTGGGCCAAGGAGCAGGCCCGGTTTAGTGATGCGGCTGCCGAAAAGGCATCGGCCGAGTTAAAGACTAAACAAGCTGCTCGTCACCAAGATAAGGAAAAAATATCCTCGATGGTGCTCGAACTGAAAAATGCTACTTGCCGCTGTGAATTCCTAGAGGATGAGAATAAAGCCAAAGCGGTTGAGCTTGACAAGGCCTTGCGAGAGGCGAAAGAAGCGCGGTCCGAATCTAGAGCGACCCGTGAGGAGATCCGGCAAGCTAGGGAGATTGCGGCTGGTAAGCCCTTTTTATTACAGACTAAGTTCGGTGATCCGAATTATGCTCAGCTTAACCAAGTATGGAGTTCTCCAGATGTGTTTTTGGACCTGGCGAAGAGTTCATCCGATGCGGTACAGTTTTATCAAGCACAAGAGGGATATGCAACGGAGAAGCTTTTCTGGTCATAGTTCGGTGCATCAAAACGCCCTCTGCTGCTGAATGACCAGATGTCCCAATGGGCCGAGCTTCACAGGATGTCCGGTGCTGCCATGAAGAACGTCGTACTTCAACTGTGGCCGACTGAGCCGATTCCAAATAGCTATTTCGGCTTGGTGCGGCGGCTTGCTGATGCGGTGCCTTGCATTGATGCCGTGAAGCGGTCGGCGTGCATCAAAGGTGCACGGATGGCCTTTGCCCGAGTCAAGACATACTGGGGAAAATGAAGGTCATTGATGTTGCAGCGCAGGGTCCACCCAAGGGTAAGGACCATCATGCACCAGAGCATTACTTTGAGGACGTCTTAGAGGCTGCCCGCTTGATAGAGGGTGTTCGAAAGGCATAATATTCGAGTGAACACTTTACAGATTGTAAAAGACAATTGTTATAATCAGTCTATATTTTGATGTTGCCTAAAGGATTGTGTTCCTCCTGTGCGGCCGTTTGTATATGATCTGAAAGTTTTCCAGTCATCGGCTTGAGCCCCCTCGTAGGAAGTACGAGGGTGTTCGAAAAAAGCATCTGATCACTCTTGACCCAACGTCTTGGTCCGTTAAGGAGGTGTCAATGCGGCGAACCAGGCAACCAGACTATAGGGCGTTAACACTTTCACTTAGCCATAGGAGTTTTATGGTGGGTCTACAACATAGCCCCTGGTATGTATGCGGCTTATTCATGCGATGCGTTTACATATCTGACCGGAAAGAGGTCCTTCATGTGACACGGAGGGAATCGTGAAAGATTCCGATAAGTCATCGAGTGGTTGACCAGCTCTCGCCGCATCATGACAGTCAGTTTTCGGCTTTCTCTACTGAGGTGCTTAACTAGGTGAACCGGAAGCACTATCTCAGTAGTTCTCCCTTTACTACCCTAGCTGATATAGCGGAACGTAGGATAGCAAGCACAGGAGCCAGGCAACCCAACTATTGACCCAAGACATGATTCGGAGCTGATGCATACAAGGCCAAACTCGCGACGCCGAAGTACGCTATAGAGTTGTTCGGACTTGTCGGCAACTCCTTTGTTCCCATACCGAGCCCCTAGAAAATGATGCTAAGGTGTACGTTTGAGACAACCGTAGGGGCAAAACTCGGTCCTTTTAGAAAAGAATGGATTGTTTTTACTGGGATCTAAGTGATGTGCCAATCATGTATATAGATAATAAAGCCGCAACCCCGGCTATTTGATATGCCAGGGGTCGAAGGCAGAGGAAAAAAGTCATTTTACAGGCTCGAAATAGAGAGTGCGGTCTACAAAAAGTTATTTTGGACCTCCTGTCGCACGTCTGCGCCGCCTGTCCTCGGTGAAGGGACTCCTTGATAGAAATAGCCCTTAGGTGAGTGTATGAACCCAAACTCCGATAGAGTCCGAGGCCAGCCATTGAGCCACCTATGGAGGGAAACAAGAGAAAGAGGAAAAAAAGAAGAAAAAAAAGAAGAAAATATAGTTAAAAAAGGTAAGTTATGGGAGTACTTTCAGGTCTGTCCGTGTTGTACTTCCACTGGTGCCTAGGGTATTTTAAGTGTGTAGTTATGTATGCGCGGTACAGATTTTCCAGGTATATGCAGCGGACGGTAGAAGCCGAACTGCTAATCCTGTATGGGATTTGAACGGTCATGTTGAATGGAGACCGGTGGCCTAATGGCCAACGAGGTATGCGGTGTAATGCCCCCGCTTTGTAGTTTGGCTGAGATAGTCGTAGTGTGATCCTCTGCACAGAGAGAGTGCTCCATGCGTTCCCCTGTAGGGGACTGTGTCATGTGTACCATGTTCACTGTCTTTACTTCGGGGGAAACTGCTTCTGACCCCTGGTGTTTGGTTGGTGAGTTTCGTCATCGTCGTCGCCGGGCGGCTTCTTCCCCTTGTATTCGCCGTTTAACTTGCCGGCCTATTTGAAGACCAAACAACTTCTGTTGGTGTGGTTAGCTGGTTTATTAGGGTGGCCATGGATCTAGCAAGGCCTATCCAATATCTTATCCAAATTGGATAGTCCATCTTTGTTTGCCTTGAATGGCTTCTTCCGTTGACCGGGTTTGGGGCCGCTGCATCTGGCGTTGACCGTTGTGTCGTGCGCTCCCTCATTACTATTGCCACGTTTGTGCTTATTGCATGGTGGTTTCCCGTTGCCGTGTCGAACTTCGGAAGTGACCGGGTCGCAGGCATTGTTGCTTCTATGAGCGAGCCAGCTGTCTTATCCCACGCAAAAGCGGGCCATCAGAGCGGTAAGGGCTGACATGGACTTTGGTTTCTCCTGACCGAGGTGGGGGGCGAGCCACTCGTCTCGGATGCTGTGTTTAAAGGCCGCTAGGGCTTCAGTGTCCGGGCAGTCTATGATTTGGTTCTTTTTTACTAACAACCTAGTCCAGAGCATTCTGGCTGACTCTTCGGGCTGCTGGACGATGTGACTTAAGTCATCGGCGTCTTGTGGCCGGATGTATGTACCTTGGAAGTTGTCGCGGAAGGTGTCTTCCAGATCTTCCCAGCTGCCAATAGAGTTTTCAGGCAGACTGTTTAACCAGTACCTTGCTGGTCCTTTGAGTTTTAGTGGGAGGTATTTGATGGCATGAAGGTCGTCTCCTCGAGCCAAGTGGATATGGAGAAGAAAATCCTCGATCCATACCACGGGGTCAGTTGTTCCATCTTATGATTCGATATTCACGGTTTAAACCCTGCCAGGAATTCGTGCTCCATTATTTCGTCAGTGAAGCAGAGTGGGTGTGCAGCGCCTCTATATTGGGCCACGTCGCGATGTAGCTTAGATGGAGTCTGTCTGCGGTTTTCGGCCAGGGCGTGACTAGACTTGTCCCGTCCGAATAGGTAGCCGACGTTGCGTGTCGAGGCACGTCCTCGCGATCCGTAGATCAATCTGGTATGTCCTGCTCTACTGTCCAGGTCCTACCGAGGGTCGTATATATGACCCCGAGCTGTTTTATCTCTATTTTTTCTTTGGGGTGAGGCGGGCTATTGTTCGGCTTGAACTGCCGCTTTATCCCGACTACATGGTGGTCGGTTAGCCGCATTGTCCCGACCACGTGGTGCGGGCTCCGACGCTTCCTTATCGAATTGAGGTAGCAATCTGCGCTATGGGTACCCCTTGGTTATGCGCCTGGGCCGTATTCTTCGGCCACTAGGATATTTGTTCATCTATCGTTGAGCAGGTCTTGGTCAGCTTAAAGCTGCTGCTATTTCTTTTTCAGGCTCCTTGCAGTGGCTAATAGCCGGCGTTTAAAGCGCTCCTGCTCGAGAGGTTCCTCAGGCATGATGAAATCCTCGTCGCCGAGGCTCTCCTCATCCTCGGAGAGCGGAAGATAATTGCTGTCCTCCGAGTCTTCATGTATGGCTTGTTCATGCGGGCTATCATGCCCGTATTCTAGTTCATCATGTTCGTATGTTGCCCCAACAGGGGCTTCCTTGTCTTCAGCATCGTCCGGGGTGTTGTTTTCTCCGGTGCCGATATTAATGTCTTCTACGCGACGTGACTTAGAGCGGCGGCACTGATGCTGGCGTCTGGGTTGTGTCTCAGTGGGCTTATCCTCAACTGGATCTTCTTTGTCATCGTTGTTAGTTTCTTTAGGTGTAGCCACCATGCATACGTCGTATGAAAAGGTGACCGTCCCACGTCCGGCGAGTGGCGGGTTTCAGCCCTGCTCTTCTTTGGCATCACCGTCTATACCGTCGACGTCTTCGGGGTCGTAATCGAGCATGTCAGTTAAGTCCTAGACAGTGGCTATAGAGTGGGTGGCGGGTGGGGAGCAAAATTCTCCATTGTGAGCCCCTAGTTCGAACCGGATATAGTTCGGCTGTGAGTTCTCCGCCAAGGATAGGTTCTTTGATGAGTTTAGCATGTTTCCCAAAGGCGAGTGCTGGAAGATATCTGCGGCGCTGAATTCAAAGATCGATAAACGATCAAGTCGGCGTTCGTGGGTTCACATGGTTCGGAACTTACGGCCAGAAACGAGTCCGGGGTTCCGGTAGCATGGGTATCGTGTGAGATCAAGTCTATGGGTGGCTCCAACGTCGTGGAATCTGTGGCCTCCATGGTGGGGTCGATCCTCCCGTCCTTGGATGGCGTAGTCTGCTCTGGATCTAAGGCCAGAGCGGTTGTGGGAGCAGTCTCCTGGATGCAGTCCAATGAAAAATTTAGGTCATGTCCCTCGGGGTGACCCGGAGTGGTAGCCGCGGTCTCGAATCCGGCGAATATCAAGTCTCCACGGATGTCCGCCACATAGTTCAAGCTCCCAAATTTGACCTGATGGCCAGGGGTGTAGCTTTCGATCTGCTCCAGATGGCCGAGCGAGTTGGCCCGCAGAGCGAAGCTGCCGAACACGAAGATCTGTCCGGGGAGGAAAACTCCCCCTTGGGCATCATCGTTGTAGATGGTTGAAGGAGCCATCAAACCTCTTGATGACGGCACAACGGAACTCTCAATGAAGGCACCACTGTCGGTGTCAAAACCGGCGGATCTTGGGTAGGGGGTCCCGAACTGTGCGTCTAAGGTCGATGGTAACAGGAGACATGGGACACAATGTTTTACCCAGGTTCGAGCCCTCTCTATGGAGGTAATACCCTACGTCCTACTTGATTGATCTTGACGAATATGAGTATTACAAGAGTTGATCTACCACGAGATCGTAATGGCTAAACCCTAGAGGCCTAGCTTGTATGGTTATGATGATGTCTATCTCCCTCTCCGGACTAAGTCCTCCGGTTTATATAGACACCGGGAGGATCTAGGGTTACACAAGGTCAGTTACAAAGAAAGGAATCTACATATTTGGTCACCAAGCTTGCCTTCCACAAAAGGAGAGTCCCATCCAGACACGGGTGCAGTCTTCGGTCTTCGTATCTTCACAGCCCATCAGTCCGGCCCATGGCTAACAGGCCGGACGCCCGAGGACCCCTTAGTCCAGGACTCCCTCACCAGTTGCGGGATGAGCAGGAGGCCGATCAGTAGCGCGGGAGGCCACGAAGGGCGATAAGATACAAGACAAGCAGGTGATAACATAAATCATCTCATGGAAGGTGGTAAAGCTAGTTCTGATAGATGCGGAAAATGATACATGCCACAGGGATGGACCCACGCGGCTTGGGGATAATGCAGCCCGAGGGGCGCCCCCAACTAAACAACCAAAAGATATCACATGACACCATTTCTGAAGAAGTGTTAGAGTGGCTGAAGACGCGTGCTGAAGGAGTCTCTCCTCATGAGCCTCCCATGCCCTGAGCCTCGGGAAGCTCTGAGGACTCGAGGGGCTCGTGAGGATCCACTGCCACCTCTGTCAGGATCGACTGGTGCCTGGCCTCTTGAGCCGCCAGGACGCTCCGCATGTGGCGTCGATGCACGACAGCCCCACCCAGCAAGCCGAAAGGCATGCGAATGTAGCTGTGAGGTGGGCCCCCGCACCGGCCCACATGGGACAGCCAGAAGAGCCGCTGAGAGGCGACCTTGTTGAGCCCTGGGATGTTGACGCAGACGCGCAGCTCGCTATCCTCGCCGGGAGAAGGAGCTGTGCCAGGTGGTGGGCGACGGTCACCCCGTATGGCTCTTGCCTCCTGAAGCTCCTTAGTTGCCTTGGTGATGAATTCCTGAGCGGTAGGCGCCCCGCGCCCCGTGCTATCCTCACGGAAGTGAGTGTTGAAGCATGCCTCCATGTGCTTCCCGAGCACCTCCCATGCGTCGCTGGCCAGGTCAGAGGCCCTCCAGAGGAGAGCCATCGAGCCCAGCCTGAGGGAGGCGCCGGGCGCGCCTTCCTATGCGAGAGGGGGAGGCACCCCAGCTGTGGGCGCTAGTCCTGAGGTGGTGCCATTGGACACCCCGCTCTCCTGAGGTTCTTGGTGGAGCAGCCGCTTCTTCTTGTTGGGGACAGCCTCAGGAGGGTACACAGCGCCTTCATTGTTTGGGTCTTCAACCGCTGTAGCCTGGTAGGCGCGCTCAAGAGAGCACACCGCGTCCTTCTCCTCATAGGCGATCGTCATGATGTCGCGGTTCCCTGGCATCTTGAGGACGTTGTATCCATGGTGGGTGACTGCCATGAATTTGGCCAGGGCTGGGTAGCCGAGGATGGCATTGTACGGAAGGCGAATGTGAGTGACGTCGAAGTCAATGAGCTCAGTGCAGTAGTTGTCGCGGGTGCCGAAGGTGACGGGGAGGTGGATCTACCCTATCGGGGTGGTGGAGCCGTCGGTCACTCCTGAGAAGGGCTCGGTGGGCTGTAGCTGGTCATAGTGCACCTGGAGTCGGTCGAACGTCTCAATGGAAAGAACATTGAGCCCCTCACTGCCATCAATGAGAGTCTTGGTGACGAGGATGTTGAGGATGGTTGGCGAGCAGAGCATCGGGAGAGCGCCGGCAGTTGCCACGCACTTGAGCTGGTCGGACAAGCTGAAGGTGATGGTGCACTTGGACCACCTTAGCGGACGCGTAGCCTTGAGCCTGGGGAGGGCCGCGTTCACCTCACGAGCAAACTGCTTGAAGATGCGATGGGAGGCATGTTGGAAATATTCCCTAGAGGCAATAATAAAATGATTATTATTATATTTCCTTGTTCATGATAATTGTCTATTATTCATGCTATAATTGTGTTATCCGGAAATCATAATACATGTGTGAATACATAGACCATAACATGTCCCTAGTGAGCCTATAGTTAACTCGCTCGTTGATCAACACATAGTCATGGTTTCCTGACTATGGACATTGGATGTCATTGATAACGGGATCACATCATTAGGAGAATGATGTGATGGACAAGACCCAATCCTAAGCATAGCACAAGATCGTGTAGTTCGCTTGCTAGAGCTTTTCCAATGTCAAGTATCATTTCCTTAGACCATGAGATCGTGTAACTCCCGGGTGCCGTAGGAGTGCTTTGGGTGTACCAAACGTCACAACGTAACTGGGTGACTATAAAGGTATACTACAGGTATCCTCGAAAGTATCTGTTGGGTTGACACGGATCGAGACTGGGATTTGTCACTCCGTATGACGGAGAGGTATCTCTGGGCCCACTCGGTAATGCATCATCATAATGAGCTCAATGTGACCAAGTGTTTGGTCACGGGATCATGCATTACGGTACGAGTAAAGTGACTTGCCGGTAACGAGATTGAACAAGGTATTGGGATACCGATGATCGAATCTCGGGCAAGTAACGTACCGATTGACAAAGGGAATTGTATACGGGATTACTTGAATCCTCGACATCGTGGTTCATACGATGAGATCATCGAGGAGCATGTGGGAGCCAACATGGGTATCCAGACCCACTGTTGGTTATTGACCGGAGAGTCGTCTCGGTCATGTCTGTGTGTCTCCCGAACCCGTAGGGTCTACACTCTTAAGGTTCGGTGACGCTAGGGTTGTAGAGATATTAGTATGCGGTAACCCGAAAGTTGTTCAGAGTCCCGGATGAGATCCCGGACGTCACGAGGAGTTCCGGAATGGTCCGAAGGTGAAGAATTGTATATAGGAAGTCCAGTTTCGGCCACCGGGAAAGTTTCGGGGGTCACCGGTATTGTACCGGGACCACCGGAAGGGTCCCGGGGGTCCACCGGGTGGGGCCACCTATCCCGGAGGGCCCCATGGGCTGAAGTGGGAGGGAAACCAGCCCTTGGTGGGCTGCTGCACCCCCCATGGGCCTCCCCCTGCGCCTAGGGTTGAAAACCCTAGGGGTGGGGGGCGCCCCACCTGACTTGGGGGGTAAGTCCCCCCTTGGCCGCCCCCCCCTGGAGATGGGATCTCCTAGGGCCGGCGCCCCCCCCTAGGGGCCCTATATATAGTGGAGGGGAGGGAGGGCAGCCGCATCCAAGTCCCTGGCGCCTCCCTATCCCTCTCGTTGGAGCTTGGTGAAGCCCTGCCGAGATCACCGCTGCTTCCACCACCACGCCGTCGTGCTGCTGGATCTCCATCAACCTCTCCTTCCCCTTGCTGGATCAAGAAGGAGGAGACGTCTTCCCCAACCATATGTGTGTTGAACGTAGAGGTGCCGTCCGTTCGGCGCTCGATCATCGGTGATTTGGATCACTGCGAGTACGACTCCATCAACCCCGTTCTCTCGAACGCTTCCGCTCACGATCTACAAGGGTATGTAGATGCACTCCCCTCTCCCTCGTTGCTATATGACTCCATAGATTGATCTTGGTGATGCGTAGAAAATTTTAATATTCTGCTATGTTCCCCAACAGTGGCATCATGAGCTAGGTCTATGCGTAGTTTCTATGCACGTGTAGAACACAAGTTGTTGTGGGCGTTGATTTTGTCAATTTACTTGCCGTTACTAGTCTTATCTTGATTCGGCGGCATCGTGGGATGAAGCGGCCCGGACCGACCTTACACGTACGCTTACGTGAGACTGGTTCCACCGACTGACATGCACTAGTTGCATAAGGTGGCTAGCGGGTGTCTGTCTCTCCCACTTTAGTCGGATCGGATTCGATGAAAAGGGTCCTTATGAAGGGTAAATATAAATTGGCATATCACGTTGTGGTTTTGGCGTAGGTAAGAAACGTTCTTGCTAGAAACCTATAGCAGCCACGTAAAAAACTTGCAACAACAATTAGAGGACGTCTAACTTATTTTTGCAGCATGTGCCATGTGATGTGATATGGCCAAAAGGATGTGATGAATGATATATGTGATGTATGAGATTGATCATGTTCTTGTAATAGGAATCACGACTTGCATGTCGATGAGTATGACAACCGGCAAGAGCCATAGGAGTTGTCTTAATTTATTTATGACCTGCGTGTCAACATAAACGTCATGTAATTACTTTACTTTATCGCTAACCGTTAGCCATAGTAGTAGAAGTAATAGTTGATGAGACAACTTCATGAAGACACGATGATGGAGATCATGATGATGGAGATCATGGTGTCATGCTGGTGATGACGATGATCATGGCGCCCCGAAGATGGAGATCAAAAGGAGCAAAATGATATTGGCCATATCATGTCACTATTTGATTGCATGTGATGTTTATCATGTTTTACATCTTATTTGCTTAGAACGACGGTAGCCTAAATAAGATGATCCCTCACAATAATTTCAAGAAAGTGTTCCCCCTAACTGTGCACCGTTGCGAAGGTTCGTTGTTTCGAAGCACCACGTGATGATCGGGTGTGATAAATTCTAACGTTCGAATACAACGGGTGTAAGCCAGATTTACACACGCAATACACTTAGGTTGACTTGACAAGCCTAGCATGTACAGACATGGCCTCAGAACACGGAAGACCGAAAGGTCGAACATGAGTCATATAGAAGATACGATCAACATGAAGATGTTCACCGATGATGACTAGTCCATCTCACATGATGATCGGACACGGCCTAGTTGACTCGGATCATGTATCACTTAGATGACTAGAGGGATGTCTGTCTAAGTGGGAGTTCATTAAATAATTTGATTATATGAACTTAATTATCATGAACTTAGTCTAAAACCTTTGCAAAATGTCTTGTACATCAAATGTCCAACGCTCATGTCAACCTTAACTTCAACGCGTTCCTAGAGAAAACCAAGCTGAAAGATGATGGCAGCAACTATACGGACTGGGTCCGGAACCTGAGGATCATCCTCATAGCTGCCAAGAAAGCATATGTCCTAGAAGCACCGCTAGGTGAAGCACCCATCCTAGAGAACCAAGACATTATGAACACTTGGCAGTCGCGTGCTGATGATTACTCCCTCGTTCAGTGCGGCATGCTTTACAACTTAGAACCGGGGCTCCAAAAGCGTTTTGAGCAACACGGAGCATATGAGATGTTCGAAGAGCTGAAAATGGTTTTCCAAGCTCATGCCCGGGTCGAGAGATATGAACTCTCCGACAAGTTCTACAGTTGTAAGATGGAGGAAAATAGTTCTGTTAGTGAGCACATACTCAAAATGTCTGGGTTGCACAACCGCTTGTCCCAGCTTGACATTAACCTCCCGGACGAGGCGGTCATTGACAGAATCCTTCAGTCGCTCCCACCTAGCTACAAGACCTTTGTGATGAACTACAATATGCAGGGGATGGTGAAAAATATTCCTGAAGTATTTTCAATGCTGAAATCAGCGGAGGTGGAAATCAAAAAGGAACATCAAGTGTTGATGGTCAATAAAACCACTAGTTTCAAGAAAGGCAAGGGTAATAAGAACTTCAAGAAGGACGGCAAGGGAGTTGCCGTGGCCGGTAAATTAGTTGCCGGGAAGAAGCCAAAGAATGGACCCAAACCTGAGACTGAGTGCTTTTATTGCAAGGGAAAGGGACACTGGAAGCGGAACTGCCCCAAATACTTAGCGGACAAGAAGGCCAGCAACACTAAAGGTATATGTGATATACATGTAATTGATGTGTACTTTGCCAGTACTCGTAGTAGCTCCTGGGTATTTGATACCAGTGTGGTTGCTCATATTTGTAACTCAAAACAGGAGCTGCGGAATAAGCGGAGACTGGCGAAGGACGAGGTGACGATGCGCGTCAGGAATGGTTCCAAGGTCGATGTGATCGCCGTCGGCACGCTACCTCTACATTTACCTACGGGATTAGTTTTAAACCTCAACAATTGTCATTTAGTGCCAGCTTTGAGCATGAACATTGTATCTGGATCTCGTTTAATACGAGATGGCTACTCATTTAAATCCGAGAATAATGGTTGTTCTATTTATATGAGAGATATGTTTTATGGTCATGCCCTGCTGGTCAATGGTTTGTTCTTAATGAATCTCGAACGTGATGTTACACATATTCATAGTGTGAATACCAAAAGATGTAAGATTGATAATGATAGTCGCACATATGTGTGGCACTGCCGCCTTGGTCGCATCGGTGTCAAACGCATGAAGAAGCTCCATACAGATGGACTTTTGGAGTCTCTTGATTTCGAATCATTTGACACGTGCGAACCATGCCTCATGGGTAAAATGACCAAGACTCCGTTCTCCAGAACAATGGAGCAAGCAACCAACTTATTGGAAATTATACATACTGATGTGTGCGGTCCAATGAGCGTTGAGGCTCACAGTGGCTATCGTTATATTCTCACTCTCACTGATGACTTAAGTAGATATGGGTATGTCTATTTGATGAAACACAAGTCTGAGACCTTTGAAAAGTTCAAGGAATTTTAGAATGAGGTAGAGAATCAACGTGACCGAAAGATAAAATTCTTACGATCAGATCGTGGGGGAGAATATTTAAGTCACGAATTTGGTACGCACTTAAGGAAATGTGGAATCGTTTCACAACTCACGCCGCCTGAAACACCTCAGCGTAACGGTGTGTCTGAACATCGTAATCGCACTCTATTGGATATGGTGCGATCTATGATGTCACTCACTGATTTACCGCTATCATTTTGGGGATACGCTCTAGAGACGGCTACATTCACTTTAAATAGGGCACCGTCTAAATCCGTTGAGACGACACTGTATGAATTATGGTTTGGGAAGAAACCTAAGCTATCGTTTCTAAAAGTTTGGGGATGCGATGCTTATGTCAAGAAACTTCAACCTGAAAAGCTCGAACCCAAGTTGGAAAAATGCGTCTTCATAAGATACCCTAAGGAAACCATTGGATATACCTTTTACCTCAGATCCGAATGCAAGATCTTTGTTGCCAAGAACGATTCCTTTCTGGAGAAAGAGTTTCTCTCGAGAGAAGTAAGTGGGAGGAAAGTAGAACTCGATGAAGTACTGCCTCTTGAACCAGAAAGTAGCGCAGCTCAGGAAGATGTTCCTGTGGTGCCTGCACCGACTAGAGAGGAAGTTAATGATAATGATCAAGGTACTTCGGATCAAGTTGCTACTGAACTTCGAAGGTCCACAAGGACACGTTCCACACCAGAATGGTATGGCAACCCTGTCCTGGAAATCATGTTGTTAGACAACGGTGAACCTTCGAACTATGAAGAAGCAATGGCGGGCCCAAATTCCAACAAATGGCTTGAAGCCATGCAATCCGAGATAGGATCCATGTATGAAAACAAAGTATGGACTTTGACAGACTTGTCTGATGATCGGCGAGCGATAGAGAATAAATGGATCTTTAAGAAGAAGACGGACGCGGATGGTAATGTTACCATCTATAAGGCTTGACTTGTCGCTAAGGGTTATCGACAAGTTCAAGGGGTTGACTACGATGAGACCTTCTCACCCGTAGCGAAGCTGAAGTCCGTCCGAATCATGTTAGCAATTGCCGCATACTATGATTATGAGATATGGCAAATGGACGTCAAAACGGTCGGCTTTCTTAAGGAAGAATTGTATATGATGCGGCCGGAAGGTTTTGTCGATCCTAAGAATGCTAACAAGGTATGCAAGCTCCAGCGCTCCATCTATGGGCTGGTGCAAGCATCTCGGAGTTGGAACATTTGCTTTAATGAAATGATCAAAGCGTTTGGGTTTATGTAGACTTATGGAGAAGCCTGCGTTTACAAGAAAGTGAGTGGGAGCTCTGTAGCATTTCTCATATTATATGTGGATGACATACTTTTGATGGGAAATGATATAGAGCTTTTGGACAGTATTAAGGCCTACTTGAATAAGTGTTTTTCAATGAAGGACCTTGGAGAAGCTGCTTACATATTAGGCATCAAGATCTATGGAGATAGATCGAGACGCCTCATAGGTCTTTTACAAAGCACATACCTTGATAAGATATTGAAGAAGTTCAATATGGATCAGTCCAAGAAGGGGTTCTTGCCTGTGTTGCAAGGTGTGAAATTGAGCTCAGCTCAATGTCCGACCACGGCAAAAGATAGAGAAAAGATGAGTGTCATCCCCTATGCCTCAGCCATAGGGTCTATCATGTATGCCATGCTGTGTACCAGACCTGATGTAAACCTTGCTGTGAGTTTGGTAGGAAGATACCAAAGTAATCCCGGCATGGAACACTGAACAGCGGTCAAGAACATCCTGAAGTACCTGAAAAGGACTAAGGATATGTTTCTCGTATATGGAGGTGACGAGGAGCTCGTCGTAAAGGGTTACGTCGACGCTAGCTTCGACACAGATATGGATGACTCTAAGTCACAAACCAGATACGTGTATATTTTGAATGGTGGGGCAGTAAGCTGGTGCAGTTGCAAGCAAAGCGTCGTGGCGGGATCTACATGTGAAGCGGAGTACATGGCAGCCTCGGAGGCAGCGCATGAAGCAATCTGGATGAAGGAGTTCATCACCGACCTAGGAGTCATACCCAATGCGTCGGGGCCGATCACTCTCTTCTGTGACAACACTGGAGCTATTGCCCTTGCCAAGGAGCCCAGGTTTCACAAGAAGACCAGGCACATCAAGCGTCGCTTCAACTCCATTCATGAAAATGTTCAAGATGGAGATATAGATATTTGCAAAGTACATACGGATCAGAATGTCGCAGATCCGTTGACTAAACCTCTTCCGCGAGCAAAACATGATCAACACCAGGACTCTATGGGTGTTCGATTCATCACAATGTAACTAGATTATTGACTCTAGTGCAAGTGGGAGACTGTTCGAAATATGCCCTAGAGACAATAATAAAATGATTATTATTAGATTTCCTTGTTCATGATAATTGTCTATTATTCATGCTATAAATGTGTTATCCGGAAATCATAATACATGTATGAATACATAGACCATAACATGTCCCTAGTGAGCCTCTAGTTAATTAGCTCGTTGATCAACAAATAGTCATGGTTTCCTGACTATGGACATTGGATGTCATTGATAACGGGATCACATCATTAGGAGAATGATGTGATGGACAAGACCCAATCCTAAGCATAGCGCACAAGATCGTGTAGTTCGTTTGCTAGAGCTTTTCCAATGTCAAGTATAATTTCCTTAGACCATGAGATCGTGTAACTCCCGGATGCCGTAGGAGTGCTTTGGGTGTACCACACGTCACAACGTAACTGGGTGACTATAAAGGTATACTACAGGTATCCCCGAAAGTATCTGTTGGGTTGACACGGATCGAGACTGGGATTTGTCACTCCGTATGACGGAGAGGTATCTCTGGGCCCACTCGGTAATGCATCATCATAATGAGCTCAATGTGACCAAGTGTTTGGTCATGGGATCATGCATTACGGTACGAGTAAATTGACTTGCCGGTAACGAGATTGAACGAGGTATTGGGATACCGACGATCGAATCTCGGGCAAGTAACGTACCGATTGACAAAGGGAATTGTATACGGGATTACTTGAATCCTCGACATCATGGTTCATCCGATGAGATCATCGAGGAGCATGTGGGAGCCAACATGGGTACCCAGATCCTGCTGTTGGTTATTGACCGGAGAGTCGTCTCGGTCATGTCTGCGTGTCTCCCGAACCCGTAGGGTCTACACACTTAAGGTTCGGTGACGCTAGGGTTGTAGAGATATTAGTATGCGGTAACCCGAAAGTTGTTCGGAGTCCCGGATGAGATCCCGGACGTCACGAGGAGTTCCGGAATGGTCCGGTGGTGAAAAATTGTATATAGGAAGTCCAGTTTCGGCCACCGGGAAAGTTTCGGGGGTCACCGGTATTGTACCGGGACCACCGGAAGGGTCCCAGGGGTCCACCGGGTGGGGCCACCTATACCGGAGGGGCCCATGGGCTGAAGTGGGAGGGGAACCAGCCCCTGGTGGGCTGGTGCGCCCCCCATGGGCCTCCCCCTGCGCATAGGGTTGGAAACCCTAGGGGTGGGGGCGCCCCATCTGACTTGGGGGGCAAGTCCCCCCTTGGCCGCCCCCCCCCTTGGAGATGGGATCTCCTAGGGCCGGCGCCCCCCTAGGGGCACTATATATAGTGGAGGGGAGGGAGGGCAGCCGCACCCAAATCCCTGGCGCCTCCCTCTCCCCTCGTAACACCTCTCCCTCTCGTTGGAGCTTGGCGAAGCCCTGCCGAGATCACCGTTGCTTCCACCACCACGCCGTCGTGCTGCTGGATCTCCATCAACCTCTCCTTCCCCTTGCTGGATCAAGAAGGAGGAGACGTCTTCCCCAACCGTACATGTGTTGAACGCGGAGGTGCCGTCCGTTCGGCGCTCGGTCATCGGTGATTTGGATCACGACGAGTATGACTCCATCAACCCCGTTCTCTTGAACGCTTCCGCTCGCGATCTACAAGGGTATGTAGATGCACTCCCCTCTCCCTTGTTGCTAGATGACTCCATAGATTGATCTTGGTGATGCGTAGAAAATTTTAAAATTTTGCTACGTTCCCCAACAAGGCAAGGGTTTGAGCGTCGCCCAGGATGCAAGCGACAGCACGAGGCTCCTGGAAGCCCCCAGCCCCTCATCCTAATGATGGTCATTGTTCCTTCTTGGTGGCGGTGGCAGCGGAGGAAGCCCGGGGTTGCCCTGAGGACGGTCCTCATGAGGCTGGTCCCTCCAGGGTCCCTCACGAGGCTGGCCCTACCAACGGTCCTCACGAGGTTGATCGCGCCACTCTTGGCGAGGGTTACGGCCGTCCCAGCGTCCTCCACTTCAGCCTCCTCCGTGACTGTAGCCTCGATCGTTGCGCTCGGGGCGATGGCCGAGGCGCCCGTCGCGGATGGCCCGAAGCTCCTGACAGTCGTTGGTGTTGTGGTTATGCACGTTGTGGAAGACGCGGAATGGGCGGCTGCCATTGGATGACTCTGGGTGGTCGCAGCCGTGCTTCATCTCCAGTTCGGCCGCAAGCACGGCTGCTCCCTTACACTTCATATCCTTGGCCTTGGCTTTCTTGTCTTCTGGGTCAGCTTCAGGGAGCTTGAGGAGGGAGATGCGTCCCTTCTCAGATCTCGCACACTTGGTCGCCATGTTGAACATCTCCGGAGCCGTGCACAGGTCCTCGTGTATGGCGACCTCCTCCTTCATCTTGATGTCCCGGACGCCATCAGTGAATGCAGAGATGATGGCCTCGTCCGACACCTTGGGGATCTTGAGATGAATGTTGTTGAAGCACTGGATGTACTTCTGTAGGGTCACCCCCGGCTCCTGCTTGATGCGCCGCAGGTCACCCGTAGCCGGTGGGCAGTCGCAAGTGCCCTGGAAGTTGGCGACGAAACTCTCCCGCATCTCATCCCAGGAGGAGATCGATCCCGCAGGTAGGTTCAGGAGCCACGAGCGCGCGCCATCCTTGAGGGCCGTGGGAAACCAGTTCGCCATAACCTTCTCGTCGTTGTTGGCCGCCTTGATGCTCAGCTCGTAGAGCTGCAGGAACTCAGTAGGGTCGGGGCTGCCATCGTAGCGCGGAGGCAGGTCAGGCTTGAACTTCCCCGGCCAGACGACGCTGCACAGCTCTAGACTAAAGCCGTGGCAACCCACCGTGGTCATAGGAGCCCGTCCTGGAGGTGGAGCCTGATCTTGGCGCTCGCGCGCCACCGCCACAGGCGACGCACGGTCTTGACGTGGCGGTGCTGGGAGTGCACGAGCATCTTCTTGTGGCCGCTGGACCACCTGGCAGCTTTCTTCTTCACACGTCATCGCCCTGCACGGCGGGTCACGCCGCGGGGCTTCGCGCCTTGGCTCGATGATGGCGTCTTGACGGGGAGGTGGAGGAGGTGCTCCGTGGGCTACGTCACCCGTAGCAGGCGGCTGGCGAGGCAGCGAGAGAGACGGTGTAGGATAGCCCCCAGCGGCACTGGCAAGCTCGGCGATGCGGTCCAGTCAGTCTTCGTAGAGGTCGTCGACGGGGCGACAACGCAGGAGCTCGCGCGCCATGAGCAGCACGGCCTGCGTGTCCACCTGCCCGCGACGAGCATGAGACGACAAACCAGCCGGAGTCAGCGATGGGGTGGCGGTGCGCTCATCACGCCGCACGGAGGGGTGCAACGACGAATCTTGCTGCTCGTGCCCCGATGGGCTAGTAGCGGCGTTGGCGGCGGGCGATGGGGAACGACAGGGAGGCTCGCCAGCAGGCGCCGTCTAGGTGATGCAAGCAGCGAGGGTGGCCCAATGCTCGGCACGAGCACAACAGGCGTCAGCTATTGAAGCGGTGGCGGGTCGGCCGGCGGAAGAGAGGCTCCGACGCACCCCTACCTGGTGCGCCAAATGTTGGATTTCTAGTTCCACGGACCCTTGAGAGGTTCGAACTCTGGGGTGCGGGCAAAGAACTCATCCTCCCCAGTCTGCCTACCTGCCAGTCTCCCACCTAGCTCGACGAACTGGATCGAAAAGAGACACAACAGTTTACCCAGGTTCAGGCCACCTTGCGGTGTAAAACCCTACTCCTGCTTTGTGGTGGATTGGCCTCGAAGGGCTGAGGATGAACTAGTACAGTGGAGAATGGCCTCCGGAGGAGTGGTGTTCTTGGGCTCAAGTGAGCTGGTGAGCTAATTAGGGTCGAATCGATCCCTCTCCTCTATGGTGGTGGCTAGGTCCTATTTATAGTGGCTTTGGTCCTCTTCCCAAATGAAGGCGGGAAGGGATCCCACAACGGCCAAATTCGAAGGGAGACAACTAGTACTTGTCATCCTGACAAAAGTGGTCTTTGCCTGCAAAAGCCTCTGGTCGTGATGCCGTGGTGGGATCGACGATTACCTCCATCCTGCCATCCTGGCGGTCTTGTTCTTATTGCACCGGAATGGAAACCTTTGCTTGATTCCTCGGGACTCCGCACCTGCGCTTGACTCCTTAGCACCAAAGAGGAAACGGTACACTGCGCCCGTTGGCGCTCGCCTGGCCTTGGTCGTCATCGCTCACGTCACCCGAATCTCATGAGGCAAGCCTTGT
>NC_041384.1:432607745-432634063 GCF_002162155.2 Triticum dicoccoides | reverse complement strand
CCTCGCGAGAGGCTTGGGCCCTCGCGACGGTCTTGAGCTGTTGATGTTGGGGCTGGGCCATACCAGGCCGTCGATGGAGCCATGCCGTGGGCCGCAGGCAGGCAAGTCTGGGTACCCCCATTCCTAGAACGCCGACAGATGTCCTCGTCTACCAGTACCACCTGGCCATAAGGCCTTGCGAGCGTTTCTCTAGGTTTATCAACAGCTCCGACTACAATTTCGCTACAGTGGACACCACAAAACGATCTAAAAGCACTCAAGGTTTCGGGCTTGAAATAATAGAATCTTGTCAACATCCAGGACCACTACAAGGTCTGGGGCCTGGGGGCAGCGACAACAACAAACAAAACTCCCTGGTTGACCTTGCCTCGACCATCATCACCCCCTACTACATGAAGATGAAGAATGAGAGCAAGAAGGACAAGAACGCCTGTCACAGTGTCTGGCATCAGAGACTGGATGAACAACACGTCAAGTACACGGCCAAGGACGTGTACACAAGCTATGAGATGTATAGGCGGATCGTTGACATGAGGAAGTGGATGAGGGATCGAGACACAGAGTAGTGGCGGGAGTGTCAAAAGAAGTAGATGACTAGCCAATCGTTTCTCCTAGTTTAGAATGCATGGATTTTTTCGAGGTGTGTGCAAATAATCTGTATAGACACTTATGTAATTGGATGTTTCTTTCAGTTATTAGCAGTAATCATCTGTGTTATTATTGGTCTTCACACACATTTCTGATAACGGACATGTTTGTTGTGTATCACACACATCTTGTTTAGTTAAACTATTTCTGTCGTCTTGGCTCATCGCAAATAGTTCATCCGAGTGAACTGTATGCCCTTCATCGCACACACCTTGATCTAGCTGACCGTTTCTATTGTGTTGCCTAATCACACACAGTTCATCCTAGTGAACTGTATGCCGTATATCGCACACACCCTCATCTAGCTGCCCATTTCTGTTGTTCTGCCTCATCGCAAACAGTTCTGCTGGATTAACCGTTTGCCACGCATCCCACACGCAACTCTAATCTGAACCATATTTGATGTCACCGCCATCGCAAACGTTTTGTATCTTTTTTTGACGGTTTTATTAGATCACCGTTTGTGATTAATGCACCGCACACAATTTCGTCGAAGGGTCTCTGATTGGACTGTCGTGTTTGGACCAACCCGCAGTAGTGGGCGTAATGCCTATATAAGATTATACCATGAATGATCACAGTCATGAATATAAATATTGCAATTTAATCGCTACCTATCTATAATTTGTTCACCACACCACACTTGTATGATTGTAGAGATACCAGTAGTGGACCTGTAGCTTCGAGGGTCTATCTTCTTATATTGAAAACTTTACCAAAGATATTATTTCTTTGTTATACTATTCTTTTATTTTATCTATCAATTCCTACCATACCGTGTAATTTAATCTTGTAACTATCAAGACAAGAAGCATGACAACCTTCTTGACGTGTTGGGGACAAGTTTGTCTTTTATTTCATGTGCAGATAACAATGACTATGTTTGCTGGAAGAACTCCTTGTAGTTCAATAAATCTTGGTTCTCTACTAATTTAAATACTTATTGGTAGGTTACTTCACTGTTATACTTAGGGGTTACCCAACCACTCTTACGAGAGAGCAAGCAAGATTTCTGGTGTCGTTGTTGGGGAGTTTCTTCTCAAACAAATAGGTCCTACACACTACCACATTACTTCCTTGTTATCTATCTTGCCTAATTACTTTTTACAAAAACTTAAAAATATAAAATACTGAAATTTCAGTATGTTATCTTTATCGTACACACACAAAAAAACGTAAAATACTTGAAATGGATTATAATGCTTCATTTTCCAAACTTGTTAGACTTGCTACATACTCTGAATCAATAGCTAATAATGAAGAGGTTATAGACAAAAAGGCTTTTGAGATATACTCATTGAAAGAAAAGTATGATTGGAGTAAACATGGTAATCTTTATCATTCAAGTGATGAAGATGACACACTTGATGAAAGTATTGCTTTTTATGGTGACACTATGTCTGTAAGCACTATCGAGGATGATTTGGTTATGCCTACTAGTTATTATGATGATCATGATTGGGGAGATAATTATGATACTCCTTGTGATCTTGAAAATTTATTCGATTCTTATGATGAATCTATTATTAATAATAATGTTTCAAAAACTATTGGAAGTGGGTTTCGAGGGGTCATGACGTTAAGTGATGTTAATTCCACTATATTGGAAGATGAGAAAATATAAATGCATGTGGATCATGAAGACAAAGTCCTAGGTGATATTTATATTATTAAGTTTGATTTGATCCCACATGTAATTATTATGAGAAAGTAAAATATGGCTATAGAGACCTTCATGTTACTAAATTACATCTCTTTATGTTAAGATTATTAATGTCCCATTTTTCTTACTTGCATATTCTAGGTATTGCTTGACTTAATAATTTATTTCCTTATAAGAATGAGATGCCTATGCATAGTATGTTAGTTAGACTTAAATGTGTGTTGTTACATGCTTATTCATGCTCTCTTCTGTGCTTCAATTCCTGTTTTTGATGTGAGCATCATTAAGATATCAAGCCTGTCTTTATGGCTATAAAGAAAGAGCTTGCAGTAGACAACTCGAAATTTTGTGTCTCGATATGGTTATTGCTACTGTAGTGATCATATTTGTATCTTTGCTTTTAATAATGTACCAATATAGCCTTTGGGATGTTGCAATTGCAATCTTGTTAGTTTGTGTGCCGAAACAGGAACTTTTGCCTCCAGTATTTGGATGGCTATTAATAATTGAGGTGATGAGAAAGACCATGTACAAAAAAATTCAAATAGCGGAGCCTACTATTTAGATATAGAAGATTCGATGCTTGTCTAGATCCACCAGAATTTACGAAAGTCATCTTTTGTTTGCGAGTTCAAATGAGCTTGTGATGAATAGTAAAATCCAAAAGAATCAAAACAAAGTTCTAAAAGGATTGTGGAAAATATTGACAAATGATTTGAGTGCTTGCAAAGTTTCATCATGAAATGATATTTGTGGAAGTCCTCACATCATAAAATATTTCCTAGAACATTTTGGAGCGATCTTTTTTGCCACGACTTTCATGAATGTCATTCATGACAAAACTTTGCAAGTGCTGAAAACAATTGTCTATGTTCACTACAAAAGAATTCACAATTTTCTAAACATTTATTACATTTTTTTTAGATTTTAATGTTCATCTGAGCTCATTTGAGTTTGAGGTAAGAAACATCATGCCCACCAATTTAGCCACACTTGTCATCTTGTGATTTCCACCTAAACAAAGAATACGACCAACGTGTCCTGAAAGGAGTGATGAATTTAAAAGATCTTGTTCAAAGGCCTATCTGATACAAGCAGGAAATAAATAAAAAATTGATGGCCGCTTGTATGTATGGAATGAAAAAAATTGATGGCTTTATTTTTTTAGAGAGTAAAGGAAAGATGGTCTTGCCTACATGGTGGTGCCCCATACTCTTGTAGCATGTTCTTATATGGTCTGGTTTTGCAGCTGCAAAGTCTTGTCTTTTGAATTTTCTGCAAAGTCTTGTCTTGTATAATTACAAATGGTAGAGACAATTTGGGCCACAAAATGATTTCATTTGATTTATAGCATTTGCATTGCCTCGAGTTACATGCGACCCATGATACTGTTAGACTATTGATTTAAAACACGTCATTTCTGCAATGAACATTTTTGAACTCCAAAGCTATATGTTAGCAATCCACGGGTACCAGTTTGGGCGAATTGCGAAGATACAAGAAGGCGTTGTCTTGGGAAATTGCTGTGAGATGAAGGATTGCTCTCGTTCCAGAGTTGGTGAGTTTTACAACGTCGGGTTTCAACTTCGAAAGCCACAACACAGCCTAGCACTTATATACGTTGTTTTAGGAGAAACACTTTTTTGGTTTTTCTCAAGAAACACTTTCACACGCTCATTTGACCTTGTAGTCTTTTTAGGGGTATTTGAGGCGAGAGCTCCTATCTCACGCATGATTCACACAAGCAGCCTTCCAACTGAGCCGACCCATTATAGTGAGACTCGCTCCTAGGGAAAGCATTATAGTCCTTTTTATCATTTCTACCATTCTAAACAGAACAAATAATTTATGAATCATGATTTTTAAAAAAATTGGAATGTATGTTGAAAACATGAAAATGTTTTGAACTATATTTTTGTAATTAAAATTCTAAACAATTTTAGAAAATACGAACATTTTCTGAAATTCACAAACAAGTTTGAAAAAGCCATTTTTAGCAAACATGAATATTGTTTGAATTTATAATCTAATTCTAAATGTCACAAAATTTCCTGAAATTTGTGAACTTTTTTTAAAACATGAATGTTTCTGAATTTTTGGACAATTTTAGAGAACATGAACATTTATTGAAAATGTGATATTTTATGAATTTGTGAACAATTTTAATAAGCGGGAAAATCTTTCGAAATTCCTAAAAAAATGAAAACACGGACACTATGCATTTTTCTATAAAATTAGGATTTTTATTTTCAAATTTATGATTTTCTATACAAAAAGAACAGGAAAATAAAAAATAAAAAAGGAAAACCTGAAAAAATAGTAAAGAAACAACAAAATTACAAAACAAGTTTGGGAACGTTCTACAAGGTTCCTAAAGCCAGCCAGGAACGTTCTAGAAAGTTTGTAAAACTGGAACCATATGTACATGCTATCGTTAAAATGACCCGGCCCATAATGGCATCGCCAGCTCGCTGCTTATAAGTAATCATAAACAGTGCCTTATGTGCCCGTTTCTTCAGGTTTCCCAAATTGGCGAACACACCACCTGTTTCATGTACTGCACTGCAACAACCAACCAACCACCTCATTACTCACGACCTTTTCAATCTTTCCTTCTTTTTTGTTTTTGTTTTTGGGACTATTTTCTTCTTCTTTATTTTTTGTTTTTCTTGGAACTTTTTTTTTCTGTTTCATGTTGCTTTTCTTTCCAATTTTCTATTTGCTAAATGCATGAACTTTTTATCAAAATCGATGGTTTTTCTAAATTCATGAACTTCTTTTCAAAATTTAGGAACTTTTTTCCCAAATTCAGGTTTTTTTTCAAAATCGATGAACTCTTTTCTAAATTGGTGACCTTTTTTTTGAACTTGATGCACCTTCTCAAATTGATGAACTTTTTTCAAAATTTTCAGTTTTTTTCAAATTCAATGAACTTTTTACTAAGTTTGTGAACTTTTTTCCATTTTGATGACTCTTTTTTAAATTGTTGAAATTTTATCAAATATCTGAACTTTTCTTAGAAAATGATGTTCTTTTTTCATAATGGATGAACTTTTTTAAAAATCGATGAATATTTTTCAGCATTATAAAATTTCAATTCTTGGTTTTTTTTAATCATGAAACTTTTCAGTTTTACAATTTTTTTGAAGTTTTTAGAAATTCTTGTACTTTCCCTTTTATTTCACATTTTTTTTCAAATTTGCAATCACTTTTTCAATGCTGTATACACTTTTTTTGAAATTGAAAACTTTTTGTTTTCAAATCCGTGAACATTTTTCAAACGTTGAACTTTTTTAGATCCCTATAATTTTTCTAAATCAAGTTTTTGTACTAATGATTTTTTGAAAACTGGTGTCTATTTTTTTTCAGAAAACCGATAGTTTTTCCTTTTACATCAGCTACTTGGTGCGAGGCTAACGATGAGGGCGGGTGAGCGGGGCGAGCGACGCGCCTAAGGGGCCGGCCCAGTTGTCGCTCGGTGACGGCGCTGCCTTAATCACGCTGAAGGCGCCAAATAGGGAGTCCCGCTGCTTATGCCATTAAGCGGCCAATCTGCCGCAAAGAACGTGATGTAGGAATTACGGATTAACGCGTATCTATTGCTGGCAAATCACATTTGACGCCATGTGCATTAAGGGCATTTCCTAAACGGCGCCTTCAGCGCCCGTTTATTCGATTCCAGCAAACGGGCGCACACTACAGTTCCGCGCTGGGTCGGCCCATGTTACGTTTCCTTTTCTGTAAAAAGTCTGTCGCTCGGTGATGGCGCTGCCTTAATCACGCTGAAGGCGCCGAATAGGGAGTCCCGCTGCTTATGCCATTAAGCGGCCAATCCGCCGCAAAGAACGTGATGTAGGAATTACGGATTAACGCGTATCTATTGCTGGCAAATCACATTTGACGCCATGTGCGTTAAGGGCATTTCCTAAACGGCGCCTTCAGCGCCCGTTTATTCGATTCCAGCAAACGGGCGCACACTACAGTTCCGCGCTGGGTCGGCCCATGTTACGTTTCCTTTTCTGTAAAAAGTCCCAAAAACACAGGGAGGTGGTCGGGGGTCTAACTCGTCACCTGTTTCTTCTTTGAGATCGAACCAGCGCAGTAACCAACTGACCATGATTCCCCTTGGTGCTAATTGTCTTCCTTTACGTTTCTTTAACTAAATTGTGTTGTGTTTTTACCATATTTAATTTTTTTGGCCGGGATTCTTATGTCTTTTTTCCTTTTCTTTTTCTGTTAAGTTTTCAAAATTCATGAACTCTTTTCATCAATGAACTTGTTCAAAATTGATGAAGTTTTTTCAACTGTACAAACCTTTTTTTCAAAATCAATGAACGTTTTCAAATTGGATGAACTCGATGAACTTGTTCAAAATTGATGAAGTTCTTTCAACTGTACAAACCTTTTTTTCAAAATCAATGAACGTTTTCAAATTGGATGAACTTTTTTCAATTTCGATGAACTTTTTTCCTAATTCGATGAACTGCTTTTAAAAAAGCGTGACCTTGTTTCAAAGGTGATGAACCTTTTTCAAAATCGGTGAACTTTTTTCAAAATTTATGAACCTTTTTTAAAATTTTATGAACTTTTTTAAAATCCGTGAACTTTTTCTCAATTTTTTTGAACTATTTCTGAAAATTGATGAACTTTTTTTAAATCCATGAATATTTTTCTCATTTTTTGTGAACTATTTCTGAAAATTGATGAACTTTTTTTTCAAAATCAATGATTTTTTTGTAATTCATGAACTTTCTTTCGAAATGTTTTCAAATAGTTGAAAAATCAAACGCTACAGTGAATGGTAGATGTGTACTAATAAATTGCGCGTCTATTAATGTCCTTAAAAAATTCGCCCTGAACTTGGTCACTAGCACGTACCTAGGTCAGGTGGTTGGCCTTTGGTAAACGTGTTTGTGAGGGCGCATGTTCGATCCACGAGCCGGCCCAATACCATCGCCTGCGGGCGCCAGTAAGCCGAACAGGCGCTGAGAGCGCCGGTTAGGACCTCCCTGCGTTAAGGAATTTCCTATTTGCCTCTTTGCGGCAAGTAGTCGACCGGACGCACACGCAGATTGAGCGAATCCGGTTTTGGGAATCTTCTAGGTAGTTCCCAGCCGGTTTTTCTGGTTTTGGGAACCTTCTAGAAGGTTCTTGAACCGATTTTTCTATTTCCCCCTTTACCCCTTTTTGTTTCTTTTCTTTTACTATTTCTTTTTCTTTTTCGTTTAAATGTTCTTTTTTTCTATTTTCTTTTTTATCTTTTTTTCTTTTTTATCTTTCTTTTTTTCATGTTTTCTCTTTCTTTTTCATTTTTTCGTTTTTTGTTTTTCTCTTTTCAAAGTTATATTATTAATTTTTTCAATTTTTTTGTGTTACTCACAATTGTTCAAAACTTCACAAAATGTTCTCATTTTTCAAATTTTGTTCATGCTTTCAAAAAATTGTTCAAAACATCACAAAATGTTCTCATTTTTAAATTTTGTTCATCCTTTCAAAAAAATTGTTCAAAACTTCACAAAATGTTCTCATTTTCAATTTTTGTTCCTGACTTGAAAAAATGTTCATGCTTTCCAAAAATTATTCAAAGTTAAAAAAATGTTCTCATCTTCAAATTTTGTTTCTCTTTTCTTTTTTATGTTTTTTTCACAATTTCACAACTTTGCAAAATTTGTTCGCAAATTAAGAAAAATGTTCGTTTTTCAAAAAAAAATTCGTGAGTTTCAGTAAATGTTCCTTTTCAAATTTTGTTTGCATTTTTTCAGAAAATGTTCGTGTTTGAAATTTTTGTTCGTGAGTTTCGTAAAATGTTCCCATTTCAAAATTTGTTCACATATTTCAAATTGTGTTCGGGAGTTTTAAAGAATGTTCACATATTTCATACGAACTTAACTTTTTCTCTCAAACATAACGTTCGCCTACAAAATTTTGTTCTCTAAATTCAAAAAATGTTTGGGATTTTAAAAAGTGTTCATTTTATCAAAACTTTGTTCAAGTTTTTTAGTTGTTCTTCTAGCATTCAGCAAACACGAACAATTTTTGAATTTTTAAATTTTTTGAACATATCCAATGTTTAAGGTTTCTAGGTGGGGGTGTTAGATATGTAGTAGATGATCTTTTAAAGTACCCGCGTTACATATGACCGAAGGAGGTAGTTAGCTCGCCTGGTTGGTGACAAGAGTAGACTAGCTCCAGATGCAGGGATCGATCCCCCGCTCCGCGTTATAATTTTAGGTGATCATTTTGCTGTTTCGTCGCGACGATGGGCCGGCCCATTCGGGGGGCTGTACCTGTGCGGCGCGTGCGAATTGGACGCAAAGAGCGGCGCATAGGAGGTCCTGCCAATTTGGAGTCCACCAAATCAGTGCCTTCGGCGCTGGCAAGAGTATGGTGCTCGTGCCTAGTCCAGCGGGCCGCGGCCCAATCTCGCGCACGCATGCTTCGGTGGCTTGCTCGAATACTCGATCCCTGGTCGCTTGCTCCCTTGTTGACCTTGACCATTGACCACAACCATAAGAAGGAACCTTGACCCTTAACTTTTCAAAAAAAATCACAATAAGTTGCAAAATTCGTAAAATCGATAAATTTTTACAAGTTTTAGATAGTGTTTGCAAATTTGGAAAACTGTTTGCAAATTTGAAAAGTTCACAGTTTGAAAAAAATGTTCATGAATTTCAAAAATATGCAAAATTTAGAAACAAGTTCCTTAGTTTGAGAAAATTTCTCATTTTAAAAAAAATCATGAATTAGGCAAGAAAGTTTGAGAATTTGAAAATTCTTCACAAATTCCAGAAAAGTTTGGAATTTGGAAAAAAGGTTCGCAAATTTGAGAAAAAAAAGTTCTCGTGCACGCATGCTTCGCTGGCTTGCTCGAATACTCGATCCCTGGTCGCTTGCTCCCTTGTTGACCTTGACCATTGACCACAACCATAAGAAGGAACCTTGACCCTTAACTTTTCAAAAAATATCACAATAAGTTGCAAAATTCGTAAAATCGATAAATTTTTACAAGTTTTAGATAGTGTTTGCAAATTTGGAAAACTGTTTGCAAATTTGAAAAGTTCACAGTTTGAAAAAAATGTTCATGAATTTCAAAAATATGCAAAATTTAGAAACAAGTTCCTTAGTTTGAGAAAATTTCTCATTTTTAAAAAAAAATCATGAATTAGGCAAGAAAGTTTGAGAATTTGAAAATTCTTCACAAATTCCAGAAAAAGTTTGGAATTTGGAGAAAAGGTTCGCAAATTTGAGAAAAAAAAGTTCACCAAATAGGAAACAGTTCACGAATTTGAAAATAATATTTGTGAATTTTGAAAAGTTAATGAATTTGGGAAAGGTTCACGAATTTTAAAAAGTATGCGACTTAAAATAAACAAAAAAAAGCCAAACAAAACCTATTCTAAAAAAACCAAAGAAACCAGTAGATAAAAAAGAATAAATTGGATACAGGAATTGTAGAAGTGCATGCTCTACCCAATGCAACTAAAAGACCGATCTGATGAAAGAGACTAGGCAGCACATTATACGTCAACACTCCTCCTCACGTGTGGCTCCCTCAGGCCTAAACATGGACCGAAAGTGGGACGTTCCAAAAAACCAGGAAACCAGATACTGCTTGCCTTGCTACATGGTTGGTCGGTTAGCGATCTGAGTGTGGGTGTGCCGGAGAGAATAAGAAAAATAAATCAATAAATGGGTCGAGCCCAAGGTCGGGGGTGGGGATGGGGGCGAGTGTCCGCTATTTGACATACACTACCAAAACCAGCCTAGAAGAGCCTAATAGGGGTCGCCCATTTAAACTGTGGGCACCTTCCCAAAGGTTCCAGTCCAGTTTTTACTAGATTTTAGTTTTTTCTAATGTTTCTTTTGTCATTTTCCTTTGATTTTTTCTTTTGTTCAGAAAAATCCATTTAAAAAATATTTGGAATTTCAGAAAATATTGGGAATTTTCAAAACATGTTTGTCTTTCAATTTTTTGTTCGGAGTTTCAGAAAATGTTCCATTTAAAAAATCATAATTTTAAAAAGTTTTTGAGGTTCTCAAAAACTCTTTGGAAACATAAAAAATATTCGTGTTTATTGTTCAAAAGTTCAAAGAATGTTTCTGTTTTAGAATTTTGTTCACAAAATATAGAATGCTGAGGAATTTTTGATAATTATTATATAAAAAATTAAAAATTTCAAAAATTGTTCAAACTTCTAAATTTTATTCGCATTTGGAAACAATTTCAAATTCTCAAAATTACAACAGTAACCCTGGTCACTTTAGTGCGTTCGGTAGTTGTAGTAACATGGGTCGCTACAATAATCGCCCACTACACGCTTGCTCGCTCTACTCTCGCTACAGCGTCCTTAGGCGCCCATAATGATGTTCCTTGTGTGGCAGCCCTTCTATTTGATGCAAGGAGCATGAAATAGGAGGTCCCTCTATTGGCAGGTTGTCAAGCTCTCTTCATGGGCCGGTATCCTCCTAGGCCTCCTTATGGTTACTAGGAGCAGTGTCCTATTCAGGGGTGACAGAGGTGACCTCTTTAGATTTCCGTCTTAATTATGAATTTATAAGCAGTATTAACAAAAAAAAACTGCCTTTTTATCAGGGTGTCATGCCCAAAAGTCACTGATATTTTATGTGCATATTGGGATCTTGAGGATCTCATTAGCGTCGATCCACATGAAGATGTTGCGAACTAAATCTCCATCTTAAGCGGGTGTGGTTGGTACAATCAACTCCAACACCTTCTCCGTTGGATTCTAAACTAGAGAAAGGATTGGCCGCAAAGAGGACTCTTTTGGGATCCAATTGTCGGATGATACATTTAGTATCCTGTTTGTTAAAACAAATGTAAGTTAACTTACACATCTTGGAGAGTCTCTCCCACCGACCCCCGCGTCGCCTCCCTGGCGGCTCGGGGGAAAACCCTAGCCGTCGCGACACCCATCCCCTCCTTCTCCTAGTCTCGCCGCTGCCGGAGGGTGCCTCCCGGCAAAGCTCGGGCTGGCCCTGAGGAAGGCGGCGGCGGGGCTTCAGCTCTCTCTGGCACGTCACGAGCGCGGGTGGTTTCGCTCGGCCCGGCGGCGGTTTGAAGCGGCGGGCGTCGGCGCGCTACAGGCGGGGGTCGGCGCGGTGAGGAGCGCGGGGGCGGCGCGGTGGTTTGCAGGTGAGTCACCGCCGGTGCGTGGAGGTCCTTGTGATTCACGGTGGCCGGGCCAGATCTGGGTCTTGCCAGGCCGCGTCTCGACGGCCTCGCTCCGGGGCGTTGCGGTGCTGCCGGCCGGGCACATGGGTGGTGGCCGGCGCGGATCTGTTGCGCCGCTGCCTCGCGGTGCTGCCGGCCGGGCACCGCCGTGGGCGTGTGGTCCGGATCTGGGCTTGCACGGGTGAGGGTGCGGTGTTGCCAAGGCGTGGGCGCGGGAGAAGATGCGGGAGATGAATGGCACCCCGGTGTTGCATCCTTCTGTTTGTGGTTCGGCAAGCTCGACGCTGCTTCGGGTGGGAGGATGAGATGGTGGTGGCTGGAGGGAGAGGAATGGCCTCGCTGCAGCTGTTGCATCCTTCGTCGAGAGAGGAATGGCCGGCAGGCGTTGCATCCTCGGGGAGACGAATGGCATTGTGCTTGGCTGCATCCTTCCGATGGGAGACGAATGGCGCTGCTAGGGGTTGCATCCTGCGTCCAGTGGGGGATGCGGATGCAAGGTTGGAAACACGTCGAGCTTGTCGGGGAGGTGCGATCGGTCGTGGAGGCAGGGATAGTGGTTTGGTGTGTAGGCTGATCGGATCCTGGGTTCGGGCTATGCAGGTGAGACTGCTGGCGAAAGTCGTACTCCGGTTGCGGCCGAAGTCGTTGATGGCGGCGCTTTCCGGCATCGCTCCCTCGTTGGAGGCATCGATGTAGCTGCTCTCATCTTGCCTTTCCCGACGTGCTTCGGGGGAAACCCTTGATCTAGTTTAGATCGGACGATGGCGGCGCTATTTGGCGTCGCGTTCTCTCTTGGGGGCATCATTTTCTGGAGGTGGATCCGGTCAGAGGGACCCGTGGCTCGTGAGGGTGTGTGTGTTTGTTTGCTGAAAGGCGCCGTTTGTATGGTTTTTGGGTCCGGTTTCCCTCATAAACTGGACCAATCTTCTTTCTCCCGATCAATAAATTTGGTAGATCAACTACCAACATTCGAAAAAGTATCCTGTTTGTTCCATATCCTCCGAATAATGCCCTGCTTGAGAATATCCCTCCCTTCCAGAATCACAAGCCAGGCCTGCAAGGGTCGAGTGCCTAGCTCTGCTATTAAAATAGTTCCATCAGTTAGGTAAACTAATTTTAAAATTCTTGCACTCAGGGAGGATGGATCCTGAATAGGGCTAGGTTAAACAGTTCCAAGTCTCATAATCCTAACCCCCCCCCAAATATTTTTTTTGAAACGCGAACCCCCCCAAATATTTGGGTCTTGTGATGACTTCCCATGAGACGCATGCTAGTTTTCTATGACCTTCTTTACATCCCCACCAACACTTTCTTATGATCAAATTTAAGTGTTCACAAAGTCCTCTAGGTAGTATGAAGCAAGCCATCGAATATACTGTGATTGCTTGAGCAACCAATTTAATTAGAACATCTTTACCTCCCGAAGATAACAACTTACCCATCCATCCTTTAACCTTCTCCCAAATGCGATCACTCAAATATTTGAATGTACCTCTCTTGGAGTGTCCCACGTCAGTTGGCGTACCCAAGTACCTATCCTTCAGCGATTCATTTGGTACCTGCAAATGCCACTTAACTGCATCCCGAACAATCTGAAGACATCCCTTTCTAAAAAATATAGTTGATGTATTCCTGTTTATCCTCTGACCTGATGCCCTGCAATACGATTCCAGTAGGTTTGACACTTCTTCCACTCCATTAATGCTTGCCCTGAAAAACATCATACTACCACCCACGAATAAAAGATGTTCATCGGCGGAGTCTATGCGGCCACCTTAATTCCACTTAGGTGGAATGACTGGATTTTAAGAGGCACGAAAGGCCCGCAACTGCGATCAAGAGAATATATGGAGAGGTAGGATCTGCCCGCCGAATGCCCCGACTAGGGCGAAATTCCTCCTCTTAGTTCCATTAAAAAGAACATAAAAGGAGACTGACCTCACCATATGCATAACTGTAAGATCCATGGTCTAGCAAAAACCAACTTATCCATCATAGCCCTTAGATAACTCCATTCCACTCGGTCATAGGCTTTCATCATGTCCAATTTTAGAGCTGAATACCATTGTTCTTGGAGTTGTTTCTCTTCATGAAATGCGAACACGCATACGCTGATACGATATTGTCAGTAATTAATCTCCCCGGAATAAAGGCCGACTTCTCTTCGGAGATAATATCAGGTAAGATAAACTTCAAATGATTTGTAATGACCTTTGATGAAATTTTACAAAACACATTGCACAGGCTTATCGGACGAAACTGAGATAAGAGAGAAGGATTCGTGACCTTGGGAATTAGAGCCAGTATGGTATAATTTATGCAGGTAGCACTCTCTTGTCCCTGTACTATTCCCAACACTCCTTTTGTCACTGAGAGATTGGCAAAACACTCGCTACTAATCACGGATGCTTTGAAGTATAGGAAAATGTCTACGGCCGACGCATGCCCGCTCTGTGGAGTGGAGGACTCATGGAGACATGCTCTCCTTAGTTGCACTATGGCAAGGTGCATTTGGGCCCTATCAGATGAGGTTCTAAGGGAGAAAATGTCCAAGAACCAAGAACCCAGGGTGAAGAATTGGTTGTTCGAACTGCATGATGAACTAAGCCAGGAGTTTCTCACGAGGCTGGTTTGTGACGCTCTGGTCAATATGATACGTGCATCTGAAAGCTGTATACGAGGCAATCTTCCAGGGACCATGGCAAACAGATTCTTTTATCAATGATTGTGTGCATAATTTGTTGGTAGCTGAAGCACCAACGCAACAACCAAGTACCGTAGCAGCAAATCCAGTTGATGACAGGGAGCCTTGGCTCCCTCCTCCGTCTGGAATATGCAAGTTTAATGTTGATAGTGCAGTTGCTAGAGATGACCAACGTGGGGCATCGGCAGTAATTGTAGGAACCAGGAAGGCGTTTATATGGGCTCGTCGGCGGTTGTATTTCATGTGAATGATCCTACACTTTTGGAGACCTTTGCAGTGCGAGAAGCCCTCGCCCTAGCAGAAGACCGCGGTCTATCTTCATGTTGCATTGGACTGTCAGAGAGTGATAAATGACATCCATCAGAGTACGGGTGGTCGCCATGGGGCTATTGAAAGGAGATATCCAATGATCAAACAACTTTCTTTCTTGCACCTTTATTTTTGAACGTAGACATTTTAATTTGAAACTCATAATATGGATAAATATGCTTGTAATCTAGGAGTCGACTGTCATTTCTCGCTCGGTATACCGCATATGACCAAAATCAAAGGTCATTCAGTACTGTGATAGTGTGATAGTAGCACCGTGTCATTCAGTACTGTGATAGTAGCACCGTGTCATTCAGTACTGAGCGATCAAAGCCTGTAGGATCTTCAGGATGTGGGAAAAGAGGCCAAACGAAAGTAGCGAGATCGACGGAAGAGAAAATCATTTCTTCGGCGAGGGAACGCGCAGGCCGTGTGTTGTGGACTGCCACATCCTGTGTTCCGTACCGACGATCTGATCTGGATCGTTTTAGTTCAAGTTGCCGGGACGGGACCATATCCTCCACTAACATGCTTGCTGGTTGCTGACGCGTTCAGTGGACAAGGTGGAAAAAGGAGCAAAAAAGGGTCGAAGCCAGCCTAGTGATCGGTAAACAAGGTTCCTAAGTAATTAACTTGAGAAGTTCAAAAAATAGTAATTAACCTGATCATAGTGTGCATTAAACTATGGCGCTGTGCCTTTTTTCTGGGGCAAAAATTACTGGTATGTTTGGTCATGAGAATGATGTGCGCCATCGTGTCTTCTGAAGGTTGTCCTTTTGCGAAAGTGCATTACGTGTTGTTGTTTGGTACTATCTCTGTTTGGATTTGTTAGTCTTATCGTATTTTGGGTTAAACTTTGATCACATATTTGATTAGCAAAATATTAATGTATGTCATAAAAAATATATTATTAGATTAGTATTTGATTGTAGTTTTCAAAGTATATTATTTCTGTTATGTATAACTTATATTCTATTAGTTAAAATCATGACCAGACCGAAAATATAAATGAGACTAGTAAATCAGGATGGAAATAGTACATCATAAAAGTTGTTTACTTACGGCGAGCCATATTAGATTAACCGCGCGATGAAGGTAGCCGAAGCGCAACGTGCTACGTTGCAAATTCGAAAGCTTAGCTTAGTCGCATGCCAACAGTACGAAGACCTTCTTACCCCGGGAAAACCAATGTAAGGTAGTGGATATATTTTGGGACAATTGGACTTTTGCCCTTAGTTGTGCCAGCCGTGGATATTGCACTTACTTTTCGGCTCTGTCAGTTTTGCCCTTAGATCTGTCTCTGAGGTTGCCCGACTGCCCTTTGATCCTTTGATCATTACTTAGAAATTTCCTAACAAATTCATATGAACTCGGAAAAATGCAACTAAGATATTAAAATGTTAAGAAAAATATTACCTTTATGTGCATGTCATTTGCATTTAGGACAAAACTACTGTTTAAACTACCCGAGGTGATTCATTTTATTAATGTTATTAAACCTACAAAGGTATAAACCATGCTTTTTTCATGAATAAAAATGGCATGCCATGTATGTGATGTTTTCTGAACATTTTGATATATGCATTTCTCCGAGTTAATATGAATTTCCAAAGTAATAGTCAAAGTTATTTTGGGTTCATCACATGGATTGAGCTTCCATCAATAACTCATGGTTCCTCAAAGGGCATTTTAGGTTCATTACAATTCCCTGGTGTAAGCCTTCTAAACGAAGGTTTTGTATTATCCTCAGTTCCATGTTTCAGAAAAAGAGAGATATGATGGCATGACATGCATGCTTATCAACTAATACATTACAACTAAAGTGGGGGAGCCGGCCTACGACGGTGACTGGGAGATGATGGAGATCATTCACGACGGAGGCGGAGGAGGAATTGCCTATGAGGACGGACAGGTGGAAGACTCGGATACCAGCTAGTCCGACAACTACACCCTGACGGGCACGCAACAGGCCAACACCTAGAGGGGCCCGCTGCAGGCCAACACCTAGATGGGCACACTACAACCGGATTGGGCCGTCGAACCGAAGCAGCAGCAGGAGGAGGAATACAACGACAAGGAGGGTGATCTAGATGATCTTGTCGGCGATCCGAAGAATAGGGGTAGAGAAGAAAGCTTCAACGTGCGGGAAAATGAGCTGTTGTGCGATGCATGGTTGGACACTAGTCTCGATCCGATCCATGGCACGGAGCAAAAGGGCACAACCTTTTGGAACAGCATTCACATATGGAACACAATAATTTTTCGCCCTACTCCGACATGGTCATCCGCAACCGTGAATCAAAGTCCCTCAACCATCGATGGTGCACACACGGGCAAGTAAGTTCATTTGGACGGATATGCATACTCTTGTTGATCACTAGTCGGATATGCATAGTATTCTAGCCGGACATGCATAGTTTTGTAGCCGGCTATGCAAAGTATTGTTGATCACCACCCAGATATGCATACTTTGTTCATCACTGGCCGGATATACATAGTTTTGTAGCCGGATATGCAAAGTATTGTTGGTCACTAGCTGGATATGTATGGATATGTCTAAACGATGTTTTATTTGTAGCCATCTCGTGTGTGTACGGTGTTCAAGAAATTGGAGAAGAAAAACTTCACCGTCATGCATTGTTGGTTGAAGTTGAATGGGCAACCGAAGTGGAACCTATTCATAGTCAAGATCGTTGCCCAAGCCACCAAGAACAAACCGGGGACCCAACCGACCCAACAAAAGAACCATCGAAGAAGATTAGAAGAGGGCTCCCGGGAAAGAAGTGGGAGGAGGAGAGGGTGTAGCAAGAAGGTGCGATTTCCAAGTTGGCAGAGAAGATCGAGGACATCTTGGCAAAGAAGGAAAAATCATACGTCAAGCGGTCTGACGTCAAGGAGGAGAAAAAGGTGGAGAGGTTCAAACTATTGATGGAGGCGGTCGAGAATAAGCTGGCGCTCGAAGAGAAGAAGGACATGCTCGAGGTGAAGATGGCTGCTAAAGAAAAGAAGGTGAAGATCACTGTCGATACGGAGGACACCAAGATGTTGTCCTTGATGGGGGAGCCTTTGGATGCCTGATCGTGCAAGCCGCCCACTACAAGATGTTGCGATGGCTGTAGGAAATCGTTGCACGGAAAACAAAAAAAAATCCTATGAGAGAACGAATTCACCCAAGATCTAATCTACTAGATGCTAGCAACGAATGGTAGAAAGCGTACACACCCTTGTAGACGAGAGCAGAAACATTCCAACGAATGTGGTTCATGTAGTCGTACTTTCTTCGCGATCCAATGCAATCAAGCACCGCACGAACGGCACCTCCGAGATATGCACACGTACGTCTCGATGACATCTCCTTCTTCTTGATCCAGCAAGCAAGAGGGAGAAGTAGAAGGGATCTAGGCCGGAAGCACGACGACGTGGTGGTGGAGTTATGGCGAAACTCCTGCAGGGCTTCACCAAGCGGTTGTGGAGGAGGAGGGAGGAGTAGCAGGGGGAGGCGCCTAGGGGTTTTTGATGGCTGCTGCTCCCTGTGCCTCCCCCTTTATATGGGTGGGGGGCTGGGAGGCTTGCCCTCCAAGCCCTAGGGCCGACGGCAAAGAGGGGACTTTGTCTCCAAGTCCCCCCTTTCCTTATTTTGGAATAGGATTTTCCCCTATGGCGCATGGGCCAAGGGGGCCGTGGCGCCTGGTGTTGGAAATATGCCCTAGAGGCAATAATAAAATGATTATTATATTTCCTTGTTCATGATAATTGTCTATTATTCATGCTTTAATTGTATTATCCAGAAATCGTAATAAATGTGTGAATACATAGACCACAATGTGTCCCTAGTGAGCCTCTAGTTGACTAGCTCGTTGATCAACAGATAGTCATGGTTTCCTGGCTATGGACATGGGGATGTCATTGATAACGGGATCACATCATTAGGAGAATGATGTGATGGACAAGACCCAATCCTAAACATAGCACAAGATCATATAGTTCGTTTGCTAGAGTTTTTCCAATGTCAAGTATCTTTTCCTTAGACCATGAGATCGTGTAACTCCCAAATACCGTAGGAGTGCTCTGGGTGTACCAAACATCACAACGTAACTGGGTGACTATAAAGGTATACTACGGGTATCTCCGAAAGTGTCTGTTTGGTTGACACGGATCAAGACTGGGATTTGTCACTCCGTATGACGGAGAGGTATCTCTGGGCCCACTTGGTAATGCATCATCATAATGAGCTCAAAGTGACCAAGTGTCTGGTCATGGGATCATGCATTACGGAACGAGTAAAGTGACTTGCCGGTAACGAGATTGAACGAGGTATTGGGATACCGACGATCGAATCTCGGGCAAGTAACGTACCGATTGACAAAGGGAATTGTATACGGGGTTGCTTGAATCCTCGACATCGTGGTTCATCCGATGAGATCATCGAGGAGCATGTGGGATACAACATGGGTATCTAGATCCTGCTGTTGGTTATTGACTAGAGAGCCGTCTCGGTCATGTCTACATGTCTCCCGAACCCGTAGGGTCTACACACTTAAGGTTCGGTGACGCTAGGGTTTTAGAGATATGAATATGCGGTAACCTGAAAGTTGTTCGGAGTCCCGGATGAGATCCTGGACGTCACGAGGAGTTCCGGAATGGTCCGGAGGTGAAGAATTATATATAGGAAGTGCAGTTTCGGCCATCGGGAGAGTTTTAGGGGTCACCGATATTGTACCGGGACCACCGGAAGGGTCCCAGGGGTCCACCGGGTGGGGCCACCCATCCCGGAGGGCCCCATGGGCCAAAGTGGGGAGGGGAACCAGCCCATAGTGGGCTGGTGCGCCCCCCTTGGCCCACCCCATGCGCCTAGGGTTGGGAACCCTAGGGTGGGGGGGCGCCCCACCTGGCTTGGGGGGCACTCCACCCCTTGGCCGCCGCCCCCTAGGAGATCCCATCTCCTAGGGCCGGCGCCCCCCTAGGGGGCCTATATAAAGGGGGGAGGGAGGGGGAAGCCGCACCCTTGAGTCTTGGCGCCTCCCTCTCCCCTGCTACACCTCTCCCTCTCGCAGTATAACGGCGAAGCCCTGCTGCGGTGACGCCCTGCATCCACCACCACACCGTCGTGCTGCTGGATCTTCATCAACCTCTCCTTCCCCATTGCTGGATCAAGAAGGAGGAGATGTCACGCTGACCGTACGTGTGTTGAATACGGAGGTGTCGTCCGTTCGGTGCTAGGATCTCCGGTGATTTGGATCACGTCGAGTACGACTTCCTCATCCCCGTTCTTTGAACGCTTCCGCGCGTGATCTACAAAGGTATGTAGATGCAATCCGATCACTCGTTGCTAGATGAACTCATAGATGGATCTTGGTGAAACCGTAGGAAATTTTTTGTTTTCTACAACGTTCCCCAATAGTGGCATCATGAGCTAGGTCTATGTGTAGTTCTCCTTGCACGAGTAGAACACAATTTGTTGTGGGCATAGATGTTGTCAACTTTCTTGCCGCTACTAGTCTTATTTTTCTTCAGCGGTATTGTGGGATGAAGCGGCCCGGACCGACCTTACACATACGCTTACGTGAGACTGGTTCCACCGACTGACATGCACTAGTTGCATAAGGTGGCTAGCGGGTGTCTGTCTCTCCCACTTTAGTTGGAGCGGATTCGATGAAAAGGGTCCTTATGAAGGGTAAATAGAAGTTGACAAATCACGTTGTGGCTTTTACGTAGGTAAGAAAACGTTCTTGCTAGAACCCTATTGCAACCACGTAAAACTTGCAACAACAATTAGAGGACATCTAACTTGTTTTTGCAGCAAGTGCTTTGTGATGTGATATGGCCAAAGTTGTGATGAATGATGAATGATATATATGTGATGTATGAGATCATGTTCTTGTAATAGGAATCACGACTTGCATGTCGATGAGTATGACAACCGGCAGGAGCCATAGGAGTTGTCTTTATTTTTTGTATGACCTGCGTGTCATTGAGAAACGCCATGTAAATTACTTTACTTTATTGCTAAACGTGTTAGCCATAGTAGTAGAAGTAATAGTTGGCGAGCAACTTCATGGAGACACGATGATGGAGGTCATGATGATGGAGATCATGGTGTCATGCCGGTGACAAGATGATCATGGAGCCCCAAGATGGAGATCAAAGGAGCTATGTGATATTGGCCATATCATGTCACTATTATTATTTGATTGCATGTGATGTTTATCATGTTTTTGCATCTTGTTTACTTAGAACGACGGTAGTAAATAAGATGATCCCTCATAATAATTTCAAGAAAGTGTTCCCCCTAACTGTGCACCGTTGCGACAGTTCGTTGTTTCGAAGCACCACGTGATGATCGGGTGTGATAGATTCCAACATTCACATACAACTGGTGTAAGACAGATTTACACATGCAAACACTTAGGTTGGCTTGACGAGCCTAGCATGTACAGACATGGCCTCGGAACACAGTAGACCGAAAGGTCGAGCATGAGTCGTATAGAAGATACGATCAACATGAAGATGTTCACCGATGTTGACTAGTCCGTCTCACGTGATGATCGGACACGACCTAGTTAACTCGGATCATGTTATACTTAGATGACTGGAGGGATGTCTATCTGAGTGGGAGTTCATTATATAATTTGATTAGATGAACTTAATTATCATGAACTTAGTCTAAAATCTTTACAATATGTCTTGTAGATCAAATGGCCAACATTGTCCTCAACTTCAACGCATTCCTAGAGAAAACCAAGCTGAAAGACGATGGCAGCAATTATACGGACTGGGTCCGGAACCTGAGGATCATCCTCATAGCTGCCAAGAAAGAATATGTCCTACAAGCACCGCTAGGTGACGCACCCGTCCCACAGAACCAAGACGTTATGAACGCTTGGCAGACACGTGCTGATGATTACTCCCTCGTTCAGTGCGGCATGCTTTACAGCTTAGAACCGGGGCTCCAAAAGCGTTTTGAGCGACACGGAGCATATGAGATGTTCGAAGAGCTGAAAATGGTTTTCCAAGCTCATGCCCGGGTCGAGAGATATGAAGTCTCCGACAAGTTCTTCAGCTGTAAGATGGAGGAAAATAGTTCTGTCAGTGAGCACATACTCACTATGTCTGGATTACATAACCGCTTAACTCAGCTGGGAGTTAATCTCCCGGATGACGCGGTCATTGACAGAATCCTTCAGTCGCTTCCACCGAGCTACAAGAGCTTTGTGATGAACTTCAATATGCAGGGGATGGAAAAGACCATTCCTGAAGTATTTGCAATGCTAAAATCAGCAGAGGTAGAATTCAAAAAGGAACATCAAGTGTTGATGGTGAATAAAACCACTAAGTTCAAGAAAGGCAAGGGTAAGAAGAACTTCAAGAAGGACGGCAAGGGAGTTGCCGCGCCCGGTAAGCAAGCTGCCGGGAAGAAGCCAAAGAATGGACCCAAGCCCGAGACTAAGTGTTTTTATTGCAAGGGAAGTGGTCACTGGAAGCGGAACTGCCCCAAATACTTAGCGGACAAGAAGGCCGGCAAAACAAAAGGTATATGTGATATACATGTAATTGATGTGTACCTTACCAGTACTCGTAGTAGCTCCTGGGTATTTGATACCGGTGTAGTTGCTCACATTTGTAACTCAAAGCAGGAGCTGCGGAATAAGCGGAGACTGGCGAAGGACGAGGTGACGATGCGCATCGGGAATGGTTCCAAGGTCGATGTGATGCCATCGGCGCGCTGCCTCTACATTTACCTACGGGGTTAGTTTTGAACCTCAATAATTGTTATTTAGTGCCAAGTTTGAGCGTGAACATTGTATCAGGATCTCGTTTAATTCGAGATGGCTACTCATTTAAATCCGAGAATAATGGTTGTTCTATTTATATGAGAGATATGTTTTATGGTCATGCTCCTATGGTGAATGGTTTATTCTTAATGAATCTCGAGCGTAATGCTACACATATTCATAGTGTGAATACCAAAAGATGTAAGGTTGATAATGTTAGTCCCGCATACTTGTGGCACTGCCACCTTGGTCACATAGGTATCAAACGCATGAAGAAGCTCCATGCAGATGGACTTTTAGAGTCTCTTGATTACGAATCATTTGACATGTGCGAACCATGCCTCATGGGTAAGATGACCAAGACTCCGTTCTCAGGAACAATGGAGCGAGCAACCAACCTATTGGAAATCATACATACTGATGTGTGCGGTCCAATGAGTGTTGAGGCTCGTGGTGGCTATCATTATGTTCTCACCCTCACTGATGACTTGAGTAGATATGGGTATGTCTACTTAATGAAACACAAGTCTGAAACCTTTGAAAAGTTCAAGGAATTTCAGAGTGAGGTTGAGATTCAACATGACAGAAAAATCAAGTTTTTGCGATCAGATCGTGGAGGAGAATACTTGAGTCACGAATTTGGCACACACTTAAGAAAATGTGGAATAGTTTCACAACTCACGCCGCCTGGAACACCTCAACGTAATGGTGTGTCCGAACGTCGTAATCGCACTCTATTGGATATGGTGCGATCCATGATGTCTCTTATCGATTTACCGCTGTCATTTTGGGGCTATGCTTTAGAGACTGCCGCATTCACTTTAAATAGGGCTCCGTCGAAATCCATTGAGACGACACCGTATGAATTATGGTTTGGGAAGAAGCCTAAGCTGTCGTTTCTAAAAGTTTGGGGATGCGATGCTTATGTCAAGAAACTTCAACCTGAAAAGCTCGAACCCAAGTCGGAAAAATGCATCTTCATAGGATACCCTAAAGAAACTATTGGGTATACCTTCTACCTCAGATCCGAAGGCAAGATCTTTGTTGCCAAGAATGGATCCTTTCTAGAGAAGGAGTTTCTCTTGAAAGAAGTAAGTGGGAGGAAAGTAGAACTTGATGAAGTATTACCTCCTGAACCGGAAAGTGGCGCAACTCAGAAAAATGTTCCTGTGGTGCCTGCACCAATTAGAGAGGAAGTTAATGATGATGATCAAGATACTTCTGATCAAGCTCCTACTGAACTTCGAAGGTCCACAAGGACACGTTCCGCACCAGAGTGGTACGGCAACCCTGTCTTGGAAATCATGTTGTTAGACAACGGTGAACCTTCGAACTATGAAGAAGAAATGGCGGGCCCGGATTCCGACAAATGGCTGGAAGCCATGAAATCCGAGATAGGATCCATGTATGAAAACGAAATATGGACTTTGACTGACTTGCCCGATGATCAGCGAGCCATAGAAAATAAATGGATCTTTAAGAAGAAGACAGACGCGGATGGTAATGTGACCATCTATAAAGCTAGGCTTGTCGCTAAGGGTTATCGACAAGTTCAAGGGGTTGACTACGATGAGACATTCTCTCCCGTAGCAAAGCTGAAGTCCGTCCGAATCATGTTAGCAATTGCCGCATACTATGATTATGAGATATGGCAAATGGGCATCAAAACGGCATTCCTTAACGGTTATCTTAAGGAAGAACTGTATATGATGCAGCCGGAAGGTTTTGTCGATCCTAAGAATGCTGACAAGGTGTGCAAGCTCCAACGCTCGATTTATGGGCTGGTGCAAGCATCTCGGAGTTGGAACATTCGCTTTGATGAGATGATCAAAGCGTTTGGGTTTATGCAGACTTATGGAGAAGCCTGCATTTACAAGAAAGTGAGTGGGAGCTCTGTAGCATTTCTCATATTATATGTAGATGACATACTTTTGATGGGAAATGATATAGAGCTTTTGGACAGCATTAAGGCCTACTTGAATAAGAGTTTTTCAATGAAGGACCTTAGAGAAGCTGCTTATATATTAGGCATCAAGATCTATAGAGATAGATCAAGACACCTCATAGGTCTTTCACAAAGCACATACCTTGATAAGCTATTGAAGAAGTTCAATATGGATCAGTCTAAGAAGGGGTTCTTGCCTGTGTTGCAAGGTGTGAAATTGAGCTCAGCTCAATGTCCGACCACGGCAGAAGATATAGAAGAGATGAGTGTCATCCCCTATGCCTCAGCCATAGGTTCTATTATGTATGCCATGCTGTGTACCAGACCTGATGTAAACCTTGCCGTAAGTTTGGTAGGTAGGTACCAAAGTAATCCCGGCAAGGAACACTGGACAGCGGTCAAGAATATCCTGAAGTACCTAAAAAGGACTAAGGAAATGTTTCTCGTTTATGGAGGTGACAAAGAGCTTGTCGTAAAGGGTTACGTTGACGCCAGCTTCGACACAGATCTGGGTGACTCTAAGTCACAAACCGGATACGTGTATATTTTGAATGGTGGGGCAGTAAGCTGGTGCAGTTGCAAGCAAAGCATTGTGGTGGGATCTACATGTGAAGCGGAGTACATGGCAGCCCCGGAGGCAGCACACAAAGCAGTCTGGGTGAAGGAGTTCATTACTGACCTAGGAGTCATACCCAATGCGTCGAGCCCGATGACTCTCTTCTGTGACAACACTGGAGCTATTGCCCTTGCCAAGGAGCCCAGGTTTCACAGGAAGACCAGGCATATCAAGCGTCGCTTCCACTCAATTCGTGAAAGTGTTCAAAATAGAGACATAGAGATTTGTAAAGTACATACGGACCTGAATGTAGCAGATCCGTTGACTAAACCTCTCCCTAGAGCAAAACATGATCAACACCAGAATTCCATGGGTGTTCGATTCATCACAATGTAACTAGATGATTGACTATAGTGCAAGTGGGAGACTGTTGGAAATATGCCCTAGAGGCAATAATAAAATAATTATTATATTTCCTTGTTCATGATAATTGTCTATTATTCATGCTTTAATTGTATTATACGGAAATCGTAATACATGTGTGAATACATAGACCACAATGTGTCCCTAGTGAGCCTCTAGTTGACTAGCTCGTTGATCAACAGATAGTCATGGTTTCCTGGCTATGGACATGGGGATGTCATTGATAACGGGATCACATCATTAGGAGAATGATGTGATGGACAATACCCAATCCTAAACATAGCACAAGATCGTATAGTTCGTTTGCTAGAGTTTTCCAATGTCAAGTATCTTTTCCTTAGACCATGAGATCGTGTAACTCCCGGATACCGTAGGAGTGCTCTGGGTGTACCAAACGTCACAATGTAACTGGGTGACTATAAAGGTATACTACGGGTATCTCCGAAAGTGTCTGTTGGGTTGACACGGATCAAGACTGGGATTTGTCACTCTGTATGACGGAGAGGTATCTCTGGGCCCACTCGGTAATGCATCATCATAATGAGCTCAAAGTGACCAAGTGCCTGGTCACGGGATCATGCATTACGGAACGAGTAAAGTGACTTGCCGGTAACGAGATTGAACGAGGTATTGGGATACCGACAATCGAATCTCGGGCAAGTAACGTACCGATTGACAAAGGGAATTGTATACGGGGTTGCTTGAATCCTCGACATCGTGGTTCATCCGATGAGATCATCGAGGAGCATGTGGGAGCCAACATGGGTATCCAGATCCCGCTGTTGGTTATTGACCGGAGAGCCATCTCGGTCATGTCTACATGTCTCCCGAACCCGTAGGGTCTACACACTTAAGGTTCGGTGACGCTAGGGTTGTAGAGATATGAATATGCAGTAACCCAAAAGTTGTTCGGAGTCCCGGATGAGATCCTGGACCTCACGAGGAGTTCCGGAATGGTCCGGAGGTGAAGAATTCTATATAGGAAGTGCAGTGTCGGCCATCGGGAGAGTTTCGGGGGTCACCGGTATTGTACCGGGACCACCGGAAGGGTCCCGGGGGTCCACCGGGTGGGGCCACCCATCCCGGAGGGCCCCATGGGCCAAAG
>NC_041384.1:432558264-432607222 GCF_002162155.2 Triticum dicoccoides | reverse complement strand
CATGCGCCTAGGGTTGGGAACCCTAGGGTGGGGGGCGCCCCACCTGGCTTGGGGGGCACTCCACCCCTTGGCTGCCCACCCCTAGGAGATCCCATCTCCTAGGGCCGGTGCCCCCCCTAGGGGGCCTATATAAAGGGGGGGGGAGGGAGGGGGCAGCCACACCCTTGAGTCTTGGCGCCTCCCTCTCCCCTGCTACACCTCTCCCTCTCGCAGTATAACGGCAAAGCCTTGCCGCGGTGACGCCCTGCATCCACCACCACACCGTCGTGCTGCTGGATCTTCATCAACCTCTCCTTCCCCCTTGCTGGATCAAGAAGGAGGAGACGTCAGGCTGACCGTATGTGTGTTGAACACGGAGGTGCCGTCCGTTCGGCGCTAGGATCTCCGGTGATTTGGATCACGTCGAGTACGACTTCCTCATCCCCGTTCTTTGAACGCTTCCGCGCGTGATCTACAAAGGTATGTAGATGCAATCCAATCACTCGTTGCTAGATGAACTCATAGATGGATCTTGGTGAAACCGTAGGAAATTTTTTGTTTTCTGCAACGTTCCCCAACACCTGGCCCATGTAGGGCTGGTGCGCCACCCCTTAGCTCCATGTGGATCCTCCGAGGCAGGTGGGCCCCCAAAACATTCTAGCATCTTCTGATACAAATACCGAAAAAATGAACTCTTTTTGGAACCTTGAAAACCACTTTCCTTATATGAAACTTTATCTCCGGACTATTTCGAAGCTCCTTGTGATATTTTGGATCCCATCCAAGACTCCAAACTATCTTCCGTGTCACCATTATGAATATCCCATTACTACCCTAGCATTATCAAATGAAGTGTGTGACCTAACGGGTTTGAGAACATCCGGACATGATCAACACAACTCTCTGATCAATAATCAGTAGCGGGACCTGGATGCCCATAATGACTCCCACATATTCAATGAAGATCTTTATCAGTTCGAACCATGATGTTAAGGATTCAAATAATTTGTATACAATTTCCTTTATCTCGCGATATTTTATTGTTTCGTGCTATTATATTACCAATCTTAGACACTTTATATGTAATTTTGTATCATTTGTGGGGACTAACCTATTAATTTAGTGCCTAGTGCCAGTTGCTTTATTTTTCTTGTTTTAGCTTTTCAGAAAATCAGTACCGAACGAAGTCCAAATACGATGAAACTTTACGATGATTTTTTCTAGACCAGATGCGAGCCTAGAACATTCTGGAGGAGGCCAAAAGATCTATGAGAGAGCCACAAGCTCACACGAAGCGCCCACCTAGGCTCGTGGGTCCCACATAGCTCCGTTTGACGCAATTCCAACTCCATAAATTCCCATAAATCCCCAAACCAACAGAGAGCCACCCGAAACACTTTTCCCGCCGCCGCAAGCTTCTATTCTTCCATGATCCCATCTGGAGGCCTTTTCCGATACTCTATCGGAGGGGGAATCGATCATGGAGAGCTTCTACATCATCCTTGCTGCGCCTCCAATGATGTGTGAGTAGTTTACCATAGACCAATAGGTCCATAGCTAGTAGCTAGATGGCTTCTTCTTTCTCTCCGATCTTCAATACAATGTCCTCCATGATCTCCATGGAGTTCTATTCGATGTAATCTTGTTTTGCGATGGACAAATTATTCTCAATGGCACACCGAACGAGCTCCAACTAGTAAGAAGGTAAACTATGTCAAAGAAGTTTCTACTTTGAGTGATAAAATGGATGCTCTTATGAATATGCTTTGCTAGTAAAAATGCTCATGTTGATCCAAATGATGTTCCATTATCTACTTTGATTGAGCAAAATAATGATGCTATTGATGTGAATTTTGTCACTATAAATAATTTCAACAACAATGCTTATAGAGGGGATTTCAATCCTAGATTGTATCCCGATAATTTCTCTAAAAATAATGGAACACAAGAAAGATTTCTCTATGTCAATTCTCCATGATAGTTCTTATAGTAAAAGGTTGTCTAAAATTGAGAATCTTACTAAGATTTTCATGTATACTCAATATGAACAAAATGAATTATTTCCTAAGGAAATTAAAGAACACTCTACTTTGTTGGATGCCATTAGAAAACGATTTGATGAGGTTAATAAAGAAGTTGCCAACCTTCACTCTCAACTTGCTAGAACTGAAAACTTGATAGGAAATATATCCGACAAACAAACTACGCGAGTAAACAAAATGGCCGCTAAACCGGAATCACATTTTCTCATTGTTGAAGATGAATATGTTAAAACCATAGGATTCTCCATTATAACTTTTTTAGAAAATATAAAACTTGATGAAAAGGGACTGGAGATGAGCCAACTTTAGCTAGAGGTGTCGCAATTGTTCGGGGGGGTGATGATCTTAATGATAAAAATAATAAAAGTAGGTTTGAAGAGGTCAAGACTTTAAATAGTGATGTGCCCACTACTTTGGATTACAAGGACTTTAATTATGAAAATTGTTATTTGATCGAATGCATTTCCTTGTTGCAATCCATGATGAACTCACCTAATGCTTACGAACAAACTAAAGTTTTTCACTAAACATATTGTAGAAGCTATGATTAAAGCTCATGAAGAAGAGCTAGAATTGGAGGTATCTATACCTAGGAAATTACATGATGAATGGGAACCTACTATTAAAGTTAAGATTAAATATTATGAATATAATGCTTTGTGTGATCTAGGTGCTAGTGTCTCTACTATTACAAAATATTTATGTGATGTGCTAGGTCTGACCGACATGGATGAATGTTCCCTTAACATGCAGTTAGCGGATTCAACTATTAACAAGCCATTGCGTAGAATAAATGATGTTCTTATACTTTCTAATAGAAATTATGTGCCCATGGATTTTATTGTGCTAGATATTGATTGCAATTCGTCTTGTCCTATAATACTTAGTAGGCCTTTCCTATGAACCATAGGTGCTATTATTGACATGAAAGAAGGAAACATAAGGTTCCATTTGCATTAAAGAAAGGGATGGAACACTTCAAAGGAAGAGAATTAAACCACCATATGAATCTATTATGAGGGCCACCAATCCAATTACTTCCGAAGATGACAATGTCGGATTTGGGGCTCCGCAGATCCTAGATAGATTCAAACTCTAGGGTGCGTGCGAAGAACTCAACCTCCCCAGTCTACCAAATCGTCGATCTCACGGCCTAGCTCGATGAACTAGAAGGAAATGGGACACAACAATTTACCTAGGTTCGGGCCACCCTGCGGTGTAAAACCCTACTCCTACTTTGTGGTGGATTAGCCTCGAGGTGGGCTGAGGATGAACTAGTACAGTGGTAGAACAACCTCAGGAGGTGTGTTCTTGTGTTTGTGTGAGCTGGTGAGGGTGGTCTGAATGATCCGTCTCTCTCCCCCCTCTAAGGTGGTGGCTAGGCTATACTTATAGTGGCCTTGGTCCTCTTCCCCCCAAAACGAAAGAGGCAAGGGATCCCACAACGGCCAAATTCGAAGGGAGACAACTAGTACATCTTATCCTGAAGAAAGGTGGTCTTTGCCTGCAAAGCTTCTGGTCGTGACGCCATGATGGGCTCGGCAATGACCTCCATCCTACCGTCCTGGCGGTCTTGGTCTTGTAGCACGGAAGTGGAAACCTTTGGTTGATCCCTCGGGACTCTGCGCCTGCGCTTGCCTCTTTAGCACCAAAGAGGAAGTCTGTTGTACTGCGCCCGCTGGCGCCCGCCTAGCCTTGGTCGTCATGGATTGCATCATCCGAACCTCACGAGGTGAGGGCTCACATAGAAATCTCCGCTCCTCAGGAGCCAGCCTAAGGAGGACGCTCCTTCTGGGGGCCTTGACATCGTCCGCCTCGCGAGGGTCTTGCGTTATTAGTGCTGAAGATGGGCCATACCAGGCCAGAGACTGAGCCACGCCATGGGCCGCAGGCAGGCAAAGTCTGGGTACCCCGGTTCCTAGAACACCGACAGTAGCCCTGGGACCAAGGCGCGCTCGGACTTGGCTTCGAGGCGAAGCCAAAGGGAAAGGGCGAAGTGCCGTGGGCTCCACCCCCTGCGGACCCGGTCGATGCATGGCGCTTGATGGGATGTGGGCGTCTCCGCTTCCCCACGCTGCCTCGGCAACCATCCTGGGCTGACAAAAAGGCTGGCACCTGGTGCTGAGCCTTCATTGCCTTCCCTTCGCCTTGCTCCAGATCCCCTTCTCTCCCTGCTCAGAGCACCTCCAGATCTGACAACCTCTCCCGGACTTGCCACCGATGGCGACCGAGAAAGCGAAGTTCGCAACTCCTGCCGCGCGCTCAACCTCCTCCCTTGAGCCGACCCTCAGTGCGGCCACCATCACTGAGGAGAAGCATCTTACCGCCGTGCTCCCGCTGACGGCGAGCAGTGCCAATGAGGGACGGGAGACGACGCTCCGGGTTGGCTCCGCCAATCCGAAAACCTTGGGGAAACCTTCTACCCCTTCTTCCTGCATAGCTTCTTTGCCGGGCTTGTCCCTCCTTCTCCAATTTCTTCTTTGTCGTCCTCGACCATTACCAGATCCACTTCCTTCATCCCCATCCCAAATACATCCTCCTCCTATCGATCTTCGCCTTCTACTACGGAGCGTTTGTGGGGGTGGAGCCCTTTGATGCATTGCTCCCCCACTTCTTCTACCTCCGGATGGGCAACACCCAGTGCTCCGGGTGTGTCTGCTTCATCACGTCTCATGGCAGCAACGCGATCTCAAGGGCCGGGAAGAAGGTGGAGGACTTCCAGCACAAGTGGATCTTCATGGACGCCAAGCGCTCTCATGCTCGGATGGAGCTGCCGATCGCGTTGCCGACAAAGCTGGACCGATGGACTCACGAGAAGCTCATCGACCCCCCGGGCGAAGCTGCCGTTGGAGAAGATGATGGCTGACCTGAAGGCGGAGAAGCTGACAGGGGCCATGATAGTCAGGGAGTTCCTAACGCAGCGCTTGGCTCCGCTCGAGGTGCACTCGCGCCCTCTGTGGAGCCTTAAGGGCACGAAAGACGACCTCCGGCTGCGCCCGGACGACTTGTCCGACGAGGAGCTGAGCAAGGTCGTGCGCACCTTGCTCGAGAAGGACCCAGGCGGCCTCCCAGAAGCCTATCTCCCACTGTACCGCCGCGACAACGGGGCGAAGGTGGCGGCCTCCATGCCCATCTTCAATGAGCGAGGGCTTGTGCCGCCGAAGCTTTGCCAGCCCAGGCGCCGGTGCCACCTCCTCCCCAAGCCGTCACGCTGGCGGACCATGGTTCCTCTGCCATGCCCAGCGCTCTGGAGGATGCCTTCTCCGCGCTGGACCGGCTCCGGGCTGATCTTTGGGGCGTCGATCGGCGCATGGCGACGGGGCATCTGGGGTTGGTCTTGGGGTGGCTCCAGGCCGACTCTTCCATCAGGACTTGATACGTCTCCGTCATATCTATAATTTTTGACTGTTCCATGCCAATATTCTACAACTTTCATATACTTTTAGCAACTTTTTATACTATTTTTGGGACTAACATATTGATCCAGTGCCCAGTGCCAGTTCCTGTTTGTTGCATGTTTTTTGTTTCGCAGAATATCCATATCAAACAGAGTCCAAACGGAATAAAAACTGACGGAGATTTTTTTGGAATATATATGATTTTTGGGAAGAAAAATCCACGCGAGACGGTGCCCGAGGGAGGCACGAGGCAGGGGGGCTCGCCCCACCCCCCTGGGCGCACCCCTGACCCTCGTGGCCACCCCGTAAGGCGGTTGATGCCCTTCTTTCGCCGCAAGAAAGCTAATATCCGAATAGAGATCGTGTTAAAATTTCATCCCAATCGGAGTTACAGATCTCCGGGAATATAAGAAACGGTGAAAAGGAAGAATCTGGGAACGCAGAGACAGAGAGACATATCCAATCTCGAAGGGGCTCTTGCCCCTCCCACGCCATGGAGGCCAAGGACCAGAGGGGAAACCCTTCTCCCATCTAGGGAGGAGGTCAAGGAAGAAGAAGAAGACGAAGGAGCCCCCTCTCCCCTTCTCTTTCGATGGCGCCGGAACGCTGCCGTGGCCATCATCATCACCGCAATCTTCACCAACAACTTCACCACCATCATCACCAACTCTTCCCCCCTCTATGCAGCGGTGTAACCTCTCTCTTACCCACTGTAATCTCTACTTAAACATGGTGCTCAACGCTATATATTATCTCCCAATTATGTATGGCTATCCTATGATGTTTGAGTAGATCTGTTTTGTCCTATGGGCTATTTCATGATCAAGATTGGTTTGAGTTGCATGTTTTATTATTGGTGTTGTCCTATGGTGCTCTCCGTGTCGCGCAAGCGTGAGGGATCCCCGCTGTAGGGTGTTGCAATACGTTCATGATTCGCTTATAGTGGGTTGCGTGAGTGACTGAAACACAAACCCGAGTAAGGGGGTTGTTGCGCATGGGATAAAAAGGACTTGATGCTTTAATGCTATGGTTGGGTTTTACCTTAATGATCTTTAGTAGTTGCGGATGCTTGCTAGAGTTCCAATCATAAGTTCATATGTAACGCCCGGATAATCATGCTACAATAATCCCACATTAACGATGCCACGTCACCTCTGTCACTTTAGTTAATCTTGGGTTAGTTCAAAACTAATTCAAATTCAAATTTAAAATAAAGTTAAATAATAAAAGTTTTCAAAAGTTAAAACAAAAATGTCCGGGCGGTGCCATAATTTGCATATGTAATTATGGTGTAATAAACACATTATTATAAAGTGCCTAAGTATTTTAAAATGAAATAAAACAGAAAGAAAATATTTTTTTAAAAAAACAACAAAGAACAAAACAAAACAAAATTAGAAAAGAACCCCCGCGGGCCAACAGGCCCAGCTGTTAGCCAGGCCGGCCCAACCGGCCATCCCCCATTTCCCTTATCCCCCACCCGGTGAGGCCCAGAACCCCACCGACACTTCCCCCTCTCTCCAAAATATCGTCCCCCCTCTCCCCCGACTGGATCGGGATCGAGGGAGGAAGCCGGCCGCCGACGCCGTCCGTAGCCGCCGACGCCGTCCGTAGCCGCCTCGTTTGACGCCTCGCCGCCGAACGCCATCGCCGCCTCCACCTCGTCGTCCGCCCCGCCATCGCCGGACCACCCCAAGCCGCCTCGAGCCCACTGCCAATCCCCTACCGGCCCCGTGAGCGCGCGCCTCTCCCTCCTCTCCTTTCCCTGTCCCCGTGTCGCGCCCGACCTCCCCGCGCATCCCTCTGTAGCCCCGCGCCTCGCCACGGCTCGCGCGTGCCGCCGCCGGCGCCCTTCGCCTCCACCGCACCGAGGCCGCGCCTGCCTTCGCCCTCGCAGCTCCAGCCGCGCACCCCGCTCCCCTTCCCACGTGCCTCACTGCTTGCCGAAGGCCACCGGCCAGCGCCCCGCTGCGTCCACGAACGCGCCTGCGCACCGCACGCCCGCGCCTAGCTACGCGCTCGCCGCAGTCCCCGCACTCCACACTACCTTCCTCGTGTTGCCGCTCACCGCAGTCGTCACTCCCCCGTCGTGGCCTCACCTCGCTGCGCCACCCCCCTTTCTACTGCTGCAACTACCTTGCGCGCTGACCCCCTTTCTACTGCTGCTACTACCTTGCGCGCCGCCCGCTCCTTGTTGTGCGCTGCCTTGACCCCGACCTCTACTCACGTCGTCCGCCCGCCGCGCGCGCCCCACTCGCTCCTCGCCGCCGCTGCTCCGCCTAGCCCCGCGTTGGCCCGCCTCCCGTCCTCACCGTGCCCGCGTGACGCCGCACCAAGTGCTGCTCGCCGCACTGCTTCGCCCACGCGACCCCGCCACCCTCTCCATCGCTGCAGCTCGCGCGCGTCATCGCGCGCCTCGCCTACGCCCCGCGCCACTCCGCCACAGCCAGCGCCAGCCGATGCGGCCTCGTGCTGCCTCGCTCCGGCCTCCCTCGCCTCGCTCCGCCTCCCCATGATGGCCGCTCTCCACGGTCCACATCTCCGCGCCTCCACCGACCACGGCCACCGTCGCTCTGCTCGCCGGCGCGCCTGTTCCAGTGGCGCCGCGCCTGGAGCTCGCGCCCATCGGGCGTCCACGGCCTTTGCCGCTAGCACGCCCGACCCGCAAGGCCTCTGTGCCACTGACTAGGGGGGCCCACGCCCCTAAAACGAAAACGAAATTAAAAAATAAATAAAATTAAATTAATTAAAAAATGAATTAATAAATAATAATTAAAATGATAATTAATTAATTAAATAATTAATTAAACTAATTAATCCTGATTAGATTAACCTAACCACTAATTAAACTAATTGACCCTGTTTAATTAACGTGCTAATTAAACAGCCAATGACAGGTGGGCCCCACATGTCAGTTGACCAGTCAACGCCTCTGTTGACTGCAGACGTCATGCTGACATCAGCATGCACTATTCTGGATAATGTTGATTAAATTAATTAAATAAATCCTAAAAATGATTTAAATCTTTTAAAATTAATATAAAATAAATTGTAGCTCGGATGGAAAAACTTTGTACATGAAAGTTGCTCACAACGACGAGACGAATCCGGATACGCAACCTGTTCGTCCGCCACGCATCCCTAGCATAGCGAACACGCAACTCCCCCCGGTTCATCTGTCCGAAAACGCGAAACACCGGGGATATTTTCCCGGATGTTCCCCCCTTCACCGGTATCACCTCATACCGCGTTAGGGCACCCCTAGCACCGCTACTTGTCTTGTCATGCATCGTTATGCTTCTGTTTGCATTATATTCATTGTTTCTTCCCCCTCTTCTCTCCGATAGACTACGACCGACACCGCTGCTACCCAGTACAACTACGGTGTTGACGACCCCTCTCTCTTGCCAGAGCAACCAGGCAAGCCCCCCCCCCCCTTGATCACCAGATATTGCCTACTCTTCTCTATACAGCTTGCATTAGAGTAGTGTGGCATGTTACTGCTTTCCGTTAATCCTATCCTGATGCATAGCCTGTCATTGTTGCTACATCTGTTGATACCTTACCTACAATCCTAAATGCTTAGTATAGGATGCTAGATTATCATCAGTGGCCCTACATTCTGGTCAGTCTGCCATGCTATACTATCGGGCCGTGATCATGTCGGGCGTTGATCACGGGTAATACATACATATATACATACTATACATGTTGTGACTAAAGTCTGGTCGGCTCATTGAGTACCCGCAAGTGATTTCGATGTTGGGGGCTGAAGGGGCAGGTGGTTCCACCCAGGTAGTGGTGGGCCTAGGTTCCCGACAGCCCCCGACTGTTACTTTGAAGCGGAGCAATAGGGCAGGCGGAGACCACCTAGGAGAGAGGTGGGCCTGGACCTGGTCGGCGTTCGCGGTTACATTAAAATAACACGCTTAATGAGATCTGGGGTATTTGATTCGAGTCTAGCTACTGGCCTATATGCACTAACCAACTACACGGGAACAGTTATGGGCACTCGACGTCGTGGTATCAGCCGAAGCCTTCGTGACGTCAGCGATTGAGCGGTGCGTGCCGGGTTGGACTGGAACGCCTGCTCTTGTATAAGGGAGGCTAGGTCTACTCACCGACCGCGTACGCAACATGCATGTGCGCAATGGGCGATGGGCCCAGACCCATGCGCCATAGGATTTAGACCGGCGTGCTGACATCTCTGTTGTGCCTAGGTAGGGCTGCGATGTGTTGATCTTCCGAGGCCAGGCATGACCCATAAAAGTGTGTCCGGACAAAGGGGATCAAGCGTGTTGGGAAATGTGGTATACCCCTGCAGGGAAGTTAAACTATTCGAATAGTCGTGATCTTTGGTAACAGGACGACTTGGAGTTGTACCTTGACCTTACGACAACTAGAACTGGATACTTAATAAAACACATCCTTCCAAGTGCCAGATACAACCGGTGGTCGCTCTCTCACAGGGCGACGAGGGGAGGATCACCGGTTAGCATTATGCTATGCGATGTTACTTGGTGAACTTACCATCTACTCTCTTCTTCTGCTGCAAGATGGAGGTTACCAGAAGCGTAGTCTTCGATAGGATTAGCTATCCTCCTCTTATTCTGGCATTCTGCAGTTCAGTCCACATATGTTACCCCTTTTCCATTCGATACCAATGCATACATATGTAGTGTAGATCCTCGCTTGCGAGTACTTTGCATGAGTACTCACGGTTGCTTTTCTCCCTCTTTTCCCCCTTTCCATTCTACCTGGTTGTCGCAACCAGATGCTGGAGCCCAGGAGCTTGACGCCACCGTTGACGACGACTCCTACTACACCGGAGGTGCCTAGTACTACGTGCAGGCCGCTGACGACGACCAGGAGTAGTTTAGGAGGATCCCAGGCAGGAGGCCTGCGCCTCTTTCGATCTGTATCCCAGTTTGTGTTAGCCTTCTTAAGGGAAACTTGTTTAGCTTATGTCTGTACTCAGATATTGTTGCTTCCGTTGACTCGTCTATGATTGAGGTCTTGTATTCGAGCCCTCGAGGCCCCTGGCTTGTAATATCATGCTTGTATGACTTATTTTATTTGTAGATTTGTGTTGTGATATCTTCCCATGAGTCCCTGATCTTGATCATACACGTTTGTGTGTATGATTAGTGTATGATTGAATCGGGGCGTCACAAGTTGGTATCAGAGCCGACTGCCTGTAGGAATCCCCCTGTCACACTCCTTGGCCGAAGTCGAGTCTAGACATTGCAAAACTATTTACTAACATGGTTCTGTGCCTTACGGGCCCACATCGCCATCTGGGTGGTATTAGGATCTTTTACTTCTCGATCCTTACTCCGGGACTCTGATCTCTCTTCTATTCGGGTTAAAAGATTTTGCTAACTCTAACTCTAGTTTCTCGTAATTACTTCCTTTCGGAGAGCCCCTTATTATAGATGATCGACTGCTACACCAGAAGATTCCGAAGATACTCTCCGATGTTCTCTCAAGACTTTGTGCCCGTTGCTTTTGTAATTCCCTACCACTAAAATATCCCTATGGATAAATACATACACCCGTCATTCTTACTTTTATTCCAAGTTGATCTTGTTATTACAAGATACCTTGAACTTCTCTCTATTGCTCCGAGAAATCTTTGTGCTTACTGCCTTGTAGTTCCTTGTCGCCTGAATACACCTACAACTTAATCCTCACACTCACCGAGGATTTGTTTCTCCCCAGTTGTTCATGTGTGCACAAAAGTCTTAGAAATGCTATTCAATCTTTCGAAAATCCTCAACAAGCTATTGCTCTTGAAATTCTTGCTTGCCTGCATTATGATTAATCCCATAAGTATGGTAATCTTATTGACATCCTTGTCTTTATTATCTTAAGTCCGTTGATTCAATATGTTGAGGATGCTCGCATTCCTCAGTCGAATCCTAGAATCCATCCTTCTGGCTCAGACGTCATTTTTAAACATGAGCTGGATCTCGACCAATCAAATTGTCGTCGATTGTACCCCTTAGGCTATTCAACTTATCCATACCTAATCAGAGCATTGCTTCTGATCCCTTGTCTTGGAATTCATAATTCCTTTGCATTTGAGCCTTGAGTTAGTTAGTTGTTTCTATAATCACATGCACATGCATTCCTTCTTCCTTTGATAGAGTACCGATACTCACATCAGCTCCGTTCTAGACCACCAGACCTCTTGTTGGATTATTATCCGACAGTGTCCTTCATATTCAAGTAACCTTGTGAGCTTTTCCACGGATATATAAAGCCTTTGGTAAATTGTATCCTCTGCTTCCAAAACAATGCTCTGTTTTCGAGCTGGTGGTATTTACTATTGAAGCTTGTGGCATATGTTTCCACGATACCCTGACGGGTTGAACCTATGCCTTCCTTATTATGTGTGAACTCGGAAGTTTTCACGAGTCATACTCTTCTGGTATTTTGCTAAATAAAATTTCTACACTACAACTTCATCAAAAGTGAGAAGTAAAATGAACGGTTATGCATGGAAGAAGTGGGAGTCGACCTTGAGCCTTTGTGTTCATGCCCATGGACCCGATGTGAACTTATCATCGAAGCTTCTTGTAAATGATATTAATCCCTTGTTATAAGTTCGTCCTGTATCTATGTTTGATCCTTTGCAATCATGGTTCCGAGCATATTTTCTCATTAATATCATTTATCGGACAAGTTAAGTGCTTGTCTTGTGCAGATCATTGCACCTGTCCAACCTTTACTTTGATCTACCATCGAGTATTACACTAGGATATCTTGATAATGTCATGGAACTGCATAACTTCTTATGGGTTCTTCATCAACTATTATTTCTCACCGATTTCAATTTTTCTGGGTTCTGGGTTGTCGTCAACCGAGAACACCGATATGTGAACCGATTCCTCATTCCGGTTCGATAACCCTAATTAATTTTAGTTGCTTATGAGTTTAATAATCCTTCCCGTCATTCCTAGCCTGATCGGCTATACCATTATTGGGATAATTTTTAATTGTGCTACCTGGTCCTTATCCCCGGAGCACCACTTTTGATGGTGATATAAGCTTACGTCGATTTTCCTCGTCATATCATTCCGTCTTGAACAACAAGCTTGATTTTGAGTTTGAGTCGTACTCGTGGTTCCAATAATTTTTCGCTTCATCATTCCGTTGACTTGATGTCATCGCCGATCGGTTACATCCTCTTGAAACCTCTCGACAACTACGTTGTGATCATCATCAACATTCCGAGGTCTTCCAAGATATCGATCGAATTCATGGTGAGAAGTACCATCCTTGCCCCTCGACGAGTTGTGTTATCACCGACAACATTATTGCTTTCCCTCCAACACAAACTTGTTCATGTTTTGTGTTATACCTAGAGATCCGTGCTATCCAACAATTATTCTTCTTTACCTTACATTATTACCATCTTTGATGTCAAGAATGTCATGAGAATTTCACCACCTCCTGAGAATTCTTGATACAAGTAATACTTATCACCATCACCATTCCTTCTTGGTCCTTGTGTTGTTCCTAACCGGAATACCGACAAATGAACTATGCTGTGTGAATTCAAAACTTCCAGCAACCCTATTGCTTTGAACCAATGTTTAATTGTGTATGTTTTCCTCGAGCATACATCATTATACTATTTTGATTTGACAAATGTCATCTCCTTGTTCACATAATTGGGGAGATCCATCTTTTGAAAATCTCGATGGATTGTCACCGAGTCCATCAGCCATCTCCTCACCCTCTCCCTGTTTTAATGATAAACTCTTGTTTTGGAACTCGTTTCCATAGTTCATTTCCCTAAGAACCTTACAATGTCATCTCGACAATTTGTGTTGCACCTTTCTTCTCAGGCATCCTGAATCTGAGTTATCCTAACACCAATCACATCTGAATCTTGGTCAGATATGATGATTGGAACATATTTCCAAGAGTTATAACATCGGTCTTTATGTAACCCGGTAAGTTGATGTCGTGCCTAGCACACCCGGCTGGAGGACTATTGTTATAGTTTCCTGTTTAGCAAGGTTAACCATTCTTCCATGAAGGCTTATTCTACAAGTTGTTCCTGATGAATCCTTTGTGTATCCAAGTCCAACCTTTGCTTAAAGACCAATGATATCTCGAAGCATGTCTGTGGTACTCCAATTTTCATCAAAGAACATTTGAAGCCCAATGCTAAATGTTTCCTGCTCAATTATCCAAACACCGCTGTATGGGTAAAGTCATGAAATTTCTCTCTCCTTACCTAAAGAGTTTTCTACATTATATCCTGTCATGGATATCATGCTCTGCTTGTCCTTGGGAAGGATATACCCTTGAAATATGTGTTTAAACACATTTTCCTTTCCATTGTTCTGTTAATTTGATGCTCACATTTCCTTTACATTGGTTTGTTTAACCTTTCCGGTGATCTATATGATCTAAGCAACAATATTCTTCTGCTTATGTAAACACCTAGGTGCACAATCGTGTCGGTAAGACCCTGTTACTATTGTTGATGACATTCCGGTAACCACCGATGGACGAGAACTTTGCCTATTGGTCCGACTCGAATTAACGAGCAGGAAAATGGTTCTCTTCGTCCCTCGCCCTTGGTACCAACGTTGTTGCCAACATAACCGACAGTCTCTTCTCTGACATGCCTGGCTATCATGATGCCTTGCTATCATGACTGTGCAAGATGTCAGTGCCCTCCTACTTTAACCACATGGTGGGCCCATAACCCACAGTTCCATAGGATCGAAACCTCACTCTCCTGTACATCCCTGTTTCAAAGTTATCCCTTGCGCTTCGTTTCGTATGTAATTTGCGAGCCACCTTCCTAGTGATCAATTCTGGTATCAGACACGATACTTGTTCCTGTTGCTTTCAACCCCTTTCATGCCCTGCTTCAGGCATCGAACTATAGCCTACCCGCTCGAAACTTCCATTTTGCACCTTCTTACTTTGCTCTCGATGATTTCTTAAGTTTCAATTCGAGAGTTACTTTCCGCCACCTTTCATGTTGTTATCTACCAGATAAGCAACATTGTAGCGGTCTGTTTTTTTCGAAGTTACCCCTTATCGTACGTATGATGGAGTTCCCGAAGAAAGGATGCTGATTTCATCATGATGACCTGAAGCAAAGAAATGAAGAAATCAACGTAATGGATCGACCTCTATGAGAAGAGCAACTAGCAACGAGAACACTCGCTAGAATTTCTTCACCAGAATCCCCCCTTACGCCTCTTAAATCTCGGGACGAGATTTCTTGTAATGGAGGAGTTCTGTAACGCCGGGATAATCATGCTACAGTAATCCCACGTTAACGATGCCACGTCACCTCTGTCACTGTAGTTAATCTCGGGTTAGTTCAAAACCGATTCAAATTCAAATTTAAAATAAAGTTAAATAATAAAAAATTTCAAAAGTTAAAACAAAAATGTTAGGGCGGTGCCATAATTTGCATATGTAATTATGGTGTAATAAACACATTTTTATAAAGTGCCTAAGTTTTTTCAAATGAATTAAAACAAAAAAGAAAATAAATTTTTTTAAAAAACAACAAAGAACAAAACAAAACAAACTTAGAAAAGAACCCCCCGGGCCAGCTGGCCCAGCTATTAGCCAGGCCGGCCGAACTGGCCCAATCGGCCACCCCCCCATTTCCCTTATCCCTCCCCACCCGGTGAGGCCGAGAACCCCACCGACACTTCCCCCCTCTCTCCAAAATATCTTCCCCCCCTCTCCCCCGACTGGATCAGGATCGAGGGAGGAAGCCGGCCACCGACACCGCCCGTAGCCGCCTCGTTCGACGCCTCGCCGCCGAACGCCATCGCCGCCTCCACCTCGTCGTCTGCCCCGCCATCGCCGGACCATCCCAAGCCGCCTCGAGCCCACTGCCAATCCCCTACCGGCCCCATGAGCGCGCGCCTCTCCCTATCCCCGCGTCGCGCCCGACCTCCCCGCGCCTCCCTCTGCAGCCCTGCGCCCCGCCACGGCTCGCGCGTGCCCCTGCCGGCGCCCTTCTCCTCCACCGCGCCGAGGCCGCGCCTGCCTCCGCCCTCGCAGCTCCAGCCGCACACCCCGCTCCCCTTCCCATGCGCCTCGCTGCTCGCCGAAGGCCACCGGCCAGCGCCCCACTACGTCCACGAACGCGCCCGCGCACCGCACGCCTGTGCCTAGCTACGCGCTCGCCGTAGTCTACGTGCTCCACACTCCTCGTGCTGCCGCTGGCCGCGGTCGCCACTCCCTGGTCATGGCGTCACCTTGCTGCGCCGCCCCCCTTGCTACTGCTGCTGCTACCTCGCGCGCTGCCTGCTCCTTGCTGTGCGTTGCCTTGACCCCGGCCTCTGCTCGCGTCGTCCGCCCGCCGCGCGCGCCCCGCTCGCTCCTCGCCGCCGTTGCTCCGCCTAGCCCCGCGTCGGCCCGCCTCCCGTCCTCACCATACCCGCGTGACGCCGCACCAAGTGTTGCTCGCCGCATTGCTTCGCCCACGCGACCCCGCCACCCTCTCCACCGCTGCAGCTCGCGCGCGCCATCGCGCGCCTCGCCTACGCCCCGCGCCACTCCGCCACAGTCAGCGCCAGCCGCTGCGGCCTCGCGCTGCCCTGCTTCGGCTTCCCTCGCCTCGCTCCTCCTCCCCATGATGGCCGCTCTCTGCGGTCCACATCTCCGCGCCTGCACCGGCCATGGCTGTCGCCGCTCTGCTCGCCGGCGCGCCCGTTCCGGTGGTGCCGCGCCTGGCGCTCGCGCCCATCGGGCATCCACGGCCTTTGCCGCTAGCACGCCCGACCCGCAAGGCCTCTGTGCCACTGACTAGGGGGCTCCGCGCCCGCTAAAACGGAAACGAAATAAAAAAATAAATAAAATAAAATTAATTAAAAAATGAATTAATAAATAATAAATAAAATTAATTAAAATGATAATTAATTAATTAATTAAAGAATTAATTAAACTAATTAATCCTGATTAGATTAACGTAACCACTAATTAAACTAATTGACCCTGTTTAATTAACCTGCTAATTAAACAGCCAATGACATGCGGGCCCAACATGTCAGTTGACCAGTCAACGCCTCTGTTGACTGCTGACGTCAGCGTGCATTGTTCTGGATAATGTTGATTAAATTAATTAAATAAATCCTAAAAATTATTTAAATCTATTAAACTTAATATAAAATAAACCGTAGCTCGGATGGAAAAACTTTGTACATGAAAGTTGCTCAGAACATCGAGACGAATCCGGATACGCAACCCGTTCGTCCGCCACACATCCCTAGCATAGCGAACACGCAACTCCCCCCTGGTTCATCTGTCCGAAAACGCGAAACATCGGGGATATTTTCCCGGATGTTTCCCCCCTTCACTAGTATCACCTCATACCGCGTTAGGGCACCCCTAGCACCACTACTTGTCTTTTCATGCATCGTTATGCTTCTGTTTGCATTATATTCATTGTTTCTTCCCCCTCTTCTCTCCGATAGACTACGAGACTGACGCCGCTGCTACCCAGTACAACTACGGTGTTGACGACCCCTCTCTCTTGCCAGAGCAACCAGGCAAGCCCCCCCTTGATCACCAAATATCGCCTACTCTTCTCTATACGGCTTGCATTAGAGTAGTGTGTCATGTTACTGCTTTCCGTTAATCCTATCCTGATGCATAGCCTCATTGTTTCTATAACTGTTGATACCTTACATGCAATCCTAAATGCTTAGTATAGGATGCTAGATTATCATCAGTGGCCCTACATTCTTGTCAGTCTGCCATGCTATACTATCGGGTCGTGATCACGTCGGGTGTTGATCACGGGTAAATACATACATATATACATACTATACATGTTGTGACTAAAGTCGAGTCGGCTCGTTGAGTACCCGCAAGTGATTCCGATGTTGGGGGCTGAAGGGGCAGGTGGTTCCACCCAGGTAGTGGTGGGCCTAGGTTCCCGACGACCCCCGACTGTTACTTTGAGGTGGAGCGACAGGGCAGGCGGAGACCACCTAGGAGAGAGGTGGGCCTGGCCCTGGTCGGCGTTCGCGGTTACTTTAAAATAACACGCTTAACGAGATCTAGGGTATTTGATCTGAGTCTGGCTACTAGCCTATACACACTAACCAACTACACGGGAATAGTTATGGGCACTCGACGTCGTGGTATCAGCCGAAGCCTTCGTGACGTCAGTGACTAAGCAGCGTGCGTCGGGTTGGACTGGAACGCCTGCTCTTGTATAAGGGAGGCTAGGTTTACTCACCGGCCGCGTACGCAACATGCAGGTGTGCAATGGGCGATGGGCCCAGACCCCTGCGCCATAGGATTTAGACCGACGTGCTGAGCTGTCTGTTGTGCCTAGGTAGGGCTGCGACATGTTAATCTTCCGTGGCCGGGCATGACCCAGAAAAGTGTGTTCGGACAAAGGGGGTCGAGCGTGTTGGGAAATGTGGTGCACCCCTGCAGGGAAGTTAAACTATTCGAATAGCCGTGATCTTCGGTAACAGGACGACTTGGAGTTGTACCTTGACCTTATGACAACTAGAACCACATACTTAATAAAACACATCCTTCCAAGTGCCAGATACAACCAGTGGTCGCTCTCTCACAGGGCGACGAGGGGAGGATCATCGGTTAGGATTATGCTATGCGATGTTACTTGGTGAACTTACCATCTACTCTCTTCTTCTGCTGCAAGATGGAGGTTACCAGAAGCGTAGTCTTCGATAGGATTAGCTATCCCCCTCTTATTCTGGCATTCTACAGTTCAGTCCACATATGTTACCCCTTTTCCATTCGATACCAATGCATACATATGTAGTGTAGATCCTTGCTTGCGAGTACTTTGGATGAGTACTCACGGTTGCTTTTCTCCCTCTTTTCCCCCTTCCCATTCTACCTGGTTGTCGCAACCAGATGCTGGATCCCAGGAGCTTGATGCCATCGTCGACGACGACTCCTACTACACCGGAGGTGCCTACTACTACGTGCAGGCCGCTGACAATGACCAGGAGTAGTTTAGGAGGATCCCAGGCAGGAGGCCTGCGCCTCTTTCGATTTGTATCCCAGTTTGTGCTAGCCTTCTTAAGGCAAACTTGTTTAACTTATTACTGTACTCAGATATTGTTGGTTCCGCTGACTCGTCTATGATCGAGCTCTTGTATTCGAGCCCTCGAGGCCCCTGGCTTGTAATATGATGCTTGTATGACTTATTTTATTTGTAGAGTTGTGTTGTGATATCTTCTCGTGAGTCCCTGATCTTGATCGTACACGTTTGCGTGTATGATTAGTGTACGATTGAATCGGGGGCATCACAACATATGATCCAAGTAGAGAAAGTATGTTAGCTTATGCCTCTCCCTCATATAAAATTGCAATAATGATTACCGGTCTAGTTATCGATTGCCTAGGGACAAATAACTTTCTCGTAACAAAAAGCTCTTTACTAAAACTAACTTAGTTGTGTCTTTACCTAAATAGCCCCTACTTTTTATTTATGTAATCTTTATTATCTTGCAAACCTATCCAACAACACCTACAAAGTACTTCTAGTTTCATACTTGTTCTAGGTAAAGCGAACGTTAAGCGTGCGTAGAGTTGTATCGGTGGTCGATAGAACTTGAGGGAATATTTGTTCTACCTTTAGCTCCTCGTTGGGCTCGACACTCTTACTTATCGAAAGAGGCTAAAATTGATCCCCTATACTTGTGGGTTATCAAGACCTTTTTCTGGCACTGTTGCCGGGGAGCAATTGCGTGGGGTGAATATTCTCGTGTGTGCTTGTTTGCTTTATCACTAAGTAATTTTTATTTGCTGTTCTAAGTTGTTCTCTATCTTTAGTTATGGATATGGAACACGGAATACCAAAAAAATTAGGTGTACTTGCTGCTCATGGAGATGAGGAACCTCCTAAAACCCTCGATACTCGTTATGTGGCAGATATTATGTACTACTTTGATAATCCAGAGAAAACCCCATTCAATTTGGTAATGGGAGACACGTTGGATCATCGTGAATACTTTAGGGATTATCGCTTAACTCAAAAAGGGAAACTATTATGGGGTCAAATTTATATGTTGTATTGGTATGCTAGGCAACTATGCTTGAGATATGATTATACTTGTTGCTCTAGGATGAAGGCTCCACACCTTCCCTTTTCATGTCAATTTAATTATAATGAAACTTTGGCTTCTTATGCTAGAGGTATATATGACTACTATGATGTGGAACAAATAGAAGAATTTGTTGCTTTTATGGGTGCTTATGAAATTGAATCTATGTTCAAAGAATATGAAAATCTTTATGATGCTGTCTACAGACCTGAAAATTTAGCTATCCTTAAATATTGTTATGAGTATTATGAATACAATTCCGATATTGATGCGTTTATTAAGAAAGTCTCCGCTGTCCCAGAAGAGACTAATATTTTGCAAGAATCTATGGAAGAAGAAATTGATGAAACTGTGAGCTCATTGGATGAAAAAGATGAGGAGGAGCGCGAAGAACAAAAGGAGGAAGAGCGGATTGATCACCCGTGCCCACCTTATAATGAGAGTAACTCTTCAGCTCATACATTGTTTAAATTCCCTTCGTGCTTACCGAAGGATGAATGCTAGATAATTGCTATGATGCCGTTGATTCTTTTGAAATATCCCTTTTTGATGATGCTTGCTATGCTTGTGGCCAAGATGCCAATATGAATTATTCTTATGGAGATGAACTTGCTATAGTTCCTTATGTTAAACATGAAATTGTTGCTATTGCACCCACACATGATAGCCCTATTATCTTTTTGTATTCTCCAAACTACACTATATCAGAGAAGTTTGTGCTTATTAAGGATTATATTGATGGGTTGCCTTTTACTACTACACATGATGATTTTGATGAGTATAATATGCATGTGCTTGCTGCTCCTACTTGCAATTATTATGAGAGAGGAACTATATCTCCACCTCTCTATGTTTCCAACACGATAAAATTGCAAGAAACTATTTATACTATGCATTGGCCTTTACTTTGTGTGCATGAGTTGTTCTTTTATGACATGCCGATGCATAGGAAGAGAGTTAGACTTCATTGTTGCATTATATATGTTGCCTTGTGCTCACTACTAAATGCCAAATCATTGCTAACTAAAATTGGCTTTGATATACCTTGGGATTCGGGTAGATTCACTACTTGAGCACTATATGCCTAGCTTAATGGCTTTAAAGAAAGCGCTGCCAGGGAGACAACCCGGAAGTTTTAGAGAGTCATTTATTTTTGTTGAGTGCTTTTATATAGTTTAAAAACAACAAAAATAAAGAGGGGAACCCAAAACTTTTTCAAAAAGAAAAGCGAAAGTGAGAAAGACAAGCATTGTTGAAGTGGGAGCTAGCCTTGAACTTTGTTCATGCTGACGAAAACTTTGTGAATCTTGATTACAGAAACTTTTCAACAAAAATAATTATCCCCTTGTACAATTACATTGTATTATAGAAATAATGTACCAAGGTTTGCCTTTAGGATGTTTACATTTGCTTGATGGTTTGTACGGTGCAGGACAGAAACTTTGGCTGTAGTGCGCGATTTTACATTTTTTTACTGGAACGTCAAATTGTTCTGATTCTTTTTTCACTTTATTTATATACAAATTGTTTATTTTTCCTAATTTTGGCAGAATTTTCAAGTATCAGAAGTATGGTGGATGCTCAGATTATTACAGACTGTTCTGGTTTAGACAGATTCTGTTTTTGATGCATAGTTTGCTAGTTTTGATGAAACTATCGATTTATATTAGTGGATTAAGCCATGAAAAAGTTATACTACAGTAGACAAAATGCCAAAAAATAATATGAATTGGTTCGCAACAGTACTTAGAGTAGTGATTTGCTTTATTATACTAACGGATCTTACCAAGTTTTCTGTTGAAGTTTTGTGTGGATGAAGTGCTTGATGATCGAGAAGGTCTCGATGTGAGAAGAAGGAAGAGAGGCAAGAGCTCAAGATTGGGGATGCCCGAGGCACCCCAAGTGAATATCCAAGGAGACTCAAGTGTCTAAGCTTGGGGATGCCCCTAAAGGCATCCCATCTTTCTTCAACAAGTATCAGTATGTTTTCGGATTCATTTCGTTCATGCAATATGTGCGATCTTGGAGCGTCTTTTGCATTTAGTTTTCACTTTTCTTTTATTCACCATGCTGGTATGAGATAGTCCTTGGTTGATTTATAGAATGCTCTATGCACTTCACTTATATCTTTTGAATATGGCTTTATAGAATGCTTCATGTGCTTCACGTATATCATTTGAAGTTTGGATAGCCTGTTTCTCTTTACATAGAAAACCGCCATTTGTAGAATGCTCTTTTGCTTCACTTATATTTGTTAGAGCACGGGCATATGTTTTGTAGAAAGAATTAAACTCTCTTTCTTCACTTATATCTATTTAGAGAGATGACAGGAATTGGTCATTCACATGGTTAGTCATAAAATCCTACATAAAACTTGTAGATCACTGAATATGATATGTTTGATTCCTTGCAATAGTTTTGCGATATAAAGATGGTGATATTAGAGTCATGCTAGTGGGTAGTTGTGGATTAGTAGAAATACTTGTATTGAGGTTTGTGATTCCCGTAGCATGCACGTATGGTGAACCATTATGTAACGAAGTCGAAGCATGAGGTATTTATTGATTGTCTTCCTTATGAGTGGCGGTCGGGGACGAGCGATGGTCTTTTCCTACCAATCTATCCCCCTAGGAGCATGCGTGTAGTACTTTGTTTCGATGACTAATAGATTTTTGCAATAAGTATGTGAGTTCTTTATGACTAATGTTGAGTCCATGGATTATACACACTCTCACCCTTCCACCATTGTTATCCTCTCTAGTACCGCACAACTTTCGCTGGTACCTTAAACCCACCATATACCTTCCTCAAAACAGCCACCATACCTACCTATCATGGCATTCCCATAGCCATTCCGAGATATATTGCCATGCAACTTCCATCATCATTATATACATGACTTGAGCATTCATTGTCATATTGCTTTGCATGATCATAAGATAGCTAGCATGATGTTTTCATTTCTTGTCCGTTTCTTTATGTCATTGCTACGCTAGATCATTGCACATCCCGGTACACCGCCGGAGGCGTTCATATAGAGTCATATCTTTGTTCTAGTATCGAGTTGTAATATCGAGTTGTAAGTAAATAAAAGTGTGATGATCATCATTATTAGAGCATTGCCCTAGTAAGGAAAGGATGATGGAGACTATGGTTCCCCCACAAGTCGGGATGAGACTCCGGACGAAAAAAAGAGAATGGCCAAAAAAAAGAAGGCCCAAAAAATGAGAGAAAAATAGAGAAGGGGCAATGTTATTATCCTTCTGCCACACTTGTGCTTAAGAATAGCACCATGTTCTTCATATAGAGAGTCTCTTGAGTTATCACTTTCATATACTAGTGGGAATTTTCATTATAGAACTTGGCTTGTATATTCCGATGATGGGCTTCCTCAAATGCCCGAGGTCTTCATGAACAAGCAAGTTGGATGCACACCCACTTAGTTTCAGTTTGAGCTTTCATATACTTATAGCTCTTAGTGCATCCGTTGCATGGCAATCCCTACTCACTCACATTGATATCTATTGATGGGCATCTCCATAGCCCGTTGATACGCCTAGTTGATGTGAGACTATCTTCTGCTTTTTTGTCTTCTCCACAACCACCATTCTATTCCACCTATAGTGCTATGTCCATGGCTCACGCTCATGTATTGCGTGAAAGTTGAAAAGGTTTGAGAACATCAAAAGTATGAAACAATTGCCTGGCTAGTCATCGGGGTTGTGCATGATGTGAATATTTTGTGTGGTGAAGATGGAGCATAACCAGACTATATGATTTTGTAGGGATAACTTTATTTGTCCATGTTATTTTGAAAAGACATGATTGCTTTATTAGTAGGCTTGAAGTATTATTGTTTTTGTGTCAAATGATAGACTATTGCTTTGAATCACTCATATCTTAATATTCATGTCATGATTAGATACATGATCAAGATTATGCTAGGTAGCATTCCACATCAAAAATTATCTTTTTTATCATTTACCTACTCGAGGACGAGCAGGAATTAAGCTTGGGGATGCTGATATGTCTCCGTCGTATCTATAATTTTTTATTTCCATGTCAATATTCTACAATTTTCATATACTTTTGGCAACTTTTTATACTATTTTTGGGACTAACATATTGATCCAGTGCCCAGTGCCAGTTCCTGTTTGTTGCATGTTTTTTGTTTCATAGAATACCCATATCAAACGGAGTCCAAACGGGATAAAAACTGACGGAGATTTTTTTTGGAATATATATGATTTTTGGGAAGAAAAATCCACACGAGACGGTGCTCGAGGGAGGCACGAGGCAGGGGGCGCACCCTTGACCCTCGTGGCCACCCCGTAAGGCGATTGATGCCCTTCTTTTGCCGCAAGAAAGCTAATATCCGGATAGAGATCGTGTTAAAATTTCATCTCAATCGGAGCTACGGATCTCCGGGAATATAAGAAATGGTGAAAGGGAAGAATCTGGGAACGCAGAAACAGAGAGAGACAGAGAGACAGATCCAATCTCGGAGGGGCTCTCGCTCCTCCCACGCCATGGAGGCCAAGGACCAGAGGGGAAACCCTTCTCCAATCTAGGGAGGAGGTCAAGGAAGAAGAAGACGAAGGGCCCCCATCTCCCCTTCTCTTTCGGTGGCACCGGAACGCTGACGTGGCCATCATCATCACCGCAATCTTCACCAACAACTTCACCACCATAATCACCAACTCTTCCCCCCTCTATGCAGCGGTGTAACCTCTCTCTTACCCGCTGTAATCTCTACTTAAACATGGTGCTCAACGCTATATATTATTTCCCAATGATGTATGTCTACCCTATGATGTTTGAGTAGATCCGTTTTGTCCTATGGGCTATTTGATGATCAAGATTGGTTTGAGTTGCATGTTTTATTATTGGTGCTGCCTACGGTGCTCTCCGTGTCGTGCAAGCGTGTGGGATCCCGTTGGACGGTGTTGCAATACGTTCATGATTCACTTATAGTGGGTTGCGTGAGTGACTGAAACACAAACCCGAGTAAGGGGGTTGTTGCGTATGGGATAAAGAGGACTTGATGCTTTAATGCTATGGTTGGGTTTTACCTTAATGATCTTTAGTAGTTGCAGATGCTTGCTAGAGTTCCAATCATAAGTGCATATGATCCAAGTAGAGAAAGTATGTTAGCTTATGCCTCTCCCTCATATAAAATTGCAATAATGATTACCGGTCTAGTTATCGATTGCCTAGGACAAATAACTTTCCCGTAACAAAAAGCTCTTTACTAAAACTAACTTAGTCGTGTCTTTACCTAAATAGCCCCTACTTTTTATTTACGTAATATTTATTATCTTGCAAACCTATCCAACAACACCTACAAAGTACTTCTAGTTTCATACTTGTTCTAGGTAAAGCGAACGTTAAGCGTGCGTAGAGTTGTATCAGTGGTCGATAGAACTTGAGGGAATATTTGTTCTACCTTTAGCTCCTGTTGGGTTCGACACTCTTACTTATCGAAAGAGGCTACAATTGATCCCCTATACTTGTGGGTTATCAGGACTGGTTGGGGCCAGGCCGAGGCCGCCGTCAAGGAGGGCAGGAAGGTGGCCGGTGTGGCTGCAGCTACTCATGACGTAGCACTAGCCAACGCAGTGGCCACCGAGAAGTGCTGCCACATGACGGAGGCCGAGCTGAAGGCCCTCTATGATGAGCAGGCCGCTCGCAACCGTCAGCTCGAGGAGCAGGAGGAGGAGCTGAAGGCCCGGGAGGTTGCGCTCACTAATTGCGACGCTGAACTAGAGCAGGCAGCCTAGGAACAAGATGTGGAATGGAGCTGCCTGGAGAAGCTGAAGGAGGAGATGGAGACGGCCCAGGCGTCCCACACCAAGCTCGTCTCTGAGGAGAAGGCCCGGCTGGAGGTCAGGGAGATATCTCTGGCCGCAGCTGAGAAGGCGGTCGCCGCAGGGCGCGACACCTTCGTCTTCCTCAAGCTGCGGTCCCGCAAGGCACTCAAGACTTTTACGTGGAAGGGTACGAGAATCCGCTGGTGACTCTGGAGGAAGGCCCTGCCGGGATGCTCCCCAAATTTTCCATGGCGCTCGAGGGCGTTGTTGTCGGAGTGGGCCCCATGGTGGAGGGAGAGGCTCGCGCGCTTTTTACCTCGATCACGACGCGCATCTTCAGCCACCTCCATCTTGGGGGCCCCAGCCTCGACCTTGGTGTGTTGCTCGAACCTATGGATCCTAAGCTCCACGACACTACCGCCAAGGCCGTGAAGAAGTGGGTGGAGGCCCTACTGCAGAAGTTCCACTGCGTCGACCCTGCGGTCGCGGCTAATGGCAAGGACGAAGGGGACGTTGTCGATGACGAGCCTCCCCAGACGGGCGCTGATGGTGTCCAAGGTCGAGGAAGAGGCTCGAAGGCGGCGCTTCCCCCTATTTTAATCCTGCAACATTTATCGTGCCTCCTGGAGGCGTAAGAACTTATGCTTTGAGCTTTTAAGAGACAGTATGTTTTGTAATAGTTTGCTAGGGTTCTGCGATTTCCTTTCCGTTTGCTTTAGTGTTCTGCGTTGGCAGGGCCCGGCCCCGTGCATACCTGAGCCGCCATTGGGTCATCCGGATCACCAGGACGAGGGGCTACGTGACCAGTGAGGCTCCTGAGTCGCGATGCTTAGGAGTCCCTCTTGACGTTTTAACAACCCTCAAGAAGGAGATGCAGGTGTAGGTTTTAGCATTTTGCGTCGGCAGGGCCCAGCCCCGCGCATACCTCAACCGCCGTTGGGGTGTCCGAATCACTAGGACGAGACCAAGGGGTGAGGGGCTACGTGACTAGTTAGCCCCCTGGGTCACGATGCCCAGGGGTCCCCCTAACATACGAACAACCCTCCATACCTTTCCTCACCAGGCTCTCGCTCGGGAGGGGCGCGCGAAGACTAGGTCCGAGGGCCCATCCCCCTCGCGCAACTCTCCCAAGGGGAAAGCGGCGCAGTAAGGCTAAGCAGCGAGCCTAGTGGCTCTCCTGAGGTTACTACAGTCGTTAGGCTGCCCTTAGTTGTTTATTCACCAGCCGGAGCATGGTGCTTCCACTCTTGCACGGGCATAGCCGCTCCTCGACCATGTCGTCCGCCAGCGCAGAGCATGGGGCTTCCACTGGTACGTGGGTGGGAGCTCCCTCAGGGGGGAGACTCCGGGGCGTGTACAACCCCGTCCTGACACGAGGCTTGCACGACATGACTGGAGGAGGTGTGTATGGGCACTCATGAGCCAGTGCGGGACTCACAAGGCCCTACCTCAAGGCGGGTTGCGCCTGAATTTGATTCAGAACACTTGTGATGGTCCTGTGAGATGGTTAGGCAGCCTGCGCCGAGTGAATCTCCTGAGGTTATCGCATGAGAAGCAAAAACACCAACGACCCCAGGAGGTGACGTGAACGGGGCCGACCCGCCAGACAGAGCTCAGCCGTTGGGTTTGTCGATGGTGCAGGGATGGACCCAAGCACAGATGACAAGCCCAGTCTTCTCATGCAGAAGTCTTGAAGAAAGACAATCGGCGCGCGGCTCCCACGGCGGCGAGGCACCAGGTCACGCGCCCTAACTTATCCGCCCATGATTAGCTCATGCGAGAACAAGGCACCAAGGACCAGGGAGGTGACGTGCACGGGAGCTGGCCCGCGAGCTAGAGCTCAACCACTTGGGTTTAGCAATGCTGCAGGGACGGATCCGAGCACAGACGCCATGCCAGTCCTTAATCACTAGGCGATCGTGGGCGGGTTTGCAAGGGCGCATGACATTCATGGCGACAAAGCACCAGACAGACAGGTGATAATCATAAAGCAACTCATGGAAAGGGTAAAGCCAGTTCTGATAGATGCAAAGAACGATACATGCTGTAGGGACGGACCCACACGGCTTGGGGATAATGCAGCCCGAGGGGCGCCCCCAACTGAACAAACCAAAAAATGTAACCTGTCACCGTTGCTGAAGAAGTGTTGAAGTAGCTGAAGATGCATGCTGCCGAAGTCGCTCCTCACGAGTTGCCCAGGTCCTGAACCTCGCGAGGCTCTGGAGGCCTGGGGGGCTCGCGAGGATCCATCGCCATCTCCGACAGGATCGCCTGGCGCCTAGTCTCATGAGCTGCCAGGACACCCCGCTTGTGGCGCTGGCGCATGGCAGCCCTATTCAGCAAACCAAAAGGCATGCAAACGTAGCTGTGAGGGGGGCCCTCGCACCGGCCCACGTGGGACGGCCAGAAAAGCTCCTGAGACGCGGCTCTGTTGAGCCCTGGGATGTTAACACAGGCGCGCAGCTCGCCGCCCTTGTCAGGGGAGGGAGCCGCACTTGGTGGTGCGGGGCGATGCTCGCCTCGCATGGCTCTTGCTTCCTGAAGCTCCTGGGTTGCCTTGATGATGAACTCCTAAGCGTCTCGTAGCTCGCGCCCTGCGCCTTCCTCGCGGAAACATGCGTTGAAGCATGCCTCCACATGGTGCCCGAGTGCCCCCCTCGTGATGTTGACCAGGTCAGAGGCCCTCCAGAGGAGAGCCCCCGAGCCCAACCTAAGAGGGGTGCCGGGCGCGCCTTCCTATGGGACAGGGAAAGGCGCCCCATCAGTGGGCGCAGGTCCTGAAGCACGACCGTCGGAGGCCCCATCCTCCTGAGGTCCTAGGCGTAGCTTCTTCTTCTTCTTCTTCTTCTTCTTCTTCTTCTTCTTGGGGACGGCCTCGGGAGGGTAGACAGCGCCCTCATCTTTTGGATTCTCGACCGCCGCAGCCTGGTAGGCGCGCTCGAGGGAGCACACCGCGTCCTTTTCATCATAGGAGACTATGATTATGCCTCCGCTCCCCGGCATCTTGACGACATTGTAGCCATGATGAGTCGTGGCCATGAACTTGGCTAGGGCTGGATACCCAAGGATGGCGTTGTACGGGAGGCGGATGTGGGCGACATCGAAGTTGATGAGCTCAATGTGGTAGTTGTCGCGCTTGCCGAAGGTGATAGGGAGGCAGATCTTCCCTATCGGGGTTGTGGAACATTAGGTCACTCCTGAGAAAGGCTTGGTAGGCTGAAGCTAGTCGTACGACACCTAGAGCCTGTCGAACGTCTCAACGGAGAGGACATTGAGTCCTGCGCCAGCATTGATGAGTGTCTTGGTGACGAGGATGTTGCTGATGGTTGGCGAGCAAAGCATCGGGAGGGCGCTAGCAGTGGCCGCACACTTGAGATGATCAGTAGAGTCGAAGGTGATGGCGTACTTGGACCACCTGAGTGGATGCGTCGTCTCGAGCTTGAGGAGGGCCGCGTTCACCTTGCGAGCAAACTGCTTGAAGATGCGATGGGAGGCAGGGGCCTGAGCGCTGCCCAGGATGCAAGCGATGGCATGAGGCTCTTGAAAGCCCCCAACCCCATCATCTTGGTGGTGGTCATAATTCCTTCTTGGTGGAGGCAGCAACGGAGGAAGGCCAGCATTGCCCTGAGGATGGTCCTTGCGAGGTTGCTCCCTCTAGGTGCCCTCGCGAGGCTGATTGCACCAGTCCTGGCGGGGGTCGCGGTTGTCCCAGCATCCTCCGCCTCGTCCTCCTCTACGGCCATAAACTCGGTCACTGCGCTCGGGGCGACGACTGATTCTCCCGTCGTGGATGGCCCTGAGCTCTTGGCAGTCATTGGTGTTGTAGCTGTGCATGTTGTGGAAGACGCAGAACGGGCGGCTGCCCTTGGATGACTCCGGGTGGCCGCAGCCGCGCTTCATCTGGGGTTCGGCCACGATCACCGATGGACCCTTGCGCTTCGCATCCTTGGCCTTGGCCTTCTTGTCTTCTGGGTTGATCTCCGGGAGCTCGAGGAGGGAGAGGCGTCCTTCCTCAACTCTTGTGCACTTGGTTGCCATGTTGAACATCTCCAGAGCTGAGCACAGGTCTTCGTGTATGGCGAGCTCTTCCTTCATCTTGACATCCCGGACGCCATCAGTAAATGCCGAAAATGTTGGCTTCGTCCCACACCTTGGGAATCTTGAGGCAAACATTGGTGAAGCGCTAGATGTATTTATGCAAGGTCTCCCCTGGCTGCTGCTTGATGCGCCACACGTCACCCACGGAAGGTGCGCGGTCGCGAGTACCCTAGAAGTTGGAGATGAAGTGCTCTCACATTTCATCCCAGGAGGAGATTGATCCTGCAGGGAGGTTCAGAAGCCATGAGCGCGCGCCATCCTTGAGGGCCACGGGGAACCAGTTTGCCATGACCTTCTCATCGCCGTTGGCCGCCTCGATGCTCAGTTTGTAGAGATGCAGGAACTCGGCAGGGTTGGGGGTGCCGTCGTAGCATGGAGGCAGGTCTGGCTTGAACTTCCCCGGCCAGGCGACGTGGCGCAACTTTAGTGTGAATGCGCGGCAGCCTGCCGCACTCACCGGAGCCCGCCGTGGAGGTGGAGCCTGATCTTGGTGCTCACCACCGTCTCGGGCGGCATGCGGTCTTGACGTGGTGGTGCTGGGAGCGCATGCGCCTCTCCTTGCGGCTGCTGCACCACCTGGTAGCTTTCCTCGTCACACGCCGGTGCCCTGCGAGGCGGGTCACGCCGTGGAACCTCATGCCTTGGCTCGAGGATGATGTCTTGCCTGGGAGGTGGAGGAGGCGCCCCGTGGGCCACGTCACCCGCAAGAGGCGGCAGGGGAGGCAACGAGCGGGACGGTGCAGGGACCTCTCCAGTGGCCCTGATGAGCTCGGTGATGCGGTACAACCAGTCCTCGTAGAGGTCATCGGTCAGACGATAGCGCAGGAGCTCGCATGCCATGAGCAACACAGCCTGCGCATTCACCAGCCCTCGACGAGTGTGGGAGGAGGAAGAGGCCACCGAAGTCAGCAACGGAGTGGCCGTGCGTCTATCACGCCGCACAGAAGTTTGCAACGACGAAGCTTGCTGCTCATGGGCCACGGGGCCGGTGGCAACGTTGGCTGCACGCAATGAGGAACGATGGGGAGCACCGTCGCCTGCAGGCGCTGTCTGCTTGACGCGGGCGGTGAGGGCGGCCCGGCGTTCAACACGAACTCGACGAGCGTCAGCCATGGGAACAACGAAGCGGTGGTGAACCGGCCAGAAGAAGAGAGGCTCCGACACACCCCTACCTGGCATGCCAAATGTCGGATTCGGGGCTCGCAGACCCTAGATAGATTCAAACTCTGGGGTGGTGCGAAGAACTCAACCTTCCCAGCCTGCTAACTCGTTGATCTCACGGCCTAGCACGATGAACTGGAAGGAAATGGGACACAACAGTTTAACCAGGTTTGGGCCACCTTGCGGTGTAAAACCCTACTCCTGCTTTGTGGTGGATTAGCCTCGAGGTGGGCTGAGGATGAACTAGTACAGTGCTAGACCAACCTCAGGAGGTGTGTTTTTGTGTTTGTGTGAGCTGATGAGGGTGGTCTGAATGATCCGTCTCTCTTCCCCCCTCTAAGGTGGTGGCTAGGCTATACTTATAGTGGCCTTGGTCCTCTTCCCAGCAAAACGAAGGCGGGAAGGGATCCCACAACAGCCAAATTCGAAGGGAGACAACTAGTACATCTTATCCTGACGAAAGGTGGTCTTTGCCTACAAAGCTTCTGGTCGTGACGCCATGGTGGGCTCGACGATGACCTCCGTCCTGGCGGTATTGGTCTTGTAACATGGAAGTGGAAACCTTTGCTTGATCCCTCGGGACTCTGGCCTGTGCTTGCCTCCTTAACACTAAAGAGGAAACCTAATATACTACGCCTGCTGGCGCCCGCCTGAACTTGGTCGTCATGGCTTGCGTCATCCGAACCTCACGAGGTGAGGGCTCGCATAGAAATCTCCGCTCCTCAGGAACCAGCCTAAGGAGGCCGCTCCTTCTGGGGGCCTTGACATCGCGAGGGTCTTGCGTTATTGGTGCTGAAGATGGGTCGTACCAGGCCGGAGACTGAGCCACACTGTGGGCCGTAGGTAGGCAAGTCTGGGTACCCCGGTTCCCAGAACATTGACACACAATACTTTAAACACTGCATTATGCCTAGCTAGGGGTATAAAACAATAGTGCTTGTTGGGAGGCAACCCAATAGTTATCTTAAATTTTTGCATTTTTATTTCTGTTCGTGTGTGATGAAATGATTGTTTCTACTATAATGATTGTATTTTTATATTATAATTAGTGTTTGTGCCAAGTAAATGCTTTGGAATGATTTGGTTGATAGTTGACTTGATTTTATGAAAAAAAATAGAAACTTTTGCGCCCTATACTGGAATTCTTATAATTTACTGGAATGTGATAAAATTCAAAAAAAATTACACATGATTTATATACACATTGCCCACATTGTCCTAATTTTTTAGATTTTTTGGAGTTATAGAAGTATAGTTTTTGTTCAGATCATTACACACTGTTCTGTTTCAGACATATTTTGTTTTGTATTGCATAGTGTGCTTATTTAATGGTGCTCTGGATTATATCGAAGGTATAAGTCATGGAGAATTTATAATATAGTGGGTATTATGCAATAATAATCATGAATGAGTTTACAACAGTACCTAAAGTTTATGATTTGTCTATTATACTAATGAATCTCGTGAGGTTTCTGTTGAGTTTTGTGTGCTGAAGTTTTCAAGTTTTGGGTGAAATCACGATGGATGAAGGAATATGGAGCAGAAAGACCCTAACCTTGGGGATGCCCAAGGCATCCCAAGGTGATATTCAAGGAAGACCCAAGCGTCTAAGCTTGGGGATGCCCCGGATGGCATCCCCTCTTTCATCTCCAATTCATCGGTATGCTACTTGGAGCTGTATTTTTATTCATCAGATGATATGAGTTTTACTTGGAGCGTCTTGTGCCATAGTTTTATTTTTGTTTGCTTTTTAGTTTTCCACAATCATTGTTTGCTGGACACACCTTTTGAGAGATACACACATTCATTGTGATTTCTTGGAATACTCTTTGAGCTTCACTTATATCTTTTGAGCTATGCAGTTGCTCTTGTGCTTCACTTATATCTGTTAGAGCACGACAGTGGTTATATTTTATAGAAATGATTGCACTCTCATGCTTCACTTAAAACTTTTTGAAAGTCTATTAAATAGGAAGTGGTAATGAGCACGGGTTATAAGACTAGTCCAGGTATTTAAGAGTGTATAATAAAAAAAGTCATGTAGGTCACTAAATATAAAACACATGGTTTAATTATATTGATGTCGTAATATGAAAGGGTATTAGTTCATGATCATTGGTTAGTAAGAATATCAATATTAAAGATTGTTATTAACTACTCATTTAAGTGTTCGACATGGCTTTGTGGGGATGTTTGAGCATTTTTATGTCTAATTGAAATCCTTGAGTGTTTTCTAAATCGGGGGTGCACAATGGTTAACTCCTACGAACCTCCTCCCTAGGGCCATGCGAGTAGTACTTTGCTTCGAGAGCTCATAAAACTTTCACAATAAGTATATGGGTTCTTTATGACTAAGGGCCAGTTCTTTTGTTGGCTTTTTTGAGCTTCCAGAATAAGTTTCCCCTACCCAGCTTATTCTAGAAGCCCAACCAAATTTTTTACTGTAGAAGCATATTAGTCAAGTCTTAACTATTAGGGTTCTAAAAATATAAATTTGGTTGGGCTTCTAAAAAAAGCTGGGTAGGGGGGAGCTTATTCCAGCTTATTCTAGAAGCCAGCAAAAGAACTGACCCTAATGTGAGTCCATGGACTATACGCACTCCCACGTATCCAAATATTGCTAGCCTTTCCGGTGTCGTGCATTGCCCTTTCGCACCTCGAGAGTTGGTGCAAACTTCGTCGGTGGATCCAAACCCTGTGACATGATACACTCTATCACACAAAAGGCTCCTTATATCTTCCTCAAAACAACCACCATACCTACCTATCATGGCATTTCCATAGCCATTCCGAGATATATTGCCATGCAACTTCCACCGTCCCGTCTCATGTGTGTTCATCATCATATTGCTTTGCATGACCATATAGAACTGACATGATATTTGTGGCAAACTACCATTCATCATTGTTATACATGTTACTCTAGATCATTGCACACCAATGGCAGCGGGTTGCGCTGAGCAACCGGCTAGGGTGCGTGTTCCTGCGGGGGTGTGATGAGACCCACAGGCGATGGTACGGGTGGCGACTTGCTGCATATCTAGTTGTTGCCTGCTGAAGAGAAGGTGGACGAGCCGCCAGTGGACATGGTTGCTGCGTCCAGAGCTTCTGATGCTAGGCAGAGTAAGTAGAGTAGAGGAGAAGCGAACGTTGGATATGTCGGTTTCATTACTTGTAGAGTAGCATAGCACCATATATAGTCATAGTATAGGTTTGGATTCGAACTAGCTAAAGGAGCACGTCTCTCTTTTTTCTAAAACTCAGCAATGTCTCTTTACTCGTACACTAGCTTGTTCTGTACGCCTTCTCAAGTCTTTGACTTTATTTCTTTTTTTTGCGAGGAAGGAAGGAGGACAAAATTGAGGGTTCCTAGGACTCGAACCCAAGACCTCTCAGTTGAAAACCAAGGGTGCTAGTAACTTATGTGGCGAACGTTCCCTGGGAGGAGGACAGCAGACAAACGCATTTTCCTCGTAGATTTTGGTGCAACGCAAAATCGAACGGTCGCAGTTTCAGGAATATTACCAGGCGAACGAGCCCATTTTTTCTTTTCTTCCTATATATAAAAAAGTGTGCTACTTGCTGTTGGCTTAGTCAACAAACGATTATGCCAACCTTTACCGTTGGATTGACATTCAACCTTTGTCATGTTTCTTCAGTGTCTTCTTCCTCCAGCCGACAAAGCCAAACCAATGCCGGCGGGACCGCCTGCTCCCGCCTCCCACGGTTGGGTGTGCTGCCGCGCATGCATCATGGCCACATCGCACCCTAAAACTCTGTGCATCTTCATCGGCCCCTGTTCGTTCCCGTCTAAGGCCTCACCATCATCCTCCGCCTTGGTTCGCTCGCCGCGGCGCCGCCCTCATGTCTTGTCAACATGGCCAACAACCGAGAGGAATAAGGAGATGACTGTAGATGGTGAGTATGACAGTAGGGACCCACCAGGATCATGGCAGTAAGCAAGCAAGTCACTACTGCAGGATGCTGCTAATGCGACACTACGATCAGAGACCCTTCAATGGAACTATGTGCGATTTCTACCTCTTGAGCATGCGTTGGTTTTCCCTTGAAGAGGAAAGGATGATGCAACAAAGCAGCGTAAGTATTTCCCTCAGTTTTTGAGAACCAAGGTATCAATCCAGTAGGAGACCACGCACGAGTCACCTCGTACCTACACAAACAAATAAGAACCTCGCAACCAACAATATAAGGGGGTTATCAATCCCTTCACGGCCACTTGCAAGAGTGAGATCTGATAGAGATTATAATAATAAGATACATATTTTTGGTATTTTTATGATATAGATTGAAAGTAAAGATTGCAAAATAAAATATATTGGAAACTTGTATGATGGAGAATAGACCCGGGGGCCATAGGTTTCACTAGTGGCTTCTCTCAAGATAGCATAAGTATTACGGTGGGTGAACAAATTACTGTCGAGCAATTGATAGAAAAGGGAATAATTATGAGAATATCTAGGTATGATCATGTATATAGGCATCACGTCCGTGACAAGTAGACCGACTCCTGCCTGCATCTACTACTATTACTCCACACATAGACCGCTATCCAGCATGCATCTAGAGTATTAAGTTCATAAGAACGGAGTAACACTTTAAGCAAGATGACATGATGTAGAGGGATAAACTCATGCAATATGATATAAACCCCATCTTTTTATCCTCGATGGCAACAATACAATACGTGTCGTTTCCCCTACTGTCACTGGGATCGAGCACCGCAAGATTGAACCCAAAGCTAAGCACTTCTCCCATTGCAAGATAAATCAATATAGTAGGCCAAACCAAACTGATAATTCGAAGAGACTTGCAAAGATAACCAATCATACATAAAAGAATTCATAGAAGATTCAAATATTGTTCATAGATAAACTTGATCATAAACCCACAATTCATCGGTCTCAACAAACACAGCGCAAAAAAAGATTACATCGAATAGATCTCCAAGAGAATCGAGGAGAACTTTGTATTGAGATCCAAAGAGAGAGAAGAAGCCATCTAGCTAATAACTATGGACCCGAAGGTGTGAGGTAAACTACTCACACATCATCGGAGGGGCCATGGAGTTGATGTAGAGGCCCTCCGTGATCAATGCCCCCTCCGGCGGAGCTCCGGAAAAGGCCCCAAGATGGGATCTCTTGGGTACAGAAGGTTGCGGCGGTGGAAATAGGGTTTCATGGTGCTCCAGGATGTTTTCGGGGTATATGAATATATATAGGAGGAAGAAGTAGGTCGGTGGAGCAACGAGGGGCCCACGAGGGTGGAGGGCGCGCCCAGGGGGGTAGGCGTGCCCCTGCCTCGTGGCCTCCTCGATTGTTTCTTGACGTCCACTCCAAGTCTCCTGGATCACGTTTGTTCCAAAAATCATGCTCCCGAAGGTTTCATTCCATTTGGACTCCGTTTGATATTCCTTTTCTGCGAAACACTGGAATAGGCAAAAAAACAGCAATTTGGGCTGGGCCTCCGGTTAATAGGTTAGTCCCAAAAATAATATAAAAGTGTAAAATAAAGCCCATTAACATCCAAAACAGATAATATAATAGCATGGAACAATAAAAAATTATAGATACGTTGGAGACGTATCAACGATGCAATAATCACAGACGGTGGTGTAAAAACCGTCAAAAAAGATGCAAAACGTTTCCGATGGAAGATGCATCAAACACGGTTCAGATTTTAGTTGCGTGTGCGATGCAGGGCATACGGTTCAGTTCAATTAACTATTTTCTATGAGGAGGAACAGAAGAAACGGGCAGCCAGATGAAGGTGTGTGCAATATAAAGCATACGGTTCACTCAGATGAACTATTTGTGATTAGGCAACACAAAACAAATGGTCAGCCAGATCAAGGTGTGTGCGATATACTGCATGCGGTTCACTCGGATGAACTGTTTGTGTTGAGACAAGAGAACAAAAATGGTTCGACTTAACAAGATGTGTGTGATACGCGACAAACAGGTCTGTAATCGGAAACATGTGCGAAGACCGATAACAAAACATACGATTGCTGCTAACAAGCCGTGTGTGTTGTGAAGAAATGATTGCTCGTATACAATTGTGAGTGATTGATGAAAACATCATCGACGGGTTCCATTGTTTAGTCCGTGTGTGATGTGATTTTCTTTGTGCGCACAACATCTACACTCTGTCTACAGAGCATCAACATATATATTGAAAACGACAGCATTGCATAACCAAATTAAGCATACAATTACACAAGTGACTACACACATAACATTTCTACACACTAAAGTAAGCAATTACATGCATTCTAAACTAGGAGAAACAAGGATTTAATCATCTACTTATTATTGTGACGACGCTTGCCATCGCTCTACTTCCGGCTGGACCCCTGGCCGTTTTGGGGAAGGAGGCACTTCCTCATGTCAACGATCCCCCTGTATATGTCGTAGCTCGTGTATGCCTCCTTGGCCACGTACACGACGTGAGCTTTGTTGAGTTTCTCCATCCAGGCCGACTGCTAGGCATGCTTGTCCTCGTTGCAGGAATCCTTCATGTCTGTGTAGTAGGGGTCGATGATGGCCTCGGCGAGGTAAACCAGTGAGTCCTTCTCATGCTCCTTCATACGTCTCCATCGTATCTACTTTTCCAAACACTTTTGACCTTGTTTTGGACTCTAAATTGCATGATTTGAATGGAACTAACTCGTACTGACATTGTTTTCAGCAGAATTGCCATGGTGTTATTTTTGTGCAGAAATAAAAGTTCTCGGAATGACCTGAAAATCAACGGAGACACGTTTTGGAATAAATAAAAAATATTGGCGAAAGAATCAGCATCAGGGGGCCCACACCCAGTCCACGAGGGTGCAGGGCGCCCCCCTGGGGCGCGCGCCCCTGCCTCGTGGCCCCCTGAGGCTCCACCGACGTCAACTCCAACTCTATATATTCACGTTCAGGGAGAAAAAAAATCAGAGAGAAGGATTCATCGCGTTTTACAATACGGAGCCGCCGCCAAGCCCTAATCTCTCTCGGGAGGGCTGATCTGGAGTCCGTTCGGGGCTCCGGAGAGGGGAATCTGTCGCCATCGTCATCATCAACCTTCCTCCATCACCAATTTCATGATGCTCACCGCCGTGCGTGAGTAATTCCATTGTAGGCTTGCTAGACGGTGATGGGTTGGATGAGATTTATCATGTAATCGAGTTAGTTTTGTTAGGGTTTGATCCCTAGTACCCATTATGTTCCGAGATTGATGTTGCTATGAATTTGCTATGCATAATGCTTGTCACTAGGGCCCAAGTGCCATGATTTCAGATCTGAACCTATTATGTTTTCATGAATATATGTGAGTTCTTGCTCCTATTTTTCAAGTCAATAGTCACCTACTATGTGTTATGATCCGGTAACCCCGAAGTGACAATAATCAGGACCACTCCCGGTGATGACTATAGTTTGAGGAGTTCATGTATTCACTAAGTGTTAATGCTTTGTTCTGGTACTCTATTAAAAGGAGGCCTTAATATCCCTTAGTTTCCAACAGGACCCCGCTGCCACAGGAGGGTAGGACAAAAGATGTCATGCAAGTTCTTTTCCATAAGCATGTATGAATATATTCGGAATACATGCCTACATTGCATTGATGAACTGGAGCTAGTTCTATGTCACCCTATGTTATAACTGTTGCATGAGGAATCACATTCGACATAATTATCCATCACTGATCCATTGCCTACGAGATTTTCACATATTGATCTTTGCTTAGTTACTTTTCCGTTGCCACTGTTACAATCACTACAAAACTAATACTGTTACTTTTGCCATCGTTACCGTTACTTCCATATTACTTTGCTACTAAATACTTCGTTGTAGATATTAAGTCTTTCAGGTGCGGTTGAATTGACAACTCAACTTTTAATACTTGAGAATATTCTTTGGCTCTCCTTATGTCAAATCAATAAATTTGGGTTGAATACTATACCCTCGAAAACTGTTGCGATCCCCTATACTTGTGGGTTATCACTCCTTGCTGCCCCAGATCTTGTATTGGCCCTGGATGTTGACAAGATTTTGGCAGGAGATTCCCGAATTCTCGAGCACCTTTACATCGTTGGTGATGTCCACCATAGCAAACATGTAGCGGGGGCTGTTGACAAACCTGGTGAAACACTCACAAGGCCTTGTGTCCGGGCAGTAGTGGTAGATGAGGACATGGTGGCGCACACACATCTGGGCGACGGCGACCTTGGGACCAGACCCGACACAAGAGCGGGTGTACTCGAGCTCCACCCAGGCCGGGTCATTGGTGTACACCACCGTCCACCGAGAGGTCTATGAACCTTCTGTGGGTGTCCACCACGGCATGCATGGTGAACTGCTGCTCCTCGTCGGCAGCCGCTCAGAGCGCCATTGGAGCCGCACAGGATACCCTCTAAGAATTTCTTGTGGTGTGTGTGCTTCTTGCAATGGTGGGGCGCGATCGAAAGGTTGAAGAGACACAAGGGTTAAATGGCCGTTGTAATAAATGGGGGTTGGCCGGCCGGCCTGTAATTGTCACATCTTGTCACGATATTCATAACGGAGGATTCCAGTGCATGCTTGACAACACCGCACCACACGCATGGGCTCGAAGAGGCGCCAAATGTATCATCGGTGAGGCTGTTCCCGCGCTACCGCACAATTTACCTCACAAGCTTCCCGCCCGACTAGTTTGACCACACGTCGGATAGAAGAGGGACAAATCGTTGGCGTTTATTGGCAAAAAGCTTTGTAAAAACAAAGTGTGTGGAATGCCTTCGCTCATAAGTTTACCCGTGGGTGACGAGGTCAAAGTTACACAGAAGGGTGATGATGGACACTCGAGTGCGATAATTAATTCTGCGCTCTATAGGGCACACGGTGGAAGAAACCAACTATGTGCAATAATGTTGAATATCGTAGTCGAGTTAGCTATACAGATCGTGTGCTGTGAGATCGACAGGGTAAATAGATTCGAGAATGGTTAATAAAATCTAAGACCATTGCATATTAAGGTCAAAATAGTGCTACCAATATACGAGTCTCAAACACTGCCATTTCAACGATTGTACCACAAAAGCTCGAAATATTACAAGGTTCAAATTCCAGAGTTATATGGCTCAAATTCGAAGATTACAAGGTTCAAACCGATATTAGTAACGAAATTCAGCTCATCAGCAACAAACGCTCACGCTGATCCGCTAAACATGGATTTCAGAGAGGTTCAAACTAATATTACCACTTCTAAGTCTGGTTTCAAAACCTCACAATTTTTGCAAAGGGGTCAGGCACTGAGAAGTCATGTATGGGGTTGACACGATGACTTTTGATTACTCTGTCATCTGAAGTTCCAAAATGAAATTCGGAATTTTTGGAGCCTATTCCATTCTGCCACAGGCACTGGCTCTAATGAACAAACCATTCATTTTTGTGAAATAAATGTAGGGCAAACCTCGTTACCTTTAGCACCCTTGCTTTGAGAACAAAGAACCTGGCGAATATAATCTCCGGTAAGGTCCCGTGGTAGGAGTTCAAAGTAATTTCTGAGAGTTGTAGATGTAGGCATTTGACGTGATTGTTATATTGTATCACATTATCCACCACTGGGCCTAATCTTATCTGCAAAAGAAGAAAATGTGTTAGTGCCTACATGCAGTTTTGAACACTACTACAGGCCTATTCGGTTTGTAGGATTTGTAAAATGCACTAACATGCCATCTTCGATCTGACATGATTAACATGGGCATTTGATTACATTCTATAAAAATGTAGCCTTCTTCACAAGAGGTTGGAGTGGATGAAAAGGTCCCTAAGAAAACCAGTATAGATGAATCCAAAGGAGAAATGCTTATTGATTGTAACCATATGGATCAAGCAACCAATATGGGGGGGGGCATGTATGTACTGAAATCCTCCAAAAGAATCCTTCAGAAATCGTAGTACATTGTCATTGTAAACTTGGAAAAACGTGTCAAAAATTGAACTCCCTTATGGTTAACATTTAACAGGAAAGAAACATCACCTCGATATAACTTCTCCAGGCATGGAAAGCATCTAGGAAACTGACAACTTGCTCCAGGTTGGGGCCGATAGATTCTAGTGCCAAGACCTTCACTATACGCAGTTTCGGGGTCAATCTTGTCAGAATATTTTTTTCTAAATGATAGACATATCTTCAAAATTAGAAATAATGTTAATTTGTAGAAGGAGAGGTAGAAAGCGGCTGTTGTACCTGAACGGGTGTGGATCCAATAACAAGTTCGGAGTAGTTGTCAGACAAGTAGCCCACCACTATCAATTTCGGCACAGAAATGACATTGATTCTTGTTGGACCTTCTTGATCAACTATAAGTAATCTCTCAAGTGCAGGTGTGTCCTCAATGACCATACCGTGGTACACATCTTATGATGTCTTCCTGCCGCACCAGCAACACACATAAATAGTCCGGAGAGTCATGGAGGTGATGTGGAAGGTACTCAACCCATTGATCGCCTGAATACGAAGGTACTCGAGTGCAGTAAAGCCATGGAGCAGGCGCTCCATGTCACCGTTTGAGAGGCAGACGACGACGAGCTCGAGGTGCTTCAGTCGTGGTAGAATAAGAGCGGGTGCGTCATTAAGGGGGGTGGCAGTTCCTGAACTTGGCGATGCGCAGCATGGGCGCGAGGTGGAGTGCGAACGTTGGCAGCGACCGCATATTCCCATCATCAAAAGTGAGCTCCTCGAGCTGATCTAGGGCGGGGGATCAGAACCAGTCGTCAAGCTTGGCTCAGTCCCTGCCGTTGGAACGGAACTTGCCCATTCTAAGGCCTTTGGTTGGGCCAAGGTAACTGCTGAGGATCTTGGAGAACGCATCCAAACTTTTGTGATAGCCATGGCAGAGCTCGTGGGTGTCGATGAGGTCGAGAGGGCTGGAGTTCCATAGGGGGCGCCACCGCCGGGAAAGGATGGTTGTCCGTGCCCCATATTTGATTGGGAGGAGGGAGATGATGACTGTCAACATATCATCAGGGAGGCTGCTAATGAAGTCTAGGCTTGCTGGCAGCCCCGTTCTCCACCTCTAGAGTCTCCTTGACAGCGGCGCTTTCTGATAGAAATGGGAGTGCAGGGAATATTTAGTTAAAACAGGGCAATAGAAAAGTGTATTGGTAACTAGAAGTTATTAGGTAGGAATATAGTAAGAAAAGGGAATGACAATTGGTTGCTTAAATACTACACAATTCATTTGATATTGCTGGGTAAGTCAACATGCAGATAGTTGAAAATAAAACTTACTTCGAACAAAGTCTGGACAGATGATGTCGTCGGGGAAGTCACCATATATCTCATGACCAGGCCCTTTATGTGCAGTGCAATTCTAGTGCCAGCTTTCAGTTCATAAAACTTAGAAATTTATTTCCAAAAGCTAGTACCAAAATAGGAGTCACCACGTTCATAAAGTCTTACAGTAGCGATGATTGTAAATCCATGGTTTGTGTGCAGTATGACATCCCTGCAGTCTTGATTTATGTGAAGGGAAAAATTGTGCAATACAGATTCTGTTGCATAGCAAGGGATGCGCTGCAGAAAATGGTAGGATTGTTAAAGAAAATATGGTAACATGCAAATATGGGCCCAAATTGAAAGAACTGTACATCAGTCGTAATCGAAGGACAAAAATCTATAATTAAACAGATTGGGTAAACAAGATGTCACGGAAATATGAGAGTAATCAAAAGAACAATACATCATTAATTTGCCTAATATAGAACGAAGAGGGGGAAAATCCCCTTTGACGTATATGGTGCATGTGGCACCTTTTATCCAAATGTAGTAATATTTAGAATATGTTCAGGAAAGTAGGCCATGCCGGCCGATTTAGGGTGAGATTGAACATACCGTGTGCATCCTCAAGTCATCCGGTCCGGTGAGATGGAATGTCTAGCAGAGGCCGCAAAGTCCTGATGTGTCCGTGCATTGTACACTTTATGAACGGAAGAAAACCCTCAAATCAGTTCGAATAAAAATGAATTCACGGCGATTTCGGCCGGGTGATTAAAGGAGGCAGATGAACTAGGATAAGAGATGAGATAATATCTCGTTAAATTAGTTACCTTATTTTCCATGAGAAAGAACCCTCGATATGGCATATTCCCCAACCGAGCGGAGCTGGGTCAACCGCGAGCAGTGTCGAGAAAGTCGATGGTGATAGGCGGCGGCAAGCGGAATTGGCGAAATGCGGTGGACTTTGCCGGCAGCCTGGCGGCGGCGGCAGGCGTCGAGCTAAGTGGTTACCGCCGCGATAGGTGGTGCCATGCATATACGTGGAGGAGCTTGTGCATATGTGAATGGGGACCGGAGGGGGTGGCGGGCGGGGTGAGGGTTTTTGTGACGTGGGGATGGTGAGGGTTTTCTTTTTTCTTTCTTTTTTGAATTGGGTGGTGAGGGTTTTCTGTCCCACAAAGACTTTTGGAGGTGACGGTTTGCTAGAGCCAACTGTGTGTGATTGACGCAACATGCAAAATGGAAGTCATTGCACACGATTCCAATTTTGGGAATCGTCTGTGATTGACGTACTACCTCCGTCGTGGTTTATTGGTCCCCTTTGTAATTTTTACCAAATTATGACCAAATATTTAACTAAGAAATGTTTATGCATGTCACCAAAAATTACATCATTGAACACTATGCTCAAATACCCATCCAACGATATAATTTTTGCTTACTTGCACTATCATTTTGTCAGTTAAACCTTTGGTCAAAATTTAACACAAATTACAAAGGGGACCAATAAACCAAGACGGAGGTAGATTCCATCAACCGAACTGATTGCATCCATATCCCACGGTTAGACATAAGTAAACATAGATTAAACATACTCGAACATAGATAATAAGCGTACACGTACACAAGCATAGTTCAACCATAAGTACATAGTTCAACTGTCATTAAGCATACTCAAGCGTACATAGTTCAATCCCACATCTCATCTCACATGCCGGTACGATCCTGAAGCTTCTCCAGGTACTCGGCATACGCGCCGTGCACCACCCTGCGAGAATACTGCTGCTTGAAGGAGCCAACGACCCGTCCTCTTGCATGCGCCAGAACACTTAGATACGCGTCATTAAGCTTGTGGTTGCAAAATGGGCATCGATAGCCACAGTTCCAGGCCCTAATATGCCTGTTATGTTTTCCCGCATAAAGCTCCCTCAGGATTTGCCTCTTGTACCTCCTCTGGCCATCTTCATCCTCGATGTCCACATCGCCAGACAACACCTATACACATAGTAAAACAAATTTGGCATCAAATCAATGTTTACATGCCGTGAAGTAGGATTAGGAATTTATGGCTAGTTATTTATACATATCCAGATATAATGGTTCGATTTTTAAGCACAGTCGTCTATGTACACACAAATCTTGAAGAAAATAATGGCACACACATATGTAGGTCTTTCAAAATCAATTGTCAAGTCCGGGCTAGGAATTATTAGCACGAACACTAACCCTGGTTGGATTACTAGTAGAAATCATTTGCATAGATGAAACAACTAATCACTTATCACTTGTACCATTCAAACAATCAATACACTACACGGATCTGATGTAACTTACTCAAATTTCATGGATTGGGATAACATAACCATAGGATTTCTATTCCAAAAAGGGGGATGCGGGAGTAACTAGAGAAACCCTATGATCTATTTGACACATAAATGGGCATAGATGACTAACCAGCTGTCCGTCGTTGTCGGAGTCATTGCTAGAGTGGTCGTCGGAGTCATCACCGGGGTCGTCACCAGAGTCGGTGTGGAACTCCGCCTCCGGCTGTGGAAGCTCGATGCCGTCGACAACGTCAGGGTGTAGCGATAACTTGCTGGTGATGATGACAACCTCTATCTCCATCTCCACGCCGTGCTCGGGTGCTTTAGTAGCCCCAGCGTCGCCACTCCCTCCGATGGGGCACTTCGGCGGCATCCTCATACACTGACTACTTGGAGGACTGAGAGCAGTGTCGAGGATGCAAGCGGAGAGAGGATTGTGTGTGTGGCGACAATGGTGGGTGCGGCCGCTCGGGCGCACCATTAATATGGAGTAGTGGGAGTTGTGGGAGAGAGGCGACGCGGTCAAACCGATGGCTCGCCTCCCGGTGAGCCTGCGCACCAGACTGCTGGCATGCCTACCAAAGTTTCACACAGCTACTCGCACGCCTCCTGACGACACTGCGCAACAAGCACGCCTCCGTTAATTGAAACACCTACATGCACGCCACCCGGTCTGCCTGCGTGGCGGATTGCTCGCATGCGTCCCGTCAACTGATGCCTGCTCGCATGGCACACGGGTCGCGTGGTAGCACGTATATTGTTTTTCTATTTGGATGATTAATGCTTCCACTTTATTGCTTAACCGAAGCATGGCACGTATCCATTGTTGGTCTAACACTCACGGTTCGAATAAATAATCTGTTTGGGATATTGGTTCCCAATTATTAATAATCTCCCTTTTGTAATTAGATAAAGATTACATCAAAACCGGTCTCAAATTTGACAAACAAGTACAATGCCACTTTGTATTGGTGTCCATATGACAACACGACAAGTTTCATGAACTTCAAATAAGTTTTGCATGTACTAGAATTTAAAAATCAAGATTCTCAATGTTTGAAATTTGTTGCACGGGGAGTAAACATGAACCCAGTGAGACACATGTGTTTTTGCAATCCATTTAGGTGCACTGTCACATGTGCATGTAGCTCAAATTTGATTTTTGCACATTATACTCGTAGAAAATCAATCAATTAATGTACTAAAACATCTTAATGATCTCTATTTTTTTGAAATTAAAACGTCCCTCCTTTGGTAACATATGTTCACCGCGGGATAATTAATTTAACATGCATCATACTTGCAGTGGATTCGCGGTGTGTGTGTGGGTGTGTGCGTCTAGGGGTGGCAGGTGGCTCGCAGTATACTACGCGTTGTGAGCCACCGTGTGGGTTGGTTGTTTTGTTAGGCAGGCCGGTGCCACATCAGAGTCATGAATTCGTTATTTAAAACATTACACAACCCTTTCATACATACATGTTTTGGCCACATGTTCGATGGTTGTCCTACACGACACTCGATACTCGCGCGTGACGCTTTTTGTGGGCCCGCGAGGTCGTTGTCTATCACTTTGACAAACAACCGGCAGTGAGGTTAATTTGACCAGCAAGGTAGAATCTTTTTTGTTTGTGTTATGGTGGTATATAGTACACGTCGAAGAGGTGGGAGGGGACTAGCATATATACTATACGTTCGCATCCATGAACAAGTACACCTCACTTAGTGTCGGGACTTTTCGGTTTCCGATGCACGTGCCACATCAAAATTGTGAAATTGGCTATTCAAACATCACACAACACCTCTTTGGGCCACATGCATGCACACGGTGGTTATCCTAGATAGGACACTCACGTGTGACGCTTCCATCTATGGGCCCACGAGGCCATCGTCGATGCATGCATGCATCACTTTGACCTACATCAGGAGAGGTTAATTAATTTCACCATCGATGAGGATTCTTTTTGGGTTGTACATATTATGGTAGGAGCATATAGTGTGCGTCGAAGAGGGGGGAAGGGGACCATCATATGTAGTATGCTTCATGAACCTCGCTCCGTGTGGGTGCATGGTTTATGGTTTTTGAGGCATGTGGCACATCAAAGTTATGCAAAGTGATGGTGGTTGTCCTCTCGCATCCACTTAAGCGGTTATCAGCGATATCGATGCTTTCCATCTGTGGGCCCGCTTGGTCCATCACTACTTTTTTCCTGACTACAAGAGAGGTTAATTTGACTTAGGAGGGGGTTATTTTTTTGCTTGTAATACGGTATATATAAATAGGTCATGCTCTGGGATGACATGCATGATACAATTTGAGCACACACACATGCATGTTGTCGCGGGATGTCCGCGGCCACCTATGGGACCGGGTGGCCCCTTGTTGGTTCAGTAAGGGGGACGGCGCGTTGCACAAAGAGCAGGGAGCACACAAGCAATTTAACTAGGTTTTGGCCGCCGCGAGGCGTAGGACCCTACTCCTGCTTTGATGGATTGATGGTGGAATGAATGTGGTGGTGCATAGTACACTTTGCCCAGCAAGGTTTGCCTCTGGGCCGCAACAACTACGCGCGTATGGTCGCTTGGGTGTGTCCACTTTCCAACCTTCTAACCCCTCCTACGAGTGTCATGGGCCTTCTTTTATAGATTAAGGGGTCACCACACTGGCAAAGTGGTCATTAACGACTGATATGATAACGAACAGTGTTATCATACCTAACTCTGCGGGCTAACAGGATGCATTAAATGCACCACTGAGTGTCACATCACTGGTCGCCCGACAAGGCCTGCCGGGCAGTCTCGCCAGCTCCGCACCTATTCTCTTGACACATCGCATGATGGGTGTCATCTGTAGGCTTCTCTATAGGAAATGGCTGCCATGTGGCAAACGACTACCACTTAATCACCTTGCGGCTTGACACCGCACTGATTGACGACGTGAGTCGTGCTTGAGTGGTTGGTAGGGTGATTCTGCCCCCGCAAGCCCTAGCAGGCTCTGTTAGGGAGCCTTTGCTTCTAGTGGTGGCCCTGCCCCTTGCCTGGATCGCCTGCCCAGCAAGGGAGGCCCTTCTCTTGCCGATATCTTGCTCCTTAGGCTCGATCTTGGTCCCTCTTGACAACATGTTGGTTCTTCAAATCTCTTGGTCCTTCAATCCCTGACTTGAGCTGGTGCTTCAATCATGATCTTGTGCCTGTGCACAGTTGGTCAACAGACCTGGGGTTTGTTGCACCGATAGAAGCCCTCGGGCCTGCCCCGAACGCGCTACTGAGCATCGTCGGGGTAGGGCCTAATAAGTGCATGGGCAAGGTTGCTGAAGGGGTTGGCTCCTTAAATTTTCTATTGTTGCTTCATTAGCCTTGATTCCAGGCCCGTTTCCATTTTTCCCACGTGCAGCATAAAGCCAATAGTGGTGGGGCCGCTCCAGGGATGGCCCGTTAATGACTTTAACGCATGGGGGTAGAAACTGCCAATTTACTCCTCCCACAGCGCGCCCTCATCCTTAGCCACATATGCAGCATGCATCGCATGGGGTAGGTAACGGAGGCGCGTGGCATGGGAGGATACCTTTGGAAATAGCCCTCCTGTCTTGAATTGGCGGAGGAGGGCGGTGGTCATCCGTGGGTGAATTGGCTGCCCCTCCTCACCTGGCTTATAAAAAGGGAGGAGTGGAGGAGGGCGGAGTCGTTCATCTCCGTGGCCCTCCTCTCCTCATCTTCTGTTTCTACTGGTCATGCTTGAGAAGGAAGCCTAGGGCCAGCCCCCAGGCTCTGGCTTGGGGCATACGTTGCCTCATGCCGGTGCTGATGCTCGGGGAGTGAGCCTGGTCCTTGGCATGGCGAATATTTTGGCATCTTCGATGCTCGTTCGGGAGGAGGGGCTGAAGATCATGGGTAATCCCAGCGCTGCCCCTCACGGAGGCCTTGGGGCCGATGTCGACAAGAGGCGCGCCTTCCTGCCCGCCGAGGTGGGATGCGGCATGCCTCGAGTCCCCTGGCCGTTTTGGCTGCTTGCTGTTTCTCTGCTCGGGGTGCCGAATTGGGGCCTCAGCCTCCTCCCGGAGCGGTGTTGATGGAGATGAAACCTAGGGAGAAGGAGAATACGGGAGGCAAGCCTCCTAGTAGGAGTACGACCGCATCGACGCGTTCGTCTTGTATTGGGGACCTGCTGCCCATCGGCCTGGCTCTTCCCCCTTTTCCCGGCGCCGTCATCACCGTTTCTTCCGGCTGTCGGGAAAAGACTCGTTTCCTTGGGGCTTCTGCTTCCTTTTGGGGTCTTCTTGCTGGGCACTGGCGTCTCCTTCTGTCGGTTCCTATGCTGAAGCCCCCCTTCCGGTTCTGGGGGTGGTGACCAGGGGTCCGTCATGGTGCTCTGCATGTCTTCCTCCTTCGCAGCCTCGCCACTCCCGACCTTGTCAAGCTGGGGTCGCCAGCTCCTGACAAGGATCGGGGCGGCATTGTGCCAGCACGGCGCCCATCCTCTTATCTTCCCACCGCAATACCTCTGATAAGAGGGACAGAGAGAGGAGTTTACGGAGCACTTATCTTTTTTTAATCTTAAACTTGTAGGCAATTGCCAAATTTTAATTCAAATAGTGTAATCCTTTCACCCATGTTTGTGTTCTGTAATGCTTGTACTTGCATTTGCATGTCAATGAAAAGATAAACCTTGCCGAGAACTCGTGCATGTATATGTCCATGCAGAGGTGGAGTGCCTCTTTACTGCAATTAAACGAGTTTTCCCCGGCAGGAAATCCTGTCGGCACCCTTTTCGTTTGCCGGAGAACTATGTCTACCAGG
>NC_041384.1:432556459-432558036 GCF_002162155.2 Triticum dicoccoides | reverse complement strand
CAGGCCAAAGCAACGTTCGAGCCAAGGCTGGGAGCACCCTAGTCCCAGGAGAGCGGCGAGGTTTCTCTATGCACAAGTTATAGCTTACAAAACACTAATGGACAAGAGGTAAACTTATCTATTTGGCTTGCTGGGGATCACCGTACCGTTCAATCTTCTTGTCCCTTGTCGGAGTCAAGTTCGCGGCAAGAACCTACAACTCCATCAAGATGAGAATTAATGCAGGATGCAATCCTATCTATATGCATATGCAAATGCTTATGCAGTGATCTGGGTGTGCTCGTGCATGCATGCGATCTCGATTGAGGCCCTCTGCTACCTCTTGAGCACTGCGTTGGTTTTCCCTTGAAGAGGAAAGGGTGATGCAGCAAAGTAGCGTAAGTATTTCCCTCAGTTTTTGAGAACCAAGGTATCAATCCAGTAGGAGGCCATGCACGAGTCCCTCGCACCTACACAAACAACTAAAATCCTCGCAACCAACGCAATAAAGGGGTTGTCAATCCCTTCACGGTCACTTACAAAAGCGAGATCTGATAGATATGATAAGATAATATTTTTGGTATTTTTATGATAAAGATTCAAAGTAAATAAAGCGAAATAAAAACGGCACCAGAAATAGCTTGTTAACGGGAGATTAATATGATGGAAAATAGACCCGGGGGCCATAGGTTTCACTAGTGGCTTCTCTCGAGAACATAAGTATTACGGTGGGTAAACAAATTATTGTTGAGCAATTGACAGAATTGAGCATAGTTATGAGACTGTCTAGGTATGATCATGTATATAGGCATCACGTCCGAGACAAGTAGACCGACTCCTGCCTGCATCTACTACTATTACTCCACACATCGACCGCTATCCAGCATGCATCTAGAGTATTAAGTTCAAAGGAACAGAGTAACGCTTTAAGTAAGATAACATGATGTAGAGGGATAAACTCATGCAATATGATATAAACCCCATCTTGTTATCCTCGATGGCAACAATACAATACGTGCCTTGCTGCCCCTACTGTCACTGGGAAAGGACACCGCAAGATTGAACCCAAAGCTAAGCACTTCTCCCATTGCAAGAAAGATCAATCTAGTAGGCCAAACCAAACTGACAATTCGAAGAGACTTGCAAAGATAACCAATCATACATAAAAGAATTCAGAGAAGATTCAAATATTGTTCATAGATAAACTTATCATAAACCCACAATTCATCGGTCTCAACAAACACACCGCAAAAGAACATTACATCAAATAGATCTCCACAAGAATCATGGAGAACTTTGTATTGAGATCCAAAGAGAGAGAAGAAGCCATCTAGCTAATAACTATGGACTCGAAGGTCTGAGGTAAACTACTCACACATCATCGGAGGGGCTATGGTGTTAATGTAGAAGCCCTCCGTGATCGATGCCCCCTCTGGCGGAGCTCCGAAAAAGGCCCCAAGATGGGATCTCACGAGTACAGAAGGTTGCAGCGGTGGAATTAGGTTTTTGGCTCCGTATCTGGTAGTTAAGGGGTACGTAGGTATATATAGGAGGAAGAAGTACATCGGTGGAGCAACGTGGGCCCCATGAGGGTGGAG
>NC_041384.1:432444215-432556170 GCF_002162155.2 Triticum dicoccoides | reverse complement strand
GGGGTAGGCGCGCCCCCTACCTCGTGCCTTCCTGGTAGCTTTCTTGATGTAGGGTCCAAGTCCTCTGGATCACGTTCATTCCAAAAATCACGTTCCCGAAGGTTTCATTCTGTTTGGACTCCGTTTGATATTCTTTTTCTGCGAAACTCTGAACTAGGCAAAAAACAGCAATTCTGGGCTGGGCCTTCGGTTAATAGGTTAGTCCCGAAAATAATATAAAAGTGTATAATAAAGGCCAATAATGTCCAAAACAGAAAATAATATAGCATGGAACAATAAAAAATTATAGATACGTTGGAGACGTATCAAGCATCCCCGAGCTTAATTCCCGCTCGTCCTCGAGTAGGTAAATGATAAAAACAGAATTTTTGATGTAGAATGCTACTTGGCATAATTTCAATGTAATTCTCTTATTTTTGGTATGAATATTCAGATCTGAAAGATTCAAGACAAAAGTTTAATATTGACATAAAAATAATAATACTTCAAGCATACTAACTAAGCAATTATGTCTTCTCAAAATAACATGGCCAAAGAAAGTTATCCCTACAAAATCATATAGTCTGGCTATGCTCTATCTTCACCACACAAAGTATTTAAATCATGCACAACCCCGATGACAAGACAAGCAATTGTTTCATACTTTTGGTGTTCTCAAACTTTCAATCTTCACGCAATACATGAGCGTGAGCCATGGACATAGCACTATATGTGGAATAGAATGGTGGTTGGGGAGAAGACAAAAAAGGAGAAGATAGTCTCACATCAACTAGGCGTATTAATGGGCTATGGAGATGCCCATTAATAGATATCAATGTGAGTGAGTAGGGATTGCCATGCAATGGATGCACTAGAGCTATAAGTATATGAGCTCAACAAAAGTAACTAAGTGGGTGTGCATCCAACTCGCTTGCTCACGAAGACCTAGGGCATTTTGAGGAAGCCCATCATTGGAATATACAAGCCAAGTTCTATAATGAAAAATTCCCACTAGTATATGAAAGTGATATCATAGGAGACTCTCTATCATGAAGATCATGGTGCTACTTTGAAGCACACGTGTGGTAAAAGGATAGTAGCATTGTCCCTTCTCTCTTTTTCTCTCATTTTTTATTTATTTCTTTAGGCCTTTTCTCTTTTTTTATGGCCTCTCTTTTTTTGGTATGGAGTCTCATCCCGACTTGTGGGGGAATCATAGTTTCCATCATCCTTTCCTCACTTGGGACAATGCTCTAAAAATGATGATCATCACACTTTTATTTACTTACAACTCAACAATTACAACTCAATACTTAGAAAAAAATATTACTCTATGTGAATGCCTCCGGCGGTGTACCGGGATATGCAATGAATCAAGAGTGAAATGTATGAAAGAATTATGAACGGTGGCTCTGCCACAAATACAATGTCAACTACATGACCATGCAAAGCAATATGACAATGATGGTGCGTGTCATAGTAAACGGAACGGTGGAAAGTTGCATGGCAATATATCTCGGAATGGCTATGGAAATGCCATGATAGGTAGGTATGGTGGCTGTTTTGAGGAAGGTATATGGTGGGTGTATGATACCGGCGAAAACTGTGCAGTATTAGAGAGGCTAGCAATGGTGGAAGGGTGAGAGTGTGTATAATCCGTGTACTCAACATTAGTCATAAAGAACTCGTATACTTATTGCAAAAATCTATTAGTTACCGAAACAAAGTATTACGCGCATGCTCCTAGGGGGATAGATTGGTAGGAAAAGACCATCGCTCGTCCCCGACCGCCACTCATAAGGAAGCCAATCAATAAATAAATCATGCTCCGACTTCGTCACATAACGGTTCACCATACGTGCATGCTACGGGAATCACAAACTTCAACACAAGTATTCCTCAAATTCACAACTACTCAACTAGCATGACTCTAATATCACCATCTCCATATCTCAAAACAATTATCAAGTATCAAACTTCTCATAGTATTCAATGCACTCATAAGATTTTTTTTACTAATCTTGAATGCCTATCATAATTAAAGCAAATTACCACGTTGTTTTGTTGGACTCTCAAAATAATCTAAGTGAAGCATGAGAGAACAATAGTTTCTATAAAACAAATCCACCACCATGCTCTAAAAGATATAAGTGAAGCACTAGAGCAAAAACTATATAACTCAAAAGATATAAGTGAAGCACATAGAGTATTCTAATAATTTTCAAATCATGTGAGTCTCTCTCAAAAGGTGTGTATAGCAAGGATGATTGTGGTAAACTAAAAAGAAAAGACTCAAATAATACAAGACGCTCCAAGCAAAACACATATCATGTGGTGAATAAAAATATAGCTCCAAGTAAACTTACCGATAGACGAAGACGAAAGAGGGGATGCCTTCCGGGGCATCCCCTAGCTTAGGCTTTTGGGTGTCCTTGAATTTTACCTTGGGGTGCCATGGGCATCCCCAAGCTTAGGCTCTTGCCACTCCTTGTTCCATAATCCATCAAAACTTAACCCAAAACTTGAAAATTGGTATGTTGACTTTTGCGTAGACTCCCCGGCAACGGCGCCAGAAATCCTTCTTGCTACCTCTTGAGCACTGCGTTGGTTTTCCCTTGAAGAGGAAAGGGTGATGCAGCAAAGTAGCGTAAGTATTTCCCTCAGTTTTTGAGAACCAAGGTATCAATCCAGTAGGAGACCACGCATGAGTCCCTCACACCTACACAAACAAATAAAATCCTCGCAACCAACGCAATAAAGGGGTTGTCAATCCCTTCACGGTCACTTACGAAAGTGAGATCTGATAGATATGATAAGATAATATTTTTGGTATTTTTATGATAAAGATTCAAAGTAATAAAGCGAAATAAAAACGGCACCAGAAATAGCTTGTTAACGGGAGATTAATATGATGGAAAATAGACCCGGGGGCCATAGGTTTCACTAGTGGCTTCTCTCGAGAACATAAGTATTACGGTGGGTAAACAAATTACTGTTGAGAAATTGACAGAATTGAGCATAGTTATGAGAATATCTAGGTATGATCATGTATATAGGCATCACGTCCGAGACAAGTAGACCGACTCCTGCCTGCATCTACTACTATTACTCCACACATCGACCGCTATCCAGCATGCATCTAGAGTATTAAGTTCAAAGGAACAGAGTAACACTTTAAGTAAGATGACATGATGTAGGGGGATAAACTCATGCAATATGATATAAACCCCATCTTGTTATCCTCGATGGCAACAATACAATACGTGCCTTGCTGCCCCTACTGTCACTTGGAAAGGACACCGCAAGATTGAACCCAAAGCTAAGCACTTCTCCCATTGCAAGAAAGATCAATCTAGTAGGCCAAACCAAACTGATAATTCAAAGAGACTTGCAAAGCTAACCAATCATACATAAAAGAATTCAGAGAAGATTCAAATATTTTTCATAGATAAACTTATCATAAACCCACAATTCATCGGTCTCAACAAACACACCGCAAAAGAAGATTACATCGAATAGATCTCCACGAGAATCATGGAGAACTTTGTATTGAGATCCAAAGAGAGAGAAGAAGCCATCTAGCTAATAACTATGGACCCGAAGGTCTGAGGTAAACTACTCACACATCATCGGAGGGGATATGGTGTTGATGTAGAAGCCCTTCGTGATTGATGCCCCCTCCGGCGGAGCTCCGGAAAAGGCCCTAAGATGGGATCTCACGGGTACAGAAGGTTGCGGAGGTGGAATTAGGTTTTTGGCTTCGTATCTGGTAGTTTGGGGGTACGTAGGTATATATAGGAGAAAGAAGTACGTCGGTGGAGCAACATGGGCCCCACAAGGGTGGAGGGCGCGCCTGGGGGGTAGGCGCGTCCCCCTACCTCGTTCCTTCCTGGTAGCTTTCTTGACGTAGGGTCCAAGTCCTCTGGATCACGTTCGTTCCAAAAATCACATTCCCGAAGGTATCATTCCGTTTGGACTCCGTTTGATATTCTTTTTCTACGAAACTTCGAGATAGGCAAAAAACAGCAATTCTGGGCTGGGCCTCCGGTTAATAGGTTAGTCCCAAAAATAATATAAAAGTGTATAATAAATCCCAAAATATCCAAAACAGAATATAATATATATTGGAATAATAAAAAATTATAGATACGCTAGAGACGTATCACCCCCCACAACGCTTCTTTATTTTACTTGCACAGGGTCATCGCCCCAGCTTTGTACAAGGGGTTACATGCAACTGAGGCAAGGCCTATACAAAAGAGTGGCTGTCGGGCAGTGCCCGGCAGCCTCGCACCTTACGGGTAGTACTTACGGAGATGCTCAATATTCCATGAGTTTTGCAACTGTGTGCCATCTCTGGCCTCCAGATGGACTGCGCCGGGTCTGGTGACTCGTACCACCCGGTAAGGGCCTTCCCACTCCGGTGACAGCTTGTGTGTACCCTTGGCGGACTGAACGCTCCTAAGGGAAAGGTCACCTTCCTCAAAACACCGGGAATGAACCCTGTGGCTATGATAGCGAAGCAGGGCTTGCTAGTAGCGTGCATCACGCGTACCAGCCCAGAGACGGTTCTCCTCAAGTAGCACATCGTCATCACGCCGGTGCTGATCTTGCGCTACTTCATCGTAGGCAAGCACTCGAGGGGACCCGTAAATGAGTTCTGTGGGAATAACTGCTTCTGCCCCGTAGACCAGGGAGAAAGGAGTCTACCCGGTAGCTCGGTTAGGTGTCGTTTTGAGGGACCAGAGAACTACCGACATCTCCTCAATCCACCGCCTGTCGTGGTTCTGCAGCGTATCGAAAGTTCTTGTCTTGAGTCCACGAAGCACTTTAGTGTTTGCCCTCTCAGCTTGTCCATTGCTCCGGGGGTGTGCCACAGAAGCGAATGAGATTTTGCATCCGAGGGTGTGAACATATTGCATGAAGGCATGGCTCGTGAACTGGGTGCCGTTCTCAGTGATGATCCTTGCCGGAACTCCGAAACGACACACCAATTCTTTCAAGAACTTGATAGCTGACTAAGTAGTCACCTTTCTCACGGCAGTCACTTCCGGCCACTTTGTAAACTTGTCGATGGCAACAAACAAGAATTCAAAGCCCCCGATTGCTCAGGGGAAGGGGCCGAGGATATCGATCCCCCAGACCAAAAATGGCCATGATAGAGGGATTGTCTGAAGGGCTTGGGCAGGCAGGTGTGTTCTCTTGGAATGGAACTAACAGGCATCTGAAGGAAATATGCCCTAGAGGCAATAATAAAGGTGTTATTTATATTTCCTTATATCATGATAAATGTTTATTATTCATGCTAGAATTGTATTAACTGGAAACTTGATACATGTGTGGATACATAGACAAAACACCATGTCCCTAGTAAGCCTCTACCAGACTAGCTCGTTAATCAAAGATGGTTAAGTTTCCTAACCATAGACATGTGTTGTTGTCATTTGATGAACGGGATCACATCATTAGGAGAATGATGTGATGGACAAGACCCATCCGTTAGCTTCGCATAATGATAGTTAAGTTTTATTGCTATTGCTTTCTTCATGGCATATACATGTTCCTTTGACAATGAGATTATGCAACTCCGAGATACCGGAGGAATACCTTGTGTGCTATCAAACGTCACAACGTAATCGGGTGATTATAAAGATGCTCTACATGTATCTCTGAAGGTGTTTGTTGGGTTAGCATAGATCGAAATTAGGATTTGTCACTCCGAGTATCGGAGAGATATCTCTGGGCCCTCTCGGTAGTGCACATCAAAATGAGCCTTGCAAGCAATGTGACTAATGAGTTAGTTACGGGATGATGCATTACGGAACGAGTAAAGAGACTTGCCAGTAACGAGATTGAACTAGGTATGAGGATACCGACGATCGAATCTCGGGCAAGTAACACACTGATGACAAAGGGAATAACGTATGTTGTTATGCGGTTTGACCAATAAAGTTCGGCGTAGAATATGTAGGAACCAATATGAGCATCCAGGTTCCGCTATTGGTTATTGACCAGAGATGTGTCTCGGTCATGTCTACATAGTTCTCGAACCCATAGGGTCCGCACACTTAACGTTCGATGACGATTTGTATTATGAGTTATGTGATTTGATGAATCGAAGTTTGTTCGGAGTCCCGGATGAGATCACAGACATGATGAGGAGTCTCGAATTGGTCGAGACGTAAATATTGATATATTGGAAGGTTATGTTTGGACACCAGAATGGTTTCAGAAAGGTTCGCACATTTTCCGGAGTACCGGGGGTTACCGGAACCCCCCGGGGGGTTAATGGGCCTTCATGGGCCCTAGTGGAGAGAGGAGGCAGCGGCCAGGTGGAGGCGCGCCCCGCCCAAGCCCAAACCAAATTGGACTAGGGTTGGGGGCGCCCCTCCCTTTCCTTCTCCTCCACCTCTTTCCCCTTCCCCCCTTCTTCGGAAAGCAAAGGAGGGGTCCGAATCCTACTTGGACCGCGAGTCCAAGTAGGACTCCCCCCTTGGCGCGCCCCCCTTGGGCCGGCCTCCTCTCCTCCCCCTGTATATACGTGGTAGGGTGGCACCCCAAAAGCACACCAAGTCTTGTCTTAGCCGTGTGCGGTTCGCCCCTCCACAGTTACACACCTCGGTCATATCATCGTAGTGCTTAAGCGAAGCCCTGCGCCGGTAACTTCATCATCACCGTCGCCATGCCGTCATGCTGACGGAACTCTCCCTCGTCCTCAACTGGATCAAGAGCTCGAGGGACGCCATCGTGCTGAACATGTCCTGAACACGGAGGTGCCGTACGTTCGGTGCTAGGATCGGTTGAATCGCGAAGAAGTTCGACTACATCAACCGCATTAGTAAACGCTTCCGCTTTCGGTCTACAAGGGTATGTGGACACACTCTCCCCCTCTCATTTCTATGCATCTCCTAGATTGATCTTGCATGGTCGTAGGAATTTTTTTGAAATACTGCGTTCCGCAATAGTCGCATCCGAGCCAGGTCTATGCGTAGATGTTATATGCATGAGTAGAACACAATGAGTTGTGGGTGATAATAGTGATACTGCTTACCAGCAACGTCTTACTTTGATTCGGCAGTATTGTTGGATGAAGCGGCCCGGATGGACATTACATGACCGCGTTCATGAGACTGGTTCTACCGACGTGCTTTGCACACATGTGGCTGGCGGGTGTCTGTTTCTCCAGCTTTAGTTGAATCGAGTTTGACTACACCCGGTCCTTGTTGAAGGTTAAAACAGCAAACTTGACGAAAAATTGTTGTGGTTTTGATGCATAGGTTAGAACAGTTCTTGCTAGAAGCCAGTAGCAGCCATGTAAAACTTGCAACAACAAAGTAGAGGACATCTATCTTGTTTTTGCAGGGCATGTTGGATGTGATATGGTCAAGACATGATGTGATATAATTTGTCGTATGATATGATCATGTTTTGTTAAAGTTATCGGCAACTGGCAGGAGCCTTATGGTTGTCTCTTTATTGCATAAGATGCAAGCATCGTATAATTGATTTACTTTATCTCTATGTGATAGCAATAGTTGCAAAAGCAATAGTTGGCGAGACGACCATTTAACGACACATTGATAGAGATCAAGTTGATGGAGATCATGGTGTCATGCTAGTGACGATAGAGATCATGACGGTACTTTGGAGATGGAGATCAAAGGCACAAGATGATGATGGCCATATCATGTCACATATTTTGATTGCATGTGATATTTATCTTTTATGCATCTTATTTTGCTTAGTACGACGGTAGCATTATGAGATGATCCCTTACTAAAAATTTAAAGGTATAAGTGTTCTCCCTGAGTATGCACTGTCGCGACAGTTCTTTGTGTCGAGACACCACCTGATGATCGGGTGTGATAAGCTCTACGTTCACATACAATGAGTGCAAGCCAGTTTTGCATGTGCAGAATACTCGGATTAAACTTGACGAGCCTAGCATATGCAGATATGGCCTCGGAACACTGAGACTGAAAGGTCGAACGTGAATCATATAGTAGATATGATCAACATAGTGATGTTCACCATTGAAAACTACTCCATCTCACTTGATGATCAGACATGGTTTAGTTGATATGGATCACGTGATCATTTAGATGACCAGACGGATGTCTATCTAAGTGGGAGTTCTTAATTAATATGATTACTTGAACTTCAATTTATCATGAACTTAGTCCTGATAGTATTTGCAAATTATGTTGTAGATCAATAGCTCATGTTATAGCTCCCCGTTTATATTTGATATGTTCCTAGAGAAAAATAAGTTGAAAGCTAATAGTAGCAATGATGTGGACTGGGTCTGTGATATGAGAATTATCCTCGTTGCTGCATAGAAGAATTATGTCCTTGATGCACCGCTAGGTGACATACCTATTGCAGGAGCAGATGCAAACGTTATGAACATTTGGCAAGCTCGATATGATGACTACTTGATAGTTTAGTGCACCATGCTTTATCGCTTAACACCGAGACCTCAAAAACATTTTGAACGTCATGGAGCATATGAGATGTTCCAAGAGTTGAAATTAGTATTTCAGATTCATGCCCGTGTCGAGAGGTATGAGACCTCTGACAGTACTTTTCCTACAAGATGGAGGAGAATAGCTCAACTAGTGAGCATGTGCTCAGATTGTTTGGGTACTGCAATCGCTTGAATCAAGTGGGATTTAATCTTCCAGATAAGAAAGTGTTTGACAGAGTTCTCTAGTCACTATCACCAAGTTACTAGAACTTCATGATGAACTATAATATGCAAGGGACGACGAAAATGATTCCCGAGCTCTTCGCGATGCTGAAATCAGTGAAGATAGAAATCAAGAAATAGCATCAAGTGTTGATGGTTAACAAGACCACTAGTTTCAAGAAAAGGGCAAGGGAAATAAAGGGAACTTCAAGTAGATTGGCAAGCAAGTTGCCACTCCCGTGAAGAAACCCAAAGCTAGACCTAAGCCTGAAACTGAGTGCTTCTACTACAAAGGGAATGGTCACTGGAAGCGGAACTACCCCAAATACTTGGCGGATAAGAAGGATGGCAAAGTGAAAGGTATATTTGATATACATGTTATTGATGTCTACTTTACTAGTGTTCATAGTAACCCCAGGGTATTTGATACCGGTTCAGTTGCTAAGATTAGTAACTCGAAATAGGAGTTGCAAAATGAACACAGACTAGTTAAGGGTGAGGTGACGATGTGTGTTGGAAGTGATTCCAAGGTTAATAAGATCACCATCACACACTCCTTTTACCTTCAGGATTAGTGTTGAACCTAAAATAAATGTTATTTGGTGTTTTCCGTTGAGCATGAATATGATTGGATCATGTTGATTGCAATATAGTTATTCATTTAAGTCAAAGAATAATTTTTGTTCTGTTTACATGAATAAAACCTTCTTTGGTCATATACTTAATATAAATGGTTTATTGAATCTCGATCGTAGTAATACACATATTCATAATATTGATGCCAAAAGATCCAAAGTTGATAATGATAGTGCAACATACTTGTGGCACTGCCATTTAGGTCATATTGGTGTAAAGCGCATGAAGAAACTCCATGCAGATGGACTTTTGGAATCACTTGATTATGAATCACTTGATGCTTGTGAACCATGCCTCATGGGCAAGATGACTAATACTCTGTTCTCTGGAACAATGAAGCGAGCCACTGACTTATTGGAAATAATACATACCGATGTATGTGGTCCGATGAGTGTTGAGGCTCGCGGCGGGTATCGTTATTTTCTCACCTTCACAGATAATTTGAGCAGATATGGATATATCTACTTAAAGAAAGATAAGTCTTAAACGTTTGAAAAGTTCAAATAATTTCAGAGTGAAGTGAAAAATCATCGTAACAAGAAAATAAAGTTTCTATGATCTGATCGCGGAGGCGAATATTTGAGTTACGAGTTTGGCCTTCATTTAAAACACTGTGGAATAGTTTCACAACTCACGCCACCCGGAACACCACAACATAATGGTATGTCCGAACGTCGTCACCATACTTTATTAGATATGGTGCGCTCTATGATGTCTCTTACCGATTTACCACTATCATTTTGGGGTTACACATTAGAGATAGCTGCATTCACGTTAAATAGGGCACCATCTAAATCCGTTGAGACGACACCGTATAAACTTTGGTTTGGCAAGAAACCTAAGTTGTTGTTTCTTAAAGTTTGGGGCTGCGACGCTTATGTGAAAAAGCTTAAACCTGATAAGCTCGAACCCAAATCGGAGAAATGTGTCTTCATAGGATACCCAAAAGAAACTGTTGGGTACACCTTCTATCACAAATCCGAAGGCAAGATATTCGTTACTAAGAATGGATACTTTCTAGATAAGGAGTTTCTCTCGAAAGAAGTGAGTGGGAGGAAAGTAGAACTTGATGAGGTAGTTGTACCTTCTACCGAATTGGAAAATGGTTCATCACAGAAATCAGTTCTAGTGATGCCTACACCAATTAGTGAGGAAGTTAATGATGATGATCATGGAACTTCAGATCAAGTTACTACCGAACCTCGTAGGTCAACCAGAGTATGTTACGCACCAGAATGGTATGGTAATCCTGTTCTTGAAGTCATGTTAGTAGACCATGATGAACCTACGAACTATGAGGAAGCGATGATGAGCCCAGATTCCGACAGATGGCTTAATACTATGAAATTTGAGATAGAATCCATGTATGAGAACGGAGTGTGGACTTTGGTGGACTTGCCCGATGATCGGCAAGCCATTGAGAATAAATGGATCTTCAAGAGGAAGACGGACACTGATAGTAGTGTTACTATATACAAAGCTCGACTTGTCGAAAAGGGTTTTTGACAAGTTCAAGGTGTTGACTACGATGAGATTTTCTCACTCGTATCGATGCTTAAAGTCTGTTCGAATCATGTTAGCAATTGCCACATTTTATGAAATCTGAGAAATGGATGTCAAAACTGCATTCCTTAATGGATTTATTAAAAAGGAGTTGTATATGATACAACCAGAAGGTTTTCTCAATCCTATAGGTGCTAACAAAATGTGCAAGCTCCAGCGATCCATCTATGGACTGGTGCAAGCATACCGGAGTTGGAATATATGCTTTGATGAGTTGATCAAAGCATATAGTTTTATACAGACTTGCGGTGAAGCCTGTATTTACAAGAAAGTGACTGGGAGCACTACAGCCTTTCTGATAAGTATATGTGAATGAAATATTGTTGATCGCAAATGATGTAGAATTTTCTGGAAAGCATAAAGGAGTGTTTGAAAGGAGTTTTCAAAGAAAGACCTCGGTGAAGCTGCTTACATATTGGGCATCAGGATCTATAGAGATAGATCAAGACGCTTGATAAGGTTTTTCAATGATTACATACCTTGACAATTTTGAAGTTGTTCAAAATGGAACAGTCAAAGAAGGAGTTCTTGCCTGTATTGCAAGGTGTAAAGTTGAGTAAGACTCAAAACACAACCACAGCAGAAAATATAAAGAGAATGAATGTAGCGACCTGACCTCAAACGGTCAAGTCTCTGTGTTTCGGTGTCATCCCTGGATCGGTAATGCTGACACACACAGTACTCGAAGGATTTATAACAGAGTAGCAATCACACACTTATTACATCGAAGGTCTCAAAAGAGAACTTATTACAATAAATATGGATTAAGGCCATCTAAATAAGATAACAGCGGAAGGCTTGGAAGATAAAGCGAGTCCATCAACTCCAACGGCATAGCTAAGTGCATGACAAATGACCTACGACATCTTACTCATCGTCTGAAAAGTCTGCAACATGATATGTTGCAGCCCAAAATGGGTCAGCGCATGGAATATGCTGGCAATATGACACAAGAGAGCAATGAACAGATAAATGCTATCACTACATGCATATATGGCTGGTGGAGGCTCTATGGTTATATTGTTTTTGCGAAAAGCCAAGGTTTTGCAACAACAAAGGAATATATTTTATTTAACTATCATGTTAGTTGAAACATCATTGAGAAGGTTCCTCCAACTCAATCCCAATTAAAGTAGTCATTAACATCCCAACAAATTAATTAGAGTGATGAGATCAAATCAATAATTCAAGTACCAGATACTCAAGATGTCCATAACCGGGGACACGGCTAACCATGATTAGTTTATACACTCTGCAGAGGTTTGCACACTTTTCCCCACAAGACTCGATCTCCTCCGTTGGATTTCTCGCACTACATGGTGTTTGAGAAACGGATGACCGAGACACAGTCTTTCAGAAGCATTAACTCTAACCCTGGGTATACCGTACCAACCTACATCCCCTACATCTGCTAGTCTACCACTGGAAGAGGTCACACAACATACCCAACTATGACAGAGCCCATAATGGCTTGTGGCTACACATGGAAGTTTCTAGCATGAATAACCTTATGATCCCTTTGAGCCTGGGTGGCAGACCGTAGGATGATCACACGGGTACTCCGGGATATCCTAGGACAACACTGGATTCTCCAGGTGCCCACAAGCAATCCACCCAGATGCGTATTAAAGTTGCCACCTTAAGTTGAACCATTAATTAACAACTCACATCTGTCATGGATACACTCAAACCCAATCCACGTCTATGAGCATAGCATAGAAATATAAGCATAACGTAGAAGTAACTCCCAGGGTTTGATAATAAAAGGGCAATAGGTTCTACCTCATCATCTACTTCCCAAACCCACATGTTAAGAGATCCTACTCATGCAATGTGTGAGGGTTGAAACTAATGCATAAAAACTGGGTAATAAAAGGGGTATGATCAAAATGTTACTTGCCTTGCTGACGATCTGCAAAACGTAAAGACTCGTAGTAGCACGCTTTGCACTCCGGGTATTCTATCACAAACAAACAATAGCATACATGAGCACTCAAGCAAATATGCATGGGTAAAACTCAAATAAGAAGATCTAACCAGAAAGTTCAACTAAAGAACTCCGGTTTGCAAAAAGAATCGAATCAAACGGAGCAACGAAACTCAAACTATGAAAGAAACAAGATCCGAATACTAATCTGGACTAAAGTCAAATTTTACAGTACCAACATCTTGTTCAAGTTAGTTAAACGGAAAGAGGGCTTCGAGACGAAGATCTAGGCGCTTGTTTCACCTGATTCGGATAAACGAGCGAAAAGATATACTAGAACGAAGATTAGGGCAGAAATCGCGATCCAAAATAATCGCGGAAAAACCCTGGAAAAAGAAAACTGACAAACAGGCTAACGAATGAACGTTCGCTGTCTGCGACTAATGGATGAACGGCATTCGTTAAAACAAATGTACGGACAAATGTCCGCTATTTAACTAAACCGAAGAAAAACAGAACAAAACCAAAAATAAAAAAACCGATCTAGGGTTTCGAAAAAACCGAACGGTTTTCTCACGAAAACCGGTGGTGGCGGCAGCTACCTCGGAGGCGGGGCGGCAGCGGACGGCGGCGGTGGCGCGGCACGGCGGATCGGGCGGCGTGGCAAGGCGAGGTGGATCGGGCAGCGCGCTAGGGTTTCGGGGCGGGGCGCGCGCTGGGCCTCGGGGCGTTGCGGCCTCGGCTTATAAGGTCCGGCCGGGTGAAGTGTCCTAGCCGGACACGGCCCTGTTAGGTTGGTTACCTTTTTTTAATAAATCCTGACGTGGAAAAAGAAATAAAAGAAATACTAAACGGACTCCAAAAATCCTGAAATAAAATTTCACGGTCCTCTAATAATATTGCGGACAAAGTGAACATTTATTTAGACCTCTAATGCAATTTTGAAAAACACATTTTTTTCCTAATTCAAATAAAATAGCAATAAAACCCAAATAAAATAAGTTATTTGATTTTAATATTTTTCCTCCAATATCCCCTTTATTTTGGAGAAGTCATATTATCTCCTCTCATATATTTTAATTAGAAATATTTTCGAAGGGAAAAATTAATTAAAACCAAATGATCCTCTTTTCAAAATTTGAGAAAACTGAAATATAAAAATAACGAAATTCCAAACTCTCTCTGTGGGTCCTTGAGTTGCTTAGAATTTCGAGGATCGCGAAACGAAATGAGATAAAATATGATATGCATGAATGACCTATGTATAAGATTCCAAATTGAAAATTTGGGATGTTACAATGAAAGTCATTCCCTATGCCTCAACCATAGGTTCTATGAAGTATGCTATGCTATGTACCAAACCTATTGTGTACCTTGCCATGAGTTTGGCAAGGTGGTACGACATTGATCCAGGAGTGGATCACTGGACAACGGTCAAAATTATCCTTAGAAGACTAAGGAGATATTTCTCGGTTATCGAGGTGATAAAGAGTTCGTCCTAAAGAGTTACATCGATGCAAGCTTTTACACCGATCCGGATGACTCTGAGTCTCAATCTGGATACATATTGAAAGTGGGAGCAATTAGCTAGCGTAGCTCCACGCAAAGCATTGTAGACATAGAAAATTTGCAAAAATACATACGTCTCTGAATGTGATAGACCCATTGACTAAACTTTTCTCACAAGCAAAACATGATCACACCTTAGCACTCTTTGTGTGTTAATCACATGGTGATCTGAACTAGATTATTGACTCTAGTAAACCCTTTGGGTGTTGTTCACATGGTGATGTGAACTATTGGTGTTAAATTACATGGCGATGTGAACTAGATTATTGACTCTAGTGCAAGTGGGAGACTGAAGGAAATGTGCCCTAGAGACAATAATAAAGTTGTTATTTATATTTCCTTATATCATGATAAATGTTTATTATTCATGCTAGAATTGTATTAACCGGAAACTTGATACATGTGTGGATACATAGACAAAACACCGTGTCCCTAGTAAGCCTCTACTAGACTAGCTTGTTAATCAAAGATGGTTAAGTTTCCTAACCATAGACATGTGTTGTCATTTGATGAACGGGATCACATCATTATGATAATGATGTGATGGACAATACCCATCCGTTAGCTGAGCATAATGATCATTAAGTTTTATTGCTATTGCTATCATCATGGCATATACATATCCCTTTGACTATGAGATTATGCAACTCCTGGATGCCAGAGGAATACCTTGTGTGCTATCAAACGTCACAATGTAACTGGGTGGTTATAAAGATGCTCTACAAGTATCTCGAAAGGTCTTTGTTGGGTTGGCATAGATCGAGATTAGCATTTGTCACTCTGAGTGTCGGAAAGGTATCTTTGTGCCCTCTTGGTAATGCACATCAAAATGAGCATTACAAGCAATGTGACTAATGAGTTAGTTGCGGGATGATGCATTATGGAACGAGTAAAGAGACTTGCCGGTAATGAGATTGAACTAGGTATGAGGATACCGATGATCGAATCTCGGGAAAGTAACATACCGATGACAAAGGGAATAACGTATGTTGTTATGCGGTTTGAGCGATAAAGATCTTCATAGAAAATGTAGGAACCAATATGAGAATCCAGGTTCTACTATTGGTTATTGACTGGAGATGTGTCTCGGTCATGTCTACATAGTTCTCGAACCCGTAGGGTCCGCACGCTTAATGTTCGATGACCATTTGTATTATGAGTTATGTGATTTGATGAACCGAAGTTTGTTCGGAGTCCCGAATGAGATCACGAACATGACAAGGAGCCTCAAAATGGTCGAGACGTAAAGATTGATATATTGGAAGGTTATGTTTGGACACCAAATGGTTTCGAAAATGTTCGGACATTTTTCGGAGTACCGGGGGGTTACCGTAACCCCTCGGGGGGTTAATGGGCCTTCACGGGCCCTAGTGGAGAGAGGAGGTAGCGGCTAGGTGGAGGCGTGCGCCTCCCCAAGCCCAAACCAAATTGGACTAGGGTTGGGGGGAGGCCCCCCTGAGGGAGTCCTGGATTAAGGGGTCCGCGGGCGTCCGGGCTATGTGACGTGGGTCGGCCTAATGGGCCATGAAGATACAAGACAGAAGACTTCCTTCCATGTCTGGATGGGGTTCTCCTTTATGTGGAAGGCAAGCTTGGTGTTCGGATATGAAGATTCCTTCCTCTTTAAACTGACTATGTACAACCCTAGGTCCCTCCAGTGTCTATATAAACAGGAGGGTTTAGTCCGTAGAGGCAATCATAATCATACATGCTAGACAATTAGGGTTTAGCCATTACGATCTCGTGGTAGATCAACTCTTGTAACCCCATCAAGAGGGCCCGAACCTGGGTAAACGTCGTGTCCATGTCTCATGTTACCTTCATTCCTCAGACGCACGGTTTGGGACCCCTACCCGAGATCTGCCGGTTTTGACACCGACATTGGTGCTTTCATGGAGAGTTTCGCTGTGTCGTCATGAAAAGGATCGGTGGCTCCATCAGTCATCTACAATAATGCAGCCCTGAGGGAGATCTTTCTCCCCCGCCAGATCTTTGTATTCGGCGGCTTCGCACTACGGGCCAACTCGCTTGGCCATCTAGAGCAGATCGACAGCTACACCCCAGGTCACCAGATTAGTTTTGGAGATCTAAATTATGTCGCTGATATCCGAGGAGACTTGATCTTCCAAGGGTTCGCGACCCCAGCCTTCGCTCTGGCCTTAGACCCGGAGCACGTCACCAGGTCCGAAGATAGGATTCCCAAGCCCGCCGGACTCTCTGCTGCTATTGAGCCTAGTACGGGAGAGCCGGAGGAATCAGCATCACCAGCAATCATCATGCAGCCGGACTCTTCTCCGAACACTGGTGAAAGAACATGCGGTGCCCCCATGTTTGGTTTTGGCAATTGATGACAATCTCTATGGACTAATGGTTGCCTTGAGTTATATTTAAAGGTTTTGTCCATAGGCTTTTCTTGGAGTACATGTGTTGGTTTCAAGGAGAGTGTGTGTCGACCAAGGTGCCATTCAAGGAATTATCCAAAGATTGGTCATGTGAGTGTCGAGCTTATTGCAAGCATGTCTTGAAGAAGAAGATTGTGTGATCATTCATGTCTACCTTTGAGACATCATCCAGATGAAGAGAATTGGAAAGATTCAAGGTTGATCAAGATTAAGTCAAGAATGAATCAAGTTGATCAACTCACAAAGCGCAAAAGATGTACCGAGAGGGATCAAGTGATCCCATGGTATGGTAAGCATTGTCAATTTCGCTTTGTGTACTATCCCATGGTCTTCGTGAGAGTTCTTTGTGGGGTTAGGTTGCGATGTGCAAGTTCAAGTGGAGCATCATGAAGACATCAAATGCTTGAAGCTTGCCGTCCATTGTGGTGACAATGGACATGTGAAGATGTGCGGAAGAGTGACTCGCCCATAGTGGAGTATGGGGGAGCAATCAACTAGTCTTTATCGAGCCAACACAACCAAGAAAGGTGGTCCAACTTGAGGAAGTCAAGATCGTCATCATCTAGCTCAAGTGGACCATGTGCAAGGCAAAGGTTTGCCCTTTATAGGTTTTCTATTTTACCAGTCTCATGATGGTAGTTGGGAGACAGGGTTATAGGATCGATTGCCGTACTATCAAGGGGGGCTCTCGATGTGTAGCTTGATCGTATCATTCGTTGAGAGCTCAAACCATTGCATCCTTGCATCATCTTTATTGGTTCTTCTTTGGTTCTTCTCTTTGTGAGTTTTGGAGCTTATGGTCATCTTGATGACAAGCTCGAGTTCATCGAAAACGGAGTCACATGCATCTTCTATGATGTTTTCGATGTTGGAGGTTTTGCCGGTTCTTCTCGGTTGGAGGTTTCACTCCTCTATGATGTTTTCGATGTTGGAGGTTTTGATGCTACTCATCGTCTTGTTTCCAACAAGCTTGAGTTTGCTCAATTCGGAGCTCGTATGAAGAAGTTATGGCAGTTCTTGTTTCTTGAGAGTGGCTTTTGTCTGGTCCCAGCGGTAGTACCGCGAGCCCAAGCGGTAGTACCGCTTGGAGCTCTTAGCCGTAGTACCGCTGCAGTGCCGCTCTTCTACCGCCTCGATTTTGGGTCCTGCTCTTCTCGTGTCGGGTTCAGCGGCAGTAGGAGCGGCAGTAGGAGCGGTAGTACCGCTGGGCCAAGCGGCAGTACCGCTGCGGCCAACGGTAGTACCGCTGGCTACAACGGTAGTGCCGCTCATACTTCTCTACCTCTCTGGCAGTTTTTCAGCTCATGTTTTTCTCTCTCGTTCGGGTGTTTTGACCATGCTAAGCGGTAGTACCGCTCCTCCAGCGGTAGTACCGCTCGTGTGCGGGCTGAGCACATAACGGTTGGATTCGGGAGCTCCTATAAAAGGGAGTCTTCTTCCCCAATGAACCTAATCCTTTGAGCTCGTGTTCTTCCCCCATTGTTGACCTTCTTCGAGTTTGCTAACTCTCAATCCCTCCATGGATTCTTGCTAGTTTTTGAGGGAAAAGATAGAGGAGATCTAGATCCACATTTCCACCAATCACTTTCTCCTCTATGTGAGGGGAACCCCTTGGATCTAGATCTTGGAGTTATTGGTGTTCTCTTTCTTGTTCTTCCTCTCATTTTCCTCCCTAGCATTAGTTGCTTCGGTGGGATTTGAGAGAGAAGGACTTGGGCACTCTGTGTGCCCTTGCCATTGCATTTGGTTCATCGTTCTGAGTTCTGCATGGTGATACGTGGAAGTTACAAGTTGAGAATCTTATTACTCTTGGGTGCTTGGTACCCTTGAGCTTGTTCCTCTTGGGTGCTTGGGTGCCCTAGACGGCTGGTGGTGTTCGGAGCTCAATCATTGTGGTGTAAAGCTCCGGGCAAGCGTCGGGGTCTCCAATTAGGTTGTGGGGATCGCCCCGAGCAATTTGACGGGTACCGGTGACCGCCCCCAAGGGTTGCCAAAGTGTACGGGTTCGGTGACCGCCCCAAGGGTTTCCATTTGTACGGGTTCGGTGACCGCCCTCAAGGGTCCCTTAGTGGAATCACGAGATCTTGCATTGTGCGAGGGCATGAGGAGATTACGGTGGCCCTAGTGGCTTCTTGGGGAGCATTGTGCCTCCACACCGCTCCAAACGGAGATTAGCATCCGCAAGTGTGTGAACTTCGAGATACATCGTCGTCTCCGTGTGTCTTGGTTATCTCTTACCCGAGCCCTTTACTTATGCACTTTACTTTGAGATAGCTATATTATTCTTTGTCATATATCTTGCTATCACATAGTTGCTTATCTTGCTTAGCATAAGTTGTTGGTGCACATAGGTGAGCCTAGTTGTTTTAGGTTTTGTGCTTGGCAAATTAACCGCTAGGTTTATTCCGCATTTGTTCAAGCCTAAACTGTAATTATTTTAAAGCGCCTATTCACCCCCCTCTAGGCGACATCCACGATCTTTCAACTCGCTCCAAACCCTCGGAGTCAGCATCGTGTGAGCTCGACCGAGTTTTCTTCCCGCCGTACTCCATGAACACTCTCCTCCCTGGCCAAACCTTGCCTTTAAGCGAGGCTATGGACTTAATGCGATCCCTCGTTATTACACAGGGGCAGCATCTGAACTATGCCCAGCCCGGACTAGGGGCTGAGAACGGGGAATTTTACGCCCCACCCACCACCCACTTCATAGCCACTGTCGAAGATCTAACCGACATACTTGACCGTACCTGTGAAGACATCTATGGTATGGACGTCGATGCCAGAGACGAACAAAGCCAAAACCCGCCGCATACCTGATGCTGGGTGGCCACCTCACATACGACGTATTGATACGTCCATTTTGCATCATGCTTTTATATCGATATTTATTGCATTATGGGCTGTTATTACACATTATGTCACAATACTTATGCCTATTCTCTCTTATTTTACAAGGTTTACATAAAGAGGGAGAATGCCGGGAGCTGGGATTCTGGGATGGAAAAGGAGCAAATATTAGAGACCTATTCTGCACAGCTCCAAAAGTCCTGAAACTTCATGGAAGTCATTTTCAGAATATATATAAAAAATACTGAGCACAAGAAGTTCACCAGGGGGGCCACACCCTGCCCAGGAGGGTGGGGGGCGCGCCCTACCCCCTGGGCGCGCCCCTACCTCGTGGGCCCCCTGGTGGCCCTCCGATGACCATCTTCTGTTATATGGAGTCTTTCGATGACAAAAAAAATCATAATCCATCTTTCCGGACGAGACTCCGCCGCCACGAGGCGGAACCTTGGTGGAACCAATCTAGGGCTCCAGCGGAGCTGTTCTGTCGGGGAAACTTCCCTCCGGGAGGGGAACTCATCGCCATCGTCATCACCAATGATCCTCTCATCGGGAGGGGGTCTATCTCCATCAACATCTTCACCAGCACCATCTCCTCTCAAACCCTAGTTCATCTCTTGTATCCAACTCTTGTCTCCAAGTCTGGGATAGGTACCTCTGGGTTGCTAGTAGTGTTAATTACTCCTTGTAGTTGATGCTAGTTGGTTTATTTGGTGAAAGATCATATGTTCAGATCCTTTATGCATATTAATACCCCTCTGATTATGAACATGAATATGCTTTGTGAGTAGTTATGTTTGTTCCCGAGGACATGGGAGAAGTCTTGCTATTAGTAGTCATGTGAATTTGGTATTCGTTCGATATTTTGATGAGATGTATGTTGTCTCTCCTCTAGTGGTGTTATGTGAACGTCGACTACATGACACTTCACCATTATTTGGGACTAGAGGAAGGCATTGGGAAGTAATAAGTAGATGATGGGTTGCTAGAGTGACAGAAGCTTAAACCCTAGTTTATGTGTTGCTTCGTAAGGGGCTGATTTCGATCCATATGTTTCATGCTATGGTTAGGTTTACCTTAATACTTTTGTTGTAGTTGCAGATGCTTGCAATAGAGGTTAATCATAAGTGGGATGCTTGTCCAAGTAAGGACAACACCCAAGCACCGGTCCACCCACATATCAAATTATCAAAGTACCGAATGCGAATAATATGAACATGATGAAAACTAGCTTGACGATATTCCCATGTGTCCTCGGGAGCGCTTTACATCATATAAGAGTTTGTCCAGGCTTGTCCTTTGCTACAAAAGGGATTGGGCTACCTTGCTGCACTTTATTTACTTTTGTTACTTGTTGCTCGTTACAAATTATCCTATCACAAAACTATCTGTTACCTATTATTTCAGTGCTTGCAGAGAATACCTGCTGAAAACCGCTTATCATTTCCTTCTGCTCCTCGTTGGGTTCGACACTCTTACTTATCGAAAGGACTACAATAGATCCCCTATACTTGTGGGTCATCAACACTCTTTTCTGGCGCCGTTTCCGGGGAGTGAAGCTCCTTTGGTAGGTGGAATTTGGTAAGGAAAATTTTATATAGTGTGCTGAAATTTACTGTCACTTGTTACTATGGAAAGTAATCCTTTGAGGGGCTTGTTCGGGGTATCTTCACCCCGACCAGTAGAGCAAAGAGTTGCTCCTCAACCTACTGAACCTACTGAAAATGAAAATGTCTACTTTCAAATTCCTTCGGGTATGTTACAAAAATTGCTAGCTAATCCTTTTGCAGGAGATGGAACAATGCATCCTGATGAGCACCTAATATATGTGGATGAAGTTTGTGGATTATTTAAGCTTGCAAGTATGCCCGGAGATGTTATTACGAAGAAGGTCTTCCCTTTATCTTTTAAGGGAGATGCATTGACATGGTATAGGCTATGTGATGATACGGGGTCATGGAACTACAAACGATTGAAATTGGAATTTCATCAGAAGTTTTATCCTATGCATCTTGTTCATCGTGATCACAATTATATATATAATTTATGGCTTCGCGAAGGAGAAAGCATCGCTCAAGCTTGGGGGAGGCTTAAATCAATGTTATATTCATGCCCCAATCATGATCTCTCAAGAGAAATGATTATTCAAAAATTTTATGCTCGGCTTTCTGATAACAATCACACCATGCTCGATACTTCTTGTGCTGGCTCTTTTATGATGAAGACTATTGAATTCAAATGGGATTTATTGGAAAGAATTAAACGCAACTCTGAAGATTGGGACCTCGACGAAGGTAAGGAGTCAGGTATGACACCTAAGTATGATTGTGTTAAATCTTTTATGGATACCTATGTTTTCCGTAAATTTAGCACTAAATATGGACTTGACTCTGAGATAGTAGCCTCTTTCTGTGAATCTTTTGCTGCTCATATCGATCTCCCTAAGGAGAAGTGGTTTAAATATCATCCTCCCATAGAAGACCTATTAAAGTTGAAGAAAAGACTATCACTTATAATGATCCTATTGTTCCTACTTCTTATGTTGAGAAACCACCTTACCCTGTTAGGATAAAGGATCATGCTAAAGCTTCAACTGTGGTTCGTAAAAGCAATATTATAACTTATGCACCTCCTGAGCAAATTAAAGTTGAACCTAATATTGCTATTGTTAAAGATCTCCTGGCTGATAATATTGATGGGCATGTTATTCATTTCTGTAATGAAACCGCTAGAATTGCCAAACCTTGTGCTAAAGATAAACATAGACCTGTGGTAGGCATGCCTGTTATTTCTGTTAAAATAGGAGATCATTGTTATCATGGCTTATGTGATATGGGTGCTAGTGCTAGTGCAATACCTTTTGACTTATACAAAGAAATTATGCATGACATTGCACCCGCTGAGTTAGAAGATATTGATGTCACAATTAAACTTGCCAATAGAGATACTATTTCACCAATGGGAATTGTTAGAGATGTTGAAGTCTTGTGTGGGAAAAATAAATATCCTGCTGATTTTCTTGTTCTTGGCTCCCCACAAGATAGCTTTTGTCCCATTATTTTCGGTAGACCCTTCTTGAACACTGTTAATGCTAAGATAGAATGCGAAAAGGATGTTGTTACTATTGGTTTGGGTGATATGTCTCATGAATTTAATTTCTCTAAATTTCGTAGACAACACCGTGAAGAGGAATTGCCTAGTAAAGATGAAATTATTGGTCTTGCTTCTATTGCCGTACCTCCTAGTGATCCATTAGAACAATATTTGCTAGACCATGAAAATGATATGTTTATGAATGAAAGAAGGGAAATAGATGAAGTATTCTTTAAACAGGAACCCATCCTGAAACATAATTTGCCTGTTGAAATCCTAGGGGATCCTCCTCCACCCAAGGGTGATCCCGTGTTTGAGCTTAAACCGTTACCTGATACTCTTAAATATGCTTATCTTGATGAAAAGAAGATATATCCTGTTATTATTAGTGCTAATCTTTCAGAGCATGAAGAAGAGAGATTATTGAAAACTCTGAAGAAGCACCGTGCTGCTATTGGATATACTCTCGATGATCTTAAGGGCATTAGTCCCACACTATGTCAACACAAAATAAATTTGGAGAAAGATGCCAAACCAGTTCGTGATCACCAACGACGACTGAATCCTAAGATGAAATAAGTGGTAAGAAAGGAAATACTAAAGCTCCGTGAGGCAGGTATAATTTATCCCGTTGCTGATAGTCAGTGGGTAAGTCCCGTCCATTGTGTCCCTAAAAAGGGAGGTATTACTGTCGTTCCTAATGGTAAAGATGAATTGATCCCGCAAAGAATTATTACAGGTTATAGGATGGTAATTGATTTCCACAAATTAAATAAGGCTACTAAAAAAGACCATTACCCCTTACCTTTTATTGATCAAATGCTAGAAAGATTATCCAAACATACACATTTTTGCTTTCTAGATGGTTATTCTGGTTTCTCTCAAATACCCGTGTCAGCTGATGATAAATCTAAGACCACTTTTACTTGCCCATTCGGTACTTTTGCTTATAGACGTATGCCTTTTGGTTCATGTAATGCACCTGCTACCTTCCAAAGATGCATGATGGCTATATTCTCTGACTTTTGTGAAAAGATTTGTGAGGTTTTGATGGACGATTTCTCCGTCTATGGATCCTCTTTTGATGATTGCTTAAGCAACCTTGATCGAGTTTTGCAAAGATGTGAAGAAACTAACCTTGTCTTGAATTGGGAGAAGTGCCACTTTATGGTTAATGAAGGTATTGTCTTGGGGCATAAAGTTTCTGAAAGATGTATTGAGGTTGATAAAGCCAAGGTTGATGCTATTGAAAAGATGCCATGTCCCAAGGACATCAAAGGTATAAGAAGTTTCCTTGGTCATGTCAGTTTTTATAGGAGGTTCATTAAGGACTTCTAAAAAATTTCTCGGCCTTTGACTAATTTATTACAAAAAGATATACCATTTGTTTTTGATGATGATTGTGTAGAAGCATTTGAAATACTTAAGAAAGCATTGATCTCTGCACCTATTGTTCAGCCACCTGATTGGAATTTACCTTTTGAAATTATGTGTGATGCTAGTGATTATGCTGTAGGTGCTGTTCTAGGGCAAAGAGTTGATAAGAAATTAAATGCTATTCAATATGCTAGTAAAACTCTAGACAATGCTCAGAGAAATTATGCTACCACTGAAAAAGAATTCTTAGCAGTTGTATTTGCTTGTGATAAGTTCAGACGTTATATTATTGATTCTAAAGTAACTATTCACACGGATCATGCTGCTATTAAATATCTTATGGAAAAGAAAGATGCTAAACCTAGACTTATTAGATGGGTTCTCTTGCTACACCAATTTGATTTGCATATTATTGATAGAAAGGGAGCTGAGAACCCCGTTGCAGACAACTTGTCTAGGTTAGAGAATGTTCTTGATGACCCACTACCTATTGATGATAGCTTTCCTGATGAACAATTAAATGTCATAAATGCTTCTCGTACTGCTCCATGGTATGCTGATTATGCTAATTATATTGTTGCTAAATTTATACCACCTAGTTTCACATACCAGCAAAATAAAAAGTTCTTCTATGATTTGAGACATTACTTTTGGGATGACCCACATCTTTATAAAGAAGGAGTAGATGGTGTTATTAGACGTTGTGTACCTGAGCATGAACAGGAACAGATCCTACACAAGTGTCACTCTGAAGCTTATGGAGGACACCACGCTGGAGATAGAACTGCACATAAGGTATTGCAATCCGGTTTTTATTGGCCTACTCTCTTCAAGGATGCCCGTAAGTTTGTTGTATCTTGTGATGAATGTCAAAGAATTGGTACTATTAGTAGACGTCAAGAAATGCCTATGAATTATTCACTTATTATTGAACCATTTGATGTTTGGGTGTCGGTGGAAACGACACCTATGGGATCACAAGAATCCCTACTACGGTTAGCGGGGTGCGGGGTCGTGAGAAGAGCGGATCTAACAGGTAGCACACGGTTTGTTTATCCAGGTTCGGGCCGCGAGGATGCGTAAAACCCTACTCTTGCTTTGGTGGATTGTATATCTGTGTTCTTGAGCTAGCTATGGGGCGTGAGGAGCTCCAAAAAGCCGAATCCCTCCCCTGGTCGCCTCGGGCCTCCTTTTATAGAAAAAAGGGGTTGCCACAGTGGCACACAGGAGGTGGAAAGGGTACAGTGATGCGAGGTTATCCCTCGCATTACATGACAAGGCGCATTAATGCGTCTTGCTTAGGTGTCCTTGCTTTATCGGGGACGGGGGAGAAACCTGTCTCGTCCGTCGCCGCTCCTTCTTGTGTCGACACGCGCCCTGGCCAGCGACGCCTGCGATGCCACGTAGGTAGTCAGGCAGCTGAGGTGGCGCAGTGGTGGGTCTTCACAAAGATCTGCATGCCGCCACGCAGGTGCCTGCCCAGCTGGTTGGGTCGGCAGCTGCATGCATGTGGTGGTGGAGGTTTAGTCGGTGTGGGCCTGATGGTGGCCCTGTGGGTGTCCTCGGTAAGGGCCTTGCCGGGGCGCCTGCTGTCATCCCCGGCAAGGCGCTTGCCGAGGGCCTTGTGGTCTTCCTCGACTGGGATCCCGCCAAGGGTTGTCGTCTCCTTAGTGCGTATCTGATCTTGAATGTCTTCACAAAGATCTGCATGCCGCCACGAGGATGTCTCCCGAATCCTTGCCCTTTGGGGGCAGTGGACTCAAGGGTGGTTTGCTCCGTAGGCGCGGGACGAGTCGCCGCGGCAAGGGTCTTGCTGGGGCTGCTAGAACTGTCTCCCGGCAAGGATCTTCCCGGGGGAGTCCGCTTCGTCCCCTTTGCTCTTCTTGGTCTTGGCCTTGGTGTTGTTCTAGTTCTCTTGAGCTTCGGTCTTACCCTGGCTCACCTCCCTTGCCTTGCTTGGTGTGGTGGTGCCCGTGGCTCAGACTGCCCGTGCACAGTTATAGGGGTACAAAAAGTGTACCCCTCTTTTTGTATACCGACAGGAGCCCCCGGGCCTGGGCCACACATAAGCGCAACGCGCTGTTGGGCTAGGCCAAAAACGGTGCGCGGGCAGGCGGGGCGGTTTTTACCGCGGTAAGGTTCTTCGCGCGCTGCGCTTCCCACGACTCCCGCACGTGGCGTGGCGTGGGGAGGTGCGTGTGACGTGGGCAGCATGCGTGGGGTTGGTTCCCGCGGGCATGCATCACACCACAGTTAATGTGAAAGGAGGCGGCCCATGTTTTCCCCCATAAAAAAGGAATAACCGCGGGCGCGCTGCTCACTTTCTCCTCTTTCCTCGTGCCTTTTCCAATCTCAGAGCCGCCGTTTCCTCTCTTCATTCCTTCCTAAGCTTCCGTTGTCGCCCGCCGTTGTTGCTTCGCCATCCCCCTTCCTTAGCCCTCTAAACTTCTTGGCCGCCATGGCACCCAAATCCGTCAAGGGCAAGGGGGTGGCTAAGGGTGCTGGGACTATGGAGCCTCCGGAGAGCGCGCTGTCGGGGGACCGGATGAAGTCCGCCTTTTTCTTCCCCTCGACGGTTGATGTTCATGAGCTCCGGGCCTCCTTCAGGCCCCTATGGGGAGTGAAGACGGGGGGAGAGAATTCGGGACACCCGGCGACGCGCGTCATTCCTGCTGCTTGCACCGATCCTGCTCCAAATCGGTATCCCGTTTTTGTCGATTATCTTTCTTGCGGGTTATGCCCCCCTTTATCCGATTTCTTCTGCGACATTATGCACTGCTTTCGCCTCTTGGATTTTACTCCAAATGCGGTGGCGTGCATGGCTTTCTTCGCCCATCTTTGCGAAGGCTTTGCCGAGGTGCAGCCCAACACGGTGCTCTTCCGCCATTATTTCTTCCCTCGGATCCAGCCGGGAGGTGCCGTCTCTGGTTGCGTCACCTGGATCCCATGATCCAAGGGGGCGTACCCAGACGGTGCCGTGAAGGAGAGGTGGGAGGAATGGCGTGGCCGGTGGTGCTGGATTGAGGATGAAAACCTGCTGGAATTCTGCAAGGTCCGCCAAGTGCCGCCGGTCTGTGGCAGCGATTGGAGCGATGTCGACGCCACCGACGGGAGGCTCACTGTTGCCACTACTAGGATTCTCCGGCTCACCCAGGCCGGAATCACCCTTGAGATGATCAGGGCGGACTTCATTCGCCGTCGGATCGCCCCGTTGCACAACAAGGGGAGGCCAGCTTGGCTCTTTACGAATCCGGCTGACATTATGCGACTCCGCCCCGGCCTCGATCACAACTTCACAGTGTTGGCACATGCCCACTTCTGCCAGTGGCTTTTCCAGCTTGATGTGGGTCGCGATGGCGAGGCCGAACGGACCGGCAAGGCTGCGAGGTCTGCCGCAAAGGTTGGCAAGGCCCTCAAGGGGCCGTTTTTCAAGTTGCCGGCGGGGGTGGTCCCGTTGTGCAATAATTCACGTCGGTCTGAGATCATCGCTATGATGCCGGACTGTAACGCGCACGGCCCTGTCCCGAGCTGGAAGGAGCCGAAGGATGCTGATGTGCAGCAATTCTTTGACACCCTGATCGAGGTATATGTCAATGCTGACGCCAAGAGGTGGTTGTCATGGACACCACCCAGGCAGAGATGGACTACATCGCCACTAGGGCGAGGGAGGCACAGCTTGCCATGGAGGCCGGCAGCGCCGGGGGTGTGGAGGACAAGGCCGCAATGGCTGTGGAGGAAGAGGAGCTCACCCGGTGGGCGGCGGCCTCCGGGGAGGTCAGCAGCGCCGACACTGGAGCTCCGCTCGTTGAAGACGCGGCCGACGAGTCGTCGTCGGAGGAGGACGTGGAGGCGGGCTCGACGCCAACCAGGGGAAGAGGGCGAATCTTGCGGCAGGCTGGATCCGGCGAGCCGGTCCGGCCCGACAGGGCTACGCGGCCTCAATTGACCCTGGAGGGGTCTGGGCGTCACACGAGGGCCACGACAGCCAAGAGGCTGACGAAGGCCGCTGAGAAGAAGAAGACAACAGCCCCTTCCTCATCTGGGCACGCACAAACCCCGCCGTCTTCGCCTCCTCCGGCAGATGTCGACTCGGATGTTGACGCGGAGGTCGCTTTTGATCTCGGGCCTCTCAGCCCGAAGAGGAAAAGGAAAGTGGTGGAAGAGGAGGAGGTGGATGATGAGTAAGTACTCAATTCCTTACTGCCATTTCCATTCCTCTGAATTAAGTCACTCATCTTGATCCGTTTTTGCTTTTGCAGGGATGCAGAGACGTTGGCCCAGAGGGTGAAGAGGGCGGAGGCCTCGGCGAGCAGTCAGCCCCCAGCCGGGGCTTCAAAGACGCCACTGGTGGTGTTGAGTAGCCCGGACAGTAGCCCCCGGCATAGCCCCCAGCATAAGTTCGTCACCCTCCTCTTATTCTACATGTGGTAGGCATTCGATGCTATGGTGTTGACCTTGTCGGGTTTGCAGGAGGGGAGCGGCAGCAGGAGGAGCCGCAGAGGGCTACCCCCAACACACCACCCCCATCGACTACGCCGCCGCGAGGGGCGTCCCCGGCAAGGGCATCAAGCACGGAGCCCACACCCATGGAGGAAGAGGGGAACTTGGGCGCTGGTGACTCTGCCACGGTGCCGGATGCTGGCGGGGAGGGGGCTTTTGCTTCACAGCCTGGCACTAGTGAGTCGCCTGTCCTCTGTCTCTGTTTTTCCCTTATTCTTTTTCTTGGCTTCAATGCTCCCATTACTACCTAGGCCCTCCTTCAATAGATATGGAGGACGTGGATACTGTTGTTGGGAATATTGCTGAGGATGCCGCGGCGGAGGCCGCCAAGGATGCTGCCGAGGACACCGCTGCGGGGGCTGCCGAGGTGACCGGCGAGGCTTCCGCCGAGCATGCCAGCGGTGGGCCTGCCGGGGAAGCCGGAAAGGCCACTGCTGAGGAAGAGGTGGTTGATGATCAGCCTCCCTCCTGCTCAACCTCGGGCCCCGGCAGATACCTGAAGGTGGGTGACGATCTTTTCGTCCATCTCCCAGGGGCGTCAAGTTCCCGAGCGCCCGTCAAAGGGGAATTCTTTGACGGCGAGGTGCTTACCGCCACCGGGATCGAGGTTGTCGCTGAGCCGGGCGTTGGCGGTGATGGTTCTCCAGAAGAGCAGCTTTTCCACGCTATGGGGGCCAACTTCTGAAAACTCCAGGCGCTCTACTGTGTCCGTCTGGACAAGGTCAAGTCCAGGACGGCAACGGTGGACCAGGCGGAGGTGGATTTCAAGGCGCGCGTTGCTGAGACGCAGACCTGGTTCCACCAGACTCGTGAGGAGCAGAGGGCCTTTCAGGAGGAATTGGCCAAGCGCAATGTCGAGCTCACCATGAAGATGGCTGACATCGAGAAGGCCCAGGAAAAGGCGGCGAACTTGGCTGCCGCGACCGAGGCCGTCCGGAACCAGTATCAAGCCGCACTAGATTCCCAGGAAGAGGACCTCACCGTGCGTGAGGCGAAGCTTGCCGCAGCGCTCCGTGGCAAGGATGAGGAGCTCGAGGCCCTTGTCGCACAGCGGACTCGCGAGCTGGAGCAGAGGCACAAGGAGGCACTCGATGCCCAGGCTCTGGCCCATGCCGGCAAAGTAAGGGAGTTGGAGGTGGAGCGGGATGAGCTGAAGGAGCAGGCCCTCAAGCTGTCCAACGAGAAGAGCACACTCAACAACGCCTTGGTAGAGGCGCAAGGAGCGGTCATCAGCAGGACTGGGGAGCTCTCTGAAACGCAAAACTCCGTCGGAGATCTCAAGCTGAAGCTGGAGGATCTCGAGAAGATGTGGTCGGAGAGCAGGGCTCGGGAGGAGACCTTGACCAGGAGCCTGGAGGAGGAGAAGCAGCTGCGGGCGAACGAGGCCGCCTCCCACCAGGATTATGTGGCGGGCGAGAACAGATGGATCAGCCGTCTGGGGGACGTCGCCGGCAGGGTCACCTCGCAGTTGGCCACCATGGGGATGCCAAATGTGAGGTATGCCCCTGAGCGCAGCGGGACCGTCAACGCCAAGCTGACCCAGTTCTTCGAGGGCGTCCTTGGAGCCTTGGCTTATCTTCACTCCAGCAGAGCGGCCACGTTGGCCGGGGAGGCCCGGCGACTTTGCCGGGGGGTCATGAGCAAGGTCCTCACCAAGATGGCGTACTGGAATCCTGACCTCGACTTCGATGCCGCGATGGATAGCTTGCCGGATGGTACTGACCTCACGGTGCTCAAGGAGCGCATCAAGCCCGTCATCAGCAGCATCGACGAAATCAAGAGGGTGGAAGGCCAGCGCCGGGATTAGGCATCCCGTTCTTCACCGCCGCTGCAGGTTCACGACCAAGACAAATTTCATCTTTAGTTAGAACCGCAGCAATGATGTGATGTAATATAACTTTGCAGTACTCTTAATTTTATGCACGTTATTTCCCCGTTCAATTCCTCTTTGTATGCGCGCCCTACGTCGATTGGGTAGGCTCGTCGGCACGGAAGCCCCTAGCGGCGTTTTGGGGACGGATCCCCATGGGCCTGCTGGGTATGCGTGCTGCCGGACGAGCCACCTTTCCGTTATGAACGCGGCTGCTCGAACTGTCGAGCTTGACTCAAGTCAGAATCGAGGGCGTTGTTGATCACGGAAGGCTACTCTGCCATTCCCGACGCAGCCGCTTGAGCTGCTGAGCGGACTTGAAACAGGGCAAGGGCGTTGCCGATCGTGGGAGAGCCCCATGGCGTGCAGGTTTCTCATACAAAGGCGTGACATCTCTGGGGGGAAATAACCTTAGATAAAAAGGATAGAACAAATAAGGGTTAAGTGCAACTTAGCTTTTGTTTGTAGTCGCTCGAGCGCTGATCTTCCGGCCTCCTTCCCTCTCCAAGAGCCACGAAGACGAAGGAGTGCTGGGCTGATTGCTAGAGCTGATTCTCACAACCGCGCCCCCTACCTGGCGTGCCAGAGATGTCGGTGGAAATGACACCTATGGGATCACAAGAATCCCTACTACGGTTAGCGGGGCGCGGGGTCGTGAGAAGAGCGGATCTAACAGGTAGTACACGGTTCGTTTATCCAGGTTCGGGCCGCGAGGATGCGTAAAAACCTACTCCTGCTTTGGTGGATTGTATATCTGTGTTCTTGAGCTAGCTATGGGGCGTGAGGAGCTCCAAAAAGCTGAATCCCTCTCCTGGTCGCCTCGGGCCTCCTTTTATAGAAAAAAGGGGTTGCCACAGTGGCACACAGGAGGTGGAAAGGGTACAGTGATGCAAGGTTATCCCTCGCATTACATGACAAGGCGCATTTAATGCGTCTTGCTTAGGTGTCCTTGCTTTATCGGGGACGGGGGAGAAACCTGTCTCGTCCGTCGCTGCTCCTTCTTGTGTCGACACGCGCCCTGGCTAGCGACGCCTGCGATGCCACGTAGGTAGGCAGGCAGCTGAGGTGGCGCAGTGGTGGGTCTTCACGAAGATCTGCATGCCGCCACGTAGGTGCCTGCCCAGCTGGTTGGGTCGGCAGCTGCATGCATGCGGTGTTGGAGGTTTAGTCGGCGTGGGCCTGATGGTGGGCCTGCGGGTATCCTCGGTAAGGGCCTTGCTGGGGCCCCGGCAAGGGTCTTGCCGGGGCGCCTGCTGGCATCCCCGGCAAGGCGCTTGCCGGGGGCCTTGTGGTCTTCCTCGGCTGGGATCCCGCCAAGGGTTGTCGTCTCCTTACTGCGTATCTGATCTTGAATGTCTTCACAAAGATCTGCATGCCGCCACGGGGATGTATCCCGAATCCTTGCCCTTTGTGGGCAGTGGAATCAAGGGTGGTTTGCTCCGTAGGTGCGGGACGAGTCGCCGCGGCAAGGGTCTTGCCGGGGCTGCTAGAACTGTCTCCCGGCAAGGATCTTGCCGGGGAGTCCACTTCGTCCCCTTTGCTCTTCGTGGTCTTGGCCTTGGCGTTGTTCTAGTTCTCTTGAGCTTCGGTCTTACCCTGGCTCACCTCCCTTGCCTTGCTTGGTGTGGTGGTGCCCGTGGCTCAGACTGCCCGTGCATAGTTATGGGGGTACAAAAAGTGTACCCCTCTTTTTGTACACCGACATTGGGGATTTGATTATATGGGGCCGTTTCCTTCCTCTAATGGATATACATATATTTTAGTTGTTGTTGATTATGTTACTAAGTGGGTAGAAGCTATTCCAACTAGTAGTGTTGATCATAACACCTCTATTAAGATGCTTAAAGAAGTTATTTTTCCAAGGTTTGGAGTCCCTAGATATTTAATGACTGATGGTGGTTCACATTTTATTCATAGTGCTTTCCGTAAAATGCTTGCTAAATAGGACGTTAATCATATAATTGCATCTCCTTATCACCCATACTCTAGTGGTCAAGTAGAATTGAGCAATAGAGAACTCAAATTAATTTTGCAAAAGACTGTTAATAGATCTAGAAAGAATTGGTCCAAGAAACTTGATGATGCATTATGGGCCTACAGAACTGCATATAAAAATCCTATGGGTATGTCTCGTATAAAATGGTTTATGGAAAAGCATGTCACTTACCTCTCGAACTAGAACATAAGGCTTATTGGGCTATTAAAGAACTCAATTATGATTTAAAACTTGCCAGTGAGAAGAGGTTATTTGACATTAGCTCACTCGATGAATGGAGAACCCAAGCCTACGAAAATGCCAAGTTGTTTAAAGAAAAAGTTAAAAGATGGCATGACAAAAGAATACAAAAGTGTGAGTTTAATGTAGGTGATTATGTATTGCTATACAACTCTCGTTTAAGATTTTTTGCAGGAAAACTTCTCTCTAAATGGGAAGGTCCTTACGTTATCGAGGAGGTCTATCGTTCCAGTGCCATAAAAATCAACAACTTCAAAGGCACAAATCCGAAGGTGGTGAACGGTCAAAGAATTAAACATTATATCTCAGGTAATCCTATAAATTTTGAAACCAATGTTATTGAAACCGTAACCCCGGAGGAATACATAAGGGACACTTTCCAGAATGTTTCAGACTCCGAAAAGGAATAGGTATGTGGTACGGTAAGTATAGCGAATCCAAAACAGTTCTAATGGCAATTTTCTTCAGTTTTGGAATATTTAGAAAAATAGAAAAATAAGAAGCAGTCCGGGAAGGACACGAGGGCTCCACGAGGGTGGAGGGCACGCCCTACCCCCTGGGCGCGCCCCCTACCTCATGGGCACCTCGTGTGCTCTCCTAACTCCATTTTCTTACACGTTGATAACCCACAAGTATAGAGGATCGCAATAGCTTTCGAGGGTAAAGTATTCAACCCAAATTTATTGATTCGACACAAGGGGAGCCAAAGAATATTCTCACATATTAGCAGCTGAGTTGTCAATTCAACCACACCTGGAAACTTAGTATCTGCAACGAAGTGTTTAGTAGCAAAGTAATATGATAGTGGTGGTAGCGGCAACAAAAGTAAAGACATCAAAAGTAATGTTTTTGGTATTTTGTAGTGATTGTAACAGTAGCAGTGGGAAAGTAAATAAGCGTAAACCAGTATATGAAAAACTCGTAGGCACCGGATCAGTGATGGATAATTATGCCGGATGCGGTTCATCATGTAACAGTCATAAGATAGGGTGACACAGAACTAGCTCCAATTCATCAATGTAATGTAGGCATGTATTCCGTATATAGTCATACGTGCTTGTGGAAAAGAACTTGCATGGCATCTTTTGTCCTACCCTCCCGTGGTAGCGGGGTCCTATTGGAAACTAAGGGATATTAAGGCCTCCTTTTAATAGAGAACCGGAACAAAGCATTAGCACATAGTGAATACATGAACTCCTCAAACTATGGTCATCACCGGGAGTGGTCCCGATTATTGTCATTTCGGGGTTGCCGGATCATAACATATGGTAGGTGACTATAGACTTGCAAGATAGGATCAAGAATTCACATATATTCATGAAAACATAATAGGTTCAGATCTAAAATCATGGCACTCGGGCCCTGGTGACAAGCATTAAGCATAGCAAAGTCATAGCAACGTCAATCTCAGAACATAGTGGATACTAGGGATCAAACCCTAACAAAACTAACTCGATTACATGATAAATCTCATCCAACCCATCACCGTCCAGCAAGCCTACGATGGAATTACTCACGCACGGTGGTGAGCATCATGAAATTGGTGATGGAGGATGGTTGATGATGACGACCTCGACGAATCCCCCTCTCCGGAGCCCCGAACGGACTCCAGATTAGCCCTCCCGAGAGGTTTTAGGGCTTGGCGGTGGCTCCATATCGTAAAACGCGATGATTTCTTCTCTTTGATTTTTTTCTCTCCAAAAGCAAATATATAGAGTTGGAGTTGACGTCGGAGGGCATCCAAGGGGCCCACGAGGTAGGGGGGCGCCCCCCACCGTCGTGAGAAGGGTGTGGGCCCCCTGGTCTTCATCTTTGGCGAGGATTTTTTATTATTTTTTCTAAGAATATTTGTTTTCTGCACATAAAACAACACCATGGCAATTCTGCTGAAAACAGCGTCAGTCCGGGTTAGTTCCATGCAAATCATACAAGTTAGAGTCCAAAACAAGGGCAAACGTGTTTGGAAAAGTAGATACGATGGAGACGTATCAACTCCCCCAAGCTTAAACCCTTGCTTGTCCTCAAGCAATTCAGTTGACAAACTGAAAGAAAGAAAGAAAAACTTTTACAAATTCTGTTTGCTCTTGTTGTTGTAAATATGTCAAGCCAGCATTCAAGTTTTCAGCATAGATCATAACTAACCACATTTGCAATAATTCTCAGGTCTCATAATTACTCATATCAATAGCATAATCAACTAGCAAGTCATAATAATAAATCTCGGATGAAAACACTTTCTCAAAACAATCATAATATGATATAACAAGATGGTATCTCGCCAGCCCTTTCTGAGACCGCAAAACATAAATGCAGAGCACCTTTAAAGATCAAGGACTGACTAGACATTGTAATTCATGGTAAAAGAGATCCAATCATAGTCATACCCAATATAAATTAATAGTGATGAATGCAAATGACGGCTCTACTCTCCATCTAGTGCTTTTTAATAAGAGGGTGATGACTCAACATAAAAGTAAATGGATAGGCCCTTCGCAGAGGGAAGCAGGGATTTGTAGAGGTGCTAGAGCTCGGTTTTGCAATAGAGATAAATTGTATTTTGAGCGGTATACTTTCATTGTCAACGTAACAACTAAGAGATGGCGATATCTTCCATGCTAAACACATTATAGGCGGTTCCCAAACAGAATGGTAAAGTTTATACTCTCCTCCACCAACAAGCATCAATCCATGGCTTGCTCGAAACAACGAGTGCCACCAACATACGTCAGGTCCCAGGGGGAGTTTTGTTTGCAATTAATTTTGATTTAGTTTGCATAAAGCATGGGAGTGGGCATCCCGGTGACCAACCATTTTCTCGTGAGTGAGGAGCGGAGTCCACCCCTCTTGAGAATAACCCGCCTAACACGGAAGATAAGGACATCCTTGGTTGATACATGAGCTATTCGAGCATACAAAACAGAATGTTTATTTGAAGGTTTAGAGTTTGGCGCATACAAATTTACTTGGAATGGCAGGTAGACACCGCATATAGGAAGGTATAGTGGACTCATCTGGAATAACATTGGGGTTTAAGGGATTGGATGCACAAGCAGTATTCCCGCTTAGTAGAAGTGAAGGCTAGCAAAAGACTGGGAAGCGACCAACTAGAGAGCGACAATAGCCATGTACATGCATTAAAATTAATAAACATTGGATGCAAGCATGAGTAGGATATAATCCACCATGAACATAAATATCGTGAAGGCTATGTTGATTTGTTTCAACTACATGCGTGAACATGTGCCAAGTCAAGTCACTTAAATCATTCGAAGCAGGATACCACCCCATCATACCACATCATAATCATCTCAATAGCATGTTGGCACACAAGGTAAACCATTATAACTCATAGCTAATCAAGCATGGCACAAGCAACTATGATCTCTAATTGTCATTGCAAACATGTTTATTCATAATAAGCTGAATCAAGAACGGGGGACTAATCATATTTACAAAAAACAAAAGAGGTCGAGTTCATACCGGCTTTTCTCATCTCAATCATTCCATCATATATCATCATAATTGCCTTTCACTTGCACGACCGAATGGTGTGAATAATAATAAGAGTGTACGTGCATTGGACTAAGCTGAAATTCCCCCAAGCTTAGGCTTTTGGCCTAAGTTGGTCTATGGCCACGGCTGGCCTGGCGGATATCCATAATAATAGTTGTTGGGGTCGTACTGCGACGAAGAATAGTTGGGATCATACTGTGATGAATAAGAAGACTCTGACTGCCACTGGCTGACAGTCATCTCTGCATCCCAAGAATAAACAGATTGTCATGGAGGAAAGCGGTGAGGCCTGCATTGTGAGCCAATTCATGAAAATCTTCATAGATATCGGGTGCTCTCAAGAAATCATCAGAAGGCCATTCACACGCCTGAATCTCCGCGGTGCACGGCAAATTATACTTAGGCTTCGGTGCCTTTTCCTTTGAGCTTTGGCTCGATGAGCCCCTCAAAAATCTCCTCATTATTTTTCTAAAATAATCTGAAATTTTTAGTAACTTCAAACAAAAGTGAACGAACTTCAATAAAACTGATAGCAACTACTCCTACAAGTGCCTAGAGCCTATATCAAGAATTAGAACTACTTGGAACCATATAAATTTGACATGCAAGCTCAAGAACATGGTCACCTATACAACACAAATTTGCAAAGAATAAAGCACTAGAACAAAAACTAATTGGACCAATGGAGGAGTCAGATACCAAGGAACAATCTCCCCAAGCAGTTTTGCGAGAGGTGCTTTGAGCAAGGAGATCGAAAATCACAGCAAAAGTGGCTAGAACTCGTGCTTGAGTTGGTTTTTCGGGTTTGTGTGAGACAGAGGAAGAAGATGGGTGCTGGGTTAAATGGAGGAGGGCCACCATGGGCCCACGAGGCAGGGGGCGCGCCCTAGGAGGGGCGCCCACCACCCTCGTGGCCAGGCGGCAGCTCCTCCCGCGGTAATTTTTGCACAGTAAATCCTCAAATATTCCCGAAAAAATCATATTAAATTGGCATGTCATTCTGAGGACTTTTATTTTCGGGATATTTTTATGTTGCACGGATAAGTCAGGAAACAGACAAAAAAAATACTATTTTTACTTTATTTATACTAATTAATAGAAAGTATAGAGAGGGTACAGAAGTTTGTGCTTCTAGTTTCATCCATCTCATGCTCATCAAAAAGAATCTACTAACAAGGTTGATCAAGTCTTGTTAATAAACTCATTCCAATAATCATGAAACCGGAGAAATTTCGAATAACACTAAGTTACCTCAACGAGGGTATGCACATCCCCAATAATAAGGATATCATATTTCTTCTTGACATTAGGAAGAGGAAATTCAAAACCTCCAATTATAATCGATGGAATTTTTCCAATAGAGTTGATACTATGAACTTAAGGTTGCTTCCTCGGAAAGTGTACATGAAAAGTGACATTGCCTTTGTTGCAATCAATAACAACCCCTGCAGTATTAAGAAAAGGTCTTCCAAGAATAATAGACATACTATCATCCTCGGGAATATCAAGTATAACAAAGTCCGTTAAAATAGTAACATTTGCAACCACAACAGGCACATCCTCACAAATACCGACAGGTATAGCAGTTGATTTATCAGCCATTTGCAAAGATATTTCGGTAGGTGTCAGCTTATTCAAGTCAAGTCTACGATATAAAGAGAGAGGTATAACACTAACACCGGCTCCAAGATCACGTAAAGCAGTTTTAATATAATTTCTTTTAATGGAGCAAGGTATAGTAGGTACTCCGGGGTCTCCAAGTTTCTTTGGTATTCCACCCTTAAAAGTATAATTAGCAAGCATGGTGGAAATCTCAGCTTCCGGTATCTTTCTTTTATTAGTAATGATATCCTTCATATATTTAGCATAAGGATTTGTTTTGAGCACATCAGTTAATCGCATACGCAAAAAGATAGGCCTAATCATTTCAGCAAAGCGCTCAAAATCCTCATCGTCCTTTTTCTTGGATGGTTTCGGAGGAAAAGGCATGGGTTTCTGAACCCAAGGTTCCCTTTCTTTACCATGTTTCCTAGCAACAAAGTCTCTTTTATCATAATGTTGATTCTTTGATTGTGGGTTATCAAGATCAACAGCAGGTTCAATTTCTACATCATTATCATTACTAGGTTGAGCATCATCATGAACATCATTATTAAAATTTTCATTAGGTTCATGTTCATTACCAGATTGTGGTTCAGCATCAGACATAGATATATCATTTGGATTATCAGGTGGTTCAGCAATAGGTTCACTAGAAGTTTGCACAGTTCTATCATTTTTCTTCTTCTTCTTTTTAGAAGAACTAGGAACGTCAATATTATTTCTTTGAGAATCTTTCTCGATTCTCTTAGGGTGGCCTTCATGATACAAAGGTTCCTGAGTCATTCTACCAGTTCTAGTAGCCACTCTAACAACATAGTCATTTTTCTTACTATTCATTTCATCAAGCACTTCTTTTTGAGCCTTAAGTACTTGTTCTACTTGAGTGGTAACCATAGAAGCATGTTTCCTAACAAGTTTAAGTTCTCCTTTAATATTAGCCATATAATCACCCAAGCATCTAATCATATAAGCATTTTCTTTTAATTGTCTACCAAAATAAGCATTGAAGTCGTCTTGCTTAAACATAAAGTTATCAAACTCATCCAAGCACTGACTAGCAATTTTAGTAGGAGGGACTTCAACTTTATCATATCTATAGAGAGAATTTACCTTTACTACCTGTGTCGGGATATCGGGATCAGGAGGTTCTTCAGTAAATAAAGAATTGAGATCATATGTTTCTTCAACAGGCGGTACATTAAGACCATGTATTTCTTCAATAGGAGGTAAATTCTTAACATCTTCAGCTTTAATACCTTTTTCTTTCATAGATTTCTTGGCCTCTTGCATACCTTCGGGACTGAGGAATAGAACACCTCTCTTCTTCGGAGTTGGTTTAAGAATAGGCTCAGTAATTGGAGTAGGAGCTAGCTCAGGATCTGGCTCAGGAGGTGCCCAATTATTTTCATTTGTCAACATATTATTCAATAGAATTTAAGCTTCATCCGGTGTTCTTTCCCTGAAAAGAGAACCAGCACAACTATCCAGGTAATCTCTAGAAGCAGCGATTAGTCCATTATAAAAGATATCAAGTATTTCAGGTTTCTTAAGAGGATGATCAGGCAAAGCATTAAGTAACTTGAGAAGCCTCCCCCAAGCTTGTGGGAGATTCTCTTCTTTAATTTGCACGAAGTTGTATATTTCCCTCAAAGCAGCTTGTTTCTTATGAGCAGGGAAATATTTAGCAGAGAAGTAATAAATCATATCTTGGGGACTACGCACACAACCAGGATCAAGAGAATTAAACCATATCTTAGCATCACCCTTCAATGAGAACGGAAATATTTTGAGTATATAAAAGTAACGCGGTCTCTCATCATTAGTAAGTAGGGCAGTTATATCATTTAACTTAGTAAGATGTGCCACAACAGTTTCATATTCATAGCCATAAAATGCATCAGATTCAACCAAAGTAATTATATCAGGATCAACAAAGAATTCATAATCCTTATCAGGAACACATATAGGAGAAGTAGCAAAAGCAGGGTCGGGTTTCATTTTATCTCTAAGTGATTCTTTGTTCCATTTAACTAATAACCTCTTAAGATCATATCTATCTCTGCAAGCTAAAATAGCGGCAGAAGATTCCATATCAAAAAGATAGCCCTCAGGAATAACTGGCATATTTTCATCATCACTATCATCATCGTATTCAGATTCAATAATTTCTTTTTCTCTAGCCCTAGCAATTTGTTCATCAAGAAATTCACCAAGGAGCACAGTAGTATCAGGCATAGAAGCAGTTTCATCATAAGTATCATGCATAGCAGAAGTGGCATCATCAATAACATGCGACATATCAGAACGAATAGCAGAAGCAGATGCAGGTGTCGCAAACTTACTCATAACAGAAGGTGAATCAAGTGCAGAGCTAGATGGCAGTTCCTTACCTCCCCTCGTAGTTGAGGGATAGATCTTGGTTTTTGGATCTCTCAAGTTCTTCATAGTGTCCAGCAGATATAAATCCCAAGTGACTCAAAGAATAGAGCTATGCTCCCCAGCAACGGCGCCAGAAATTAGTCTTGATAACCCACAAGTATAGGGGATCGCAACAGCTTTCGAGGGTAAAGTATTCAACCGAAATTTATTGATTCGACACAAGGGGAGCCAAAGAATATTCTCAAGTATTAGCAGCTGAGTTGTCAATTCAACCACACCTGGAAACTTAGTATCTGCAGCAAAGTGTTTAGTAGCAAAGTAATATGATAGTGGTGGTAGCAGCAACAAAAGTAAAGACAACAAAAGTAATGTTTTTGGTATTTTGTAGTGATTGTAACAGTAGGAGCGGGAAAGTAAATAAGCGTAAACCAATATATGAAAACTCGTAGGCACCGGATTAGTGATGGATAATTATGCCGGATGCGGTTCATCATGTAACAGTCATAACATAGGGTGACACAGAACTAGCTCCAATTCATCAATGTAATGTAGGCATGTATTCCGTATATAGTCATACATGCTTATGGAAAAGAACTTGCATGACATCTTTTGTCCTACCCTCCCGTGGCAGCGGGGTCCTATTGGAAACTAAGGGATATTAAGGCCTCCTTTTAATAGAGAACCGGAACAAAGCATTAGCACATAGTGAATACATGAACTCCTCAAACTATGGTCATCACCGGGAGTGGTCCCGATTATTGTCACTTCGGGGTTGCCGGATCATAACACATGGTAAGTGACTATAGACTTGCAAGATAGGATCAAGAACTCACATATATTCATGAAAGCATAATAGGATCAGATCTGAAATCATGGCACTCGAGCCCTAGTGACAAGCATTAAGCATAGCAAAGTCATAGCAACATCAATCTCAGAACATAGTGGATACTAGGGATCAAACCCTAACAAAACTAACTCGATTACATGATAAATCTCATCCAACCCATCACTGTCCAGCAAGACTATGATGGAACTACTCACGCACGGCGGTGAGCATCATGAAATTGGTGATGGAGGATGGTTGATGATGACGACGGCGACGAATCCCCTTATCCGGAGCCCTGAACGGACTCCAGATTAGCCCTCCCGAGAGGTTTTAGGGCTTGGCAGCGGCTCCATATTGTAAAAAGCGATGATTTCTTCTCTCTGATTTTTTTCTCTCCGAAAGCAAATATATAGAGTTGGAGTTGGTGTCAGAGGGCATCCAGGGGGCCCACGAGGTAGGGGGAGCGCCCTAGGGGGGCGCCCCCACCCTCATGAAAAGGGTGTGGGCCCCCTGGTCTTCATCTTTGGCGAGGATTTTTTATTATTTTTTCTAAGATGTTCCGTGGAGTTTCAGGTCATTCCAAGAATATTTCTTTTCTGCACATAAAACAACACCATGGCAATTCGGCTGAAAACAGCGTCAGTCCGGGTTAGTTCCATTCAAATCATACAAGTTAGAGTCCAAAACAAGGGCAAAAGTGTTTGGAGAAGTAGATACAACGGAGACGTATCACACGTCACGTATTTTGGTCGGTAAAAATTCATTATATAACCTCCCGAAGGTTTTGACCACTATATCACACAAAAATCTCCTGTTCTTGTTTCGAGCTGTTTTCTGCCAGGGTTGTCAAAGCCAAGCATCATGTCGTATCCCTCCTCCTCCAACAATGAGGGCAACGATGCTTGGCTAATGAAGATAGAGTTGAAGAGAGAAGAACCCATGGAGATCAACAAGGATGAAGGGATCAAGAAGGCCACGGAGGACCAAGTTCCGGCAACAGAAGACATCCTTCAACTTGATCACACTCTTCTTACCCCAACTGAGATCGAAGCTTTCAAGATGATTGAGCTAGCTCGCATACAAAACAAGTATCTCACACGTGAAAATATTTTGTTGATGGAGCATATCATCACACTCAATGGCATTATTCGCAAGTTGGAAGACCTCCTACGCTTGATGTGCGACTACCCTTCATCACCACCATCTTCTTCACCAACAAAGGAGACATAATCACATGGGTATGGGCACTCCCCTTGGCAATTACCAAGCTTGGGGGAGTGCCCCGGTATCGTATCAGCATCACTTTTATCTTTACTGTTTTTCTTAGTTCGATCCTTTTGATAATATCTTGATCTAGTAGAATAAAAGCTTTTAGTATGATCTAGTTGTGAGTTTTGCTTTATGATCCTTCTATGTAATCGAGTCCGTGAGCTATATATAATAAAGATTAGTGTTGAGTCAAGGGCTTCATTATTTTTCCATGATCTTGAGTGAATAAAAGAAAAGAGAAAGAATAAAAAGAATAAAAGAGATCATATGGATCTTATGGAGAGTAATGAGCTCACATAAAAAGAGTATGATGAATAAAAGTTGTTGAGAGTTGACAAACATAGTTTTGGCCATCGTTGCAATTAATAGGAAGTAAGAAAGAAAGAGAGGTCTTCACATATAAATATACTATCTTGGACATCTTTTATGATTGTGAGCACTCATTAAAAATATGACATGCTAAAGAGTAGAAATTGGACAAGGAATAGAACGTAATGGGTTATGTTTTCTTACATCTGAGATAAATTATATTGTCATGGATCATCCAACATGATTGAGCTTGCCTTTCCCCATCATGCTAGCCAAATTCTTTGCACCAAGTAGAGATACTACTTGTGCTTCCAAACACCCTTAAACCAGTTTTGCCATAAGAGTCCACTATACCTACCTATGGATTGAGTAAGATCCTCCAAGTAAGTTGTCATCGGTGCAAGCAATAAAAATTGCTCTCTAAATATGTATGACTTATTAGTGTGGGAGAAAATAAGCTTTATATGATCGTGTGATATGGAAGAAATAAACGCGACGAACTACATAATAAAGGTCCATATCACAAGTGGCAATATAAAGTGACGTTCTTTCACATTAAGATTTTGTGCATCCAACCATAAAAGCGCATGACAACCTCTGCTTCCCTCTGCGAAGGGCCTATCTTTTACTTTTATCTCTTGCCTTACATAAGAGTCATGGTGATCTTCACCCTTCCTTTTTACATTTTATCTTTTGGCAAGCACAACATGTTGGAAAGATCCTGGTATATATGGCTAACTGGATGTGAGTTTTCATGAACTATTATTGTTGACATTACCCTTGAGGTAAAATGTTGGGAGGCAAGACTATACGCCCCTATCTTTCTCTGTGTCCAATTAAAACTTCATACCCATAAGTATTGTGTGAGTGTTAGCAATTGTGAAAGACTATATGATAGTTGACTATGTGGACTTGCTGAAAAGCTCTTATATATTGACTCTTTCCTATGTTATGATAAATTGCAATTTCTCCAATGACTGAGATTATAGTTTGTTAGTTTTCAATGAAGTTTATGATTCATACTTGAAATTGTGATTTAATTGTTACTCTAGCATAAGAAATCATCTGACAATATTCATATATGTTGCTGTTATAAGAATAATCATGATGCCCTCATGTCCGTATTTTATTTTATCGACACCTCTACCTCTAAACATGTGGACATATTTATCGTTATCGGCTTTCGCTTGAGGACAAGCGAGGTCTAAGCTTGGGGGAGTTGATACGTCCATTTTGCATCATGCTTTTATATCGATATTTATTGCATTATGGGCTGTTATTACACATTATGTCACAATACTTATGCCTATTCTCTGTTATTTTACAAGGTTTACATAAAGAGGGAGAATGCCGACAGCTGGGGTTCTGGGCTGGAAAAGGAGCAAATATTAGAGACCTATTCTGCACAGTTCCGAAAGTCCTGAAACTTCACGGAAGTCATTTTCAGAATATATAAAAATACTGAGCGCAAGAAGTTCACCAGGGGGGCCACACCCTGCCCACGAGGGTGGGAGGCGCGCCCTACCCTCTTGGGCACGCCCCCCTACCTCGTGGCCCCCCTGGTGGCCCTCCGATGACCATCCTATGTTATATGGAGTCTTTCAATGAGAAAAAAAATCATAAGCCATCTTTCCGGACGAGACTCCGCCACCACGAGGCGGAACCTTGGCGGAACCAATCTAGGGCTCCGGTGGAGCTGTTCTGACGGAGAAACTTCCCTCCAGGAGGGGGAAATCATCGCCATCATCATCACCAACGATCCTCTCATCGGGAGGGGGTCAATCTCCATCAACATCTTCACTAGCACCATCTCCTCTCAAACCCTAGTTCATCTCTTGTATCCAATTCTTGTCTCCTTTGTTGCTAGTAGTGTTAATTACTCCTTGTAGTTGATGCTTGTTGGTTTATTTGGTGGAAGATCATATGTTCAGATCCTTTATGCATATTAATACCCCTCTGATTATGAACATGAATATGCTTTGTGAGTAGTTACGTTTGTTCCTGAGGACATGGGAGAAGTCTTGCTATTAGTAGTCATGTGAATTTGGTATTCACTCGATATTTTGATGAGATGTATGTTGTCTCTCCTCTAGTGGTGTTATGTGAACGTCGACTACATGAAACTTCACCATTATTTGGGCCTAGAGGAAGGCATTGGGAAGTAATAAGTAGATGATGGGGTGCTAGAGTGACAGAAGCTTAAACCCTAGTTTATGCGTTGCTTCGTAAGGGGTTGATTTGGATCCATATGTTTCATTCTATGGTTAGGTTTACCTTAATACTTTTGTTGTAGTTGCGGATGCTTGCAATAGATGTTAATCATAAGTGGGATGCTTGTCCAAGTAAGGACAGCACCCAAGCACCGGTCCACCCACATAACAAATTAGCAAAGTACCGAACACGAATCATATGAACGTGATGAAAACTAGCTTGACGATATTCCCATGTGTCCTCGAGAGCGCTTTACATCATATAAGAGTTTGTCCAGGCTTGTCCTTTGCTACAAAAGGGATTGGGCCACCTTACTGCACTTTATTTACTTTTGTTACTTGTTGCTCGTTACAAATTATCCTATCACAAAACTATCTGTTACCTATTATTTCAGTGCTTGCAGAGAATACCCTGCTGAAAACTGCTTATCATTTCCTTCTGATCCTCGTTGGGTTCGACACTCTTACTTATCGAAAGGACTACGATAGATCCCCTATACTTTTGAGTCATCACGTATACATGGTGGATATGCCAAAAGAGGATGGTGATGAAGGCAGTAAGGATCCAATTAAGGACAATAACACTGATAAACCACCAAAGCGGCGGCATCAGCGACGCTGTTCAAAATCACGTGGCAACAAAGAAAGCAATACCGGCAATGGAGACGATAACACCCTGGAGAATGCCGAAGACCCAGATGCCCCCGTCGAACCAACATCCGAACATGATGATAGGGAGAAGGGGCAGTGTAACCCTGACGAGCTAGTGGGAAATGAGGACTCGGAGAACAACAATTATATGCCACCCTCCGAAGACGAAATAAGCCTCGGCGACGAAGAATTCATCATGCCAAAGGAACCCCTCAAGCAAGAATGCTTTAAGCAATAGCTCATCGCAACCGCGAGGAGCCTGAAAAGGAAGCAGCAAAGACTTCAAGCCGAATAGGATACGCTCAACGACAGATGGACTAATGTCCTGGCAGCCGCGGAATATAGCCTCGCACGACCAACCAAAAGCTACTCGAAGCGCAAGTTGTTACCCCAATTCAACATTGAGGCGCGGGAGCCCCTAACATCAGCGCATAACGCAGCCGATAAACCAGACCGGCCACCGCGTGGCCGAGGCAGAACGGCTACCCAAGCCGAACACCAGCCCACATTACCCCGCCGTAAAGGCAAGGATTACACCTATGACTTACGGTAGAACCTGGACACTAGAGCAGGCCTAGACAGGTCAATCTACGGGTCAAGGGGACGAGCCACAACACAAAAGGACGGCTATCAGGCCCAACGTGATCAACACAACCTCACTCGGGGTGAAAACCGCATAGGGACGTCCACCGAACTACGTCACGATGTCGCCCGCTGTAGAGGCGCCGCAGACCCCCTATGCTTCAACAAGGAAGTAATGGAGCATGAATTCCTAGAAGGGTTTAAACCCATGAATATCGAATCATATGATGGAACAACCGACCCGCAATATGGATTGAGGATTTTCTTCTCCATATCCACATGGCCCACGGTGATGATCTCCATGCAATCAAATACCTCCCACTAAAATTAAGGGAATCAGCCCGGCACTGGCTAAAAAGCCTCCCAAAGAACTCCATTGGCAACTGGGAAGACTTGGAAGACGCCTTTCGCGATAACTTCCAAGGTACATATGTCCGGCCTCCGGACGCCGATGACCTCAGTCTCATCATCCAGCAGCCCGGAGAGTCAGCCAGGAAACTCTAGACTAGGTTCCTAATTAAAAAGAACCAAATTGTGGACTGTCCGGACGCCAAAGCCCTCGCGGCCTTTAAACATAGCGTCCGAGATGAGTGGCTTGCCCGTCACCTCGGCCAAGAGAAACCTAAGTCCATGGTAGCTCTTATTACAGTGATGACCCTCTTTTGCATGGGAGAAGATAGCTGGCTTGCTCGTAGAAGCAATAGCACCAGTGATCCTGGCACCTTCGAAGCCAGGGACGGTAATGGCAAGCCACGACACAATAAAAACAAGCGTCGAAACAATAATGCAGGAACCCAAGACACGACGGTCAATGCCGGATTCAGTGGCCGAAAAGACGATCAACGCAAGAAGACATTCAAGGCAAACAGAGATGGTCCATCCAGCTTAGACAAGATACTGGATCGGCCCTGTCAGATTCATGGCAGCCCTGACAAACACGCCAACCATACCAATAGAAATTGCTGGGGTTTCAAACAAGCCGGCAAGCTCAATGCCGAACACAAAGGGAAGGGGTCGCCCAGTGACAGCGAAGACGAAGAGACTCGCCAACCAAACACCGGTGGGGCAGAAGCAATTTCCCCCCGAAGTAAAATTAGTAAACAGGATATATGTGACGCATATCCCTACAAGGGAGCGCAAGCGTGCCCTACGAGACCTCTGCGCCATAAAGCCGGTCGCCCCTAAATTTAACCCATGGGCAGCCTGCTCGATCACTTTCGATCGCAAGGACCACCCAACTAGTATCCGTCACGGAGGTTCGGCAGCTCTGGTCCTTGATCCAATGATCAATGGATTCCATCTCACGTGAATCCTTATGGACGGTGGCAGTAGTCTTAATTTACTTTACCAAGACACTGTCCGCAAAATGGGCATTGATCCCTCAAGGATCAAGCCCACCACAACTACCTTCACGGGAGTAATACCCGGTGTCGAAGCTCACTGCATGGGCTCACTCACATTGCAAGTTGTCTTCGGTTCTCCGGACAACTTTCAAAGCAAAGACTTGATCTTCAATATTGTCCCGTACCACGGTCGCTACCATGCACTGCTTGGGCGGACCGCTTTTGGTCGTTTCAATATGGTCCCACACTATGCCTATCTAAAACTTAAGATGCCCGGTCCACGTGGCGTCATCACGATCAACGGAAACACGGAACACTCGCTCCATACCGAGGAACATACCGCGACCATCGCAGCCGAAGTACAAATCGGCCCTGTCAAGCCGCATATCTCATCAGCCATTAAGCTGCCGACCTCTATTACACAGGACCGGCCAATTTTAAAGTTGGATTAGCAGTTCCGCCTCCGTCGTTCGCCACATATAGCCGCGAAGTTCGTATCGCGCATGCATAATTATGCACTTAAAATACCTTGGTCTTTGGAGGAGGCACAATGCGAGCAGGCCTACAATACGGTTCGCCCTCATACAACCTTTTTTCCCTTTTCTAACTATATCTTATCTTTTGCCACAGGTGAATCAGAAACGGTTCATCCTACGGACCTCCAAGGACTCTTTCTGAGCCCGGTTTCATACAAATAACCAAAGATTACTCCTTTTAAGGAATACTTTTCGCTGAGGCAATGGCAGTGCAGACGTGCGACAGGAGGTCCAAAAGATTTTCTGTATACCAAACACTCTATTTAAAACCTGTATAGAGCCTTTTTCCTCAGCCTTTGAGCCCTGGCATGTAAAATGTCCTGGGTAGTGGTGTTATAATCTGTAAGATTGCGTTCGACGTATCAATTAGATTCCAGTGAACACAATTCGTCTTCAGTATTTGCTTTTCCTCATAGAACTGCATTTTTCGGTTGTTTCACGCACACACCTCGGCACAAATTACCAGGGGCTCGATACGGCAACATATGGGTTGTCGAAAAGTCTGAAAAGCTCTACAGCATACTTCGGCTTTACGAGTTTGGCATTATATGCATCAACTCCAAATCATGTCTTTGGTCAATAGTTGGGTTGCCCGACTCTTGTGCTTACTACCTTACGTTCCGTCTTATCGGCTAGGGTAGTGAAGGGAGAACTACTGTGATTGTGTTTCCGGTTCACCTGGTTAAACACCTCAGTAGAGAAAGCCGAAAACTAGCTGTCATGATGCGGCGAGAGCTGGTCAACCACTCAGAGACTTATTAAAATCTTTTGTGATTTCTTCCGTACTACACGAAGGACCAATCTTTATTTTTTGGTCACCTATGTAACGCAATCATATTCAGATAACTGCATACATACCAGGGGCTACATAATAGATCCACCGTAAAACTCCTATGGCTAAGTGAAAGTATTAAAGCCCTATAGTCTGATTACCTAGTTCGCCGCATTGACACCTCTGTTACGGACCAAGACGTTGTGTCAAGAGTGATCAGGTGCTATTCCGAACACCCCCATATTATATGCGAGGGGGCCGAAGCCAACGACTGGCAAACTTTCAGATTACAAAAGACAGCCACAGAGGAGGAAATAACTTTCATGTAAAAGCATGAATATAGCACAACCTTAATGTATCATAATATTGTTCTCACAATTTCGGTGCATTTATTCGAATATAATATCCTTCGAGCACTGACCCTCTATCAAGCGGGTGCCCTCTAGCACGTCCTCCAAATAATAATCCGGGGTGCGATGGTCCTTGCCTCTAGGCGGGCCCTTAGCTGCAACGTCGGTGGCCTTCATCTTTGCCCAGTACATCTTGACGCGGGCGAAGGCCATCCGGGCACCTTCTATGCACGCCGACCGCTTGACGGCGTCGATACACGGCACTACATCGACAAGTCGATGCACCAAACCAAAATAGCTACTCGGAATGGGTTCATCCGGCCATAGCCGGACCACGACATCCTTCATGGCAGTTCCGGACATCTTGTGGAGCTCGGCCCACTACGCCATCTGTTCATTCAACAATACCGGACACCGTGACACGTTGAATTGTGACCAGAAAAGATTCTCCACAGCACGTCCTTCCTGCACTTGGAAGAACTACGCCGTGTTGGAGACACTCTTCGGCAGGTCCAAGAACGCATTTGGAGAACTCCACAATTGGTTAGGCAGAGCATACTTCGGGTCGCCAAACTTAGTCTGTAAAAGAAAGGGCTTACCAGCCGCTATCTCCCCAGCTTGCCGGATCTCCTCCCGAGCCGCTCTAGACTTGGACCGTGCTTCCCTCGCCTCTTGTAAGGCCTTGTTGAGTTCGGCTGCCTTGGCTTTGTTATCCTCCTCAAGTCATTTTCATTTGCCAGTGGCATCCTTCAGCTCTCGCTCCATGGTAGATATTCTCTCCTCGCACTGGCGCCGAGTGGCATGTTCGGCCTTTAAATCAGCAGCCGCCTTCTTAGCAACCGCATTACTCACTCTGGCCTACTCCTTGGCTTGGGCAAGCTCGGCCCGAAGGGTCTCAACCGCGGTAGCACCATCTACAATTATGCATGTCACAGTGTATAATTTTCAGCTTCGTGCTCATACTATTATACATGCATAAGCGGGCTGTCCCAAAAACATACCTTGTGCCTCGTCGAGCCGCCTATTAATAAGGGTAATGTCATCATCAGGTAACTCAAGTTTATGCTGTAAATCTGCAACTTCTGCAGCTTGGGCAGTACCCTTTGACATAACAGCCTGTTTTCAAATTAATTATGTTACTTCTTGAGCATATCTTTTTTGATTCTCTGATTGCCTCCCTATGGAAACCGACCAGAGTCTTAGGGGCTACTATCTATACACAGGCGCATGTTTTCGTATAAAGAGCGGTTAAAGATATTACATTGCATACCTCAAAGCCTCTCAACAGGCACGTGAAGGCTTCATTCAATCCGCTTCTCGCGGACAGAATCCTCTCAACTACCGTACCCATTAAGGTACGATGTTCCTCTGAGATGGACGCATTTTGCAATGTGCCCATCAGTGTATCCGGCACCTCCGGATTCCCGAAGGCCGCTGCAGGAGTACGGACTCCCTCCAAAAGGGTGCACTTACTCGATCCTAGAGTCGTCTTTGGCTGTAAACCAGATAGTTCGGTTCCCTCGTTGTTGGTCCCCGTGGGGGCTGCCTCCCCTGGACACTTGACAGTCGAAGTATCACCTTCGGGTGTTGTCTTCATTGTCCCCCGCGCCACTTGATAGTCAGGGGAGATCCTCCGGGACGACACCTCGAAGTCTTCCGCCCTTACGGGCGATGAAGCTTGTGGAGGCGTCTCGCTTTCCATCATCTCCAGAGGCAAGTCCCCCGATGAGGAGGACCGTTGAGGTAGATAGCGGGCCGAACTACAAACATATAGTTTAAGTGTTACCCTTGCAAACCGAAAAGAATAGGACATGTCTAGAGCACCCTTGTTCACTTACGATTCGGCAAAGGGCTTATCCCTAGAAAGGAGCTCTGCGTTAATGTCGGCTTCCGAACCCGAACCATTTGACAGGGATATCTTCCCTCTCTTGGGTGCCTCCACCTCCAAGTCTTCAGAGGCAGTCCTTTTCTTCTCGTGGGGGGAAGGGATATCCCCTTCTTCTTCTTCCCCTTTGTCTTCGTCTTTAGAAGAGGGGGCTTCAATCTCCCTGGATGTAGTGTCCAGTATACCTTTAGAGCGGAGGCCACCTTCAACCCTCTTGTTCTTCTTCTTGTCCTCCCTCACCGGCATTTGATATGGCGCCGGGGCTAGCATCCTCATTAACACAGGATCAGCTGAGTCTTCGAGGAGTGGAGCCAGACACCTAATTCGTTCCGCCTTCTTTATCCAGCCCTGGTTGAAATAGGTTTCTCAGTACGTCGCTATGGGATAATCCACCGAGTTGCGTTCAGAGGTTGGGTGTTTACCAAGGTATCCGGATGGTTGCAGTCGAGGCCGGTGTCCTCGGATGTGTACGGCCACTGCTTTTGAGCCTTGAAGAATAGTTTCCACATCCCTCTATGTGTTGTGTCGAGGAATTGCTGAAGGGTCCGCGGTCCTTTCGGATTGAACTCCCACATGCGGAGAGGCCGTCGCTGACACGGGAGCATCCAGCGGACTAGCATCACCTGGATGACGTTAATAAGGCCGGTGTCCTTTTCGAGGATGCTCTGGACACGACTTTGCAGCATCTACACTTCATCAGGTGATCCCCTGTCAAGCCCCTTATTAATACATGATGCGAGTCGCAATGGAGGGCCAGGTCGGAACACAGGCGTGGCTGCCCATTTGGTACCACGGGGTTCGGTGATATAGACCCACTCCCACTGCCATAAGTTGGAGGTTTCCAAGAAGGTGCCTTTTGGCCAGATAGTATTGGCGAGCTTGCTCACCATAGCACCGCCGCACTCTGCTTGCTCCCCTTAGACTATCTTCGGCTTCACATTGAAGGTCTTGAGCCATAGGCCGAAGTGTGGGGGGATGCGGAGAAAAGCTTCACGCACAACGATAAACGCCGAGATGTGGAGAAAGGAGTCTGGAGCTAGGTCGTTAAAATCTAGCCCATAGTAGAACATAAGGCCACAGACGAAGGGGTGGAGAAGGAACCCTGGCCCGCGGAGGAAGTGATAGATGAATACAACCCTCTCACCGGATTTTGGTGTGGGATAACCTGCCCTTTGGCAAGGAGCCTGTGGGGGATTTCCGCAGTCAGGTACCTCGCCCCCCGGAGCTTCACGATATCTCCCTCGGTGACCGAGGAGGCCGTCCACCTACCTTGGGAGCTGGATCTGAACATGACTAGAAGGCTTGGTAGCAATGAAAGAAATCGAGACCTGGGCGCTGAAGCTTGAGGCTGGAAGGGCTGAGGAAGAGGTAGGCGTGGGGGAGAAAGACGGGTCTGTACCCCTTTATAAAGGCGATGAATACCGAACGCCTCCTCGCGGGCCTTAAAGCTCACCTATTCCTAAGGGATCGTGCAGACGACACGGTTGGATTACCCACGCCCATATTGATAAGAATCCTGTGATAAGGGGGCATGATCTCTGCTTTGACAAGATGTGCCAATAAAGACCGCGTCTCGTAACATGGAGCGAGAGGCTGAAAAACGGTTCGAAATAATAACCAGGCAAGGGACGTAACATCTCGCCATGAAAGCCGTCAATAGATGGGACTTGTTAAATATTACCCCCCTGTTGTGGTAGTATGTAGTGTCTGTTTCCCAGAGCCGGACACGATTTTTGTGTTCGAGGAACACTTTGAAGTATTCGGAGGAGGAACCCGCCTTGCAATGCCGAAGACAATATGCGTGCTGGACACATCGCCACTGAAGCCTGGTTCAGGGGCTACTGAGAGAGTCCTGGATTAAGGGGTCCCCGGGCGTCCGAGCTATGTGAATGGGCCGGACTGATGGGCCATGAAGATACAAGATAGAAAACTTCCTTTCGTGTCCGAATGAGATTCTCCTTTACGTGCAAGGCAAGCTTGGCATTCGGATACGAAGATTCCTTCCTCTGTAAACCGACTCTGTACAACCCTAGGTCCCTCCGGTGTCTATATAAACCGGAGGGTTTAGTATGTAGAGGCAATCATAATCATACATGCTAGACAATTAGGGTTTAGCCATTACGATCTCGTGGTAGATCAACACTTGTAACCCCTATATTCATCAAAGTCAATCAAGTAGGACGTAGGTATTACCTCCATCAAGAGGGCCCGAACCTGGGTAAACATCGTGTCCCTGTCTCCTGTTACCTTCGATCTTGAGACGCATAGTTCGGGACCCCCAACCCGAGATCTGTCGGTTTTGACACCGACACCCCCCCTTTCCCTCTTCTCCTCCACCTCTTTCCCCTTCCCCCTTCTCCAGAAAGGAAAGGAGGGAGCCGAATCCTACTTGGACCAGGAGTCCAAGTAGGACTCCCCCCCTTGGCGCGCCCCCTTGGGCCGGCCTCCTCTCCTCCCCCCTTTATATACGTGGGAGGGGCACCCCAAAGGCACACCAAGTCTTCTCTTAGCCGTGTGTGGTGCCCCCCTCCACAATTACACACCTCGGTCATATCGTCGTAGTGCTTAGGAGAAGCCCTGCACCGGTAACTTCATCATCACTGTCGCCACGCCGTCATGCTGACAGAACTCTCCCTCATCCTCAACTGGATGAAGAGCTCGAGGGACATCATCGTGCTGAGCGTGTGCTGAACACGGAGGTGCCGTACGTTCGGTGCTAGCATCGGTTGAATCACAAAGACGTTCGACTACATCAACCGCGTTATTAAACGCTTCCGCTTTCGGTCTACGTGGGTACATGGACACACTCTCCCCCTCTCATTGCTATGCATCTCCTAGATAGATCTTGCGTGATCATAGGAATTTTTTTGAAATACTACATTCCCCAACAGCTTCACATTTCGTGACGAGCTCAACTGCATCTTGGAGGGCTGTGGGCCAATAGACTCCTTGCTGGAATGCTTTCCCAACTAATGCCCTTGATCGAATGTGTGAGCCGCACATTCCTTAGTGAATCTCAGCCAGCAGTTCCTGTCCATCCTCCCGGCAAACACACTTCAATTTCACATCATCGGGCCTTCTTCTGTACAGAGTGTCATCGACAAACAGATACATACTGGCCCTCCGGGCTACTTTTTTAGCTTCATCCTAATTGCCAGGGAGTTCTCCGGTTTGGAGGAAGTGGACAATGTGCCTTGCCCAAGTTGGAGCCTGAGGCTTGGCAACGAGGACTAGCAGCACCTCCTCTGCTGCGGGAGCACCAGCCTCATACACGGGGTCCATAGGCCCGGATGGAGGGGGTGGTCCGGCAGACTGTGAGGAGTTGTTTCCAGCAGGGTCTCTGCCGGGAGCGGATGGCTCTGCCGGGAGAGGCTTACCGTAGTCCAACTTTCTCCTCTTCCGGGCCATTGTGGCTGGTGATATGGAGGGTTGAGATAGATGGAGAACAAAAGTTCCTGGTTCCATAGGAAGCTTCTGCGCAGCACACTTCGACAGGTGATCAGCTATGTTGTTTTCTGCATGGGGTACGTGCTCTGTTTGCAACCCGTCAAAGTGCTCCTCCAATCTCCTTACATCCTCGACGTATGCTTCCATCGATGGGATTTGGAAATCCTTGTTGACTTGTCTCACCATGAGGTGTGAATCTCCTCGAATGATCAACTTCTTAATTCCCAATTCTGCTGCAATCCTGAGCCCGGCAAGGAGCCCTTCATACTCTGTTGTATTGTTGGTGGCTTCTTCCCGGGCAAAGTGCATCTAGATGACGTACTTCAAGTGCTCTCCGAAGGGGGCAACAAGAAGCACGCCAACCCCTGCACCTTGTAGGGAAAAAGCACCATCAAAATACATAATCCATTCTTGGGGTGATTCCTTGTTGAGGATGGTTGTCTCTGCCCTTTCCTCATCAGGGGTTGGCGTCCATTCTGCAATAAACTCTGCCAATGCCCTGCTCTGAATAGTTGAAGTGCTCTCAAACTTCAAACCAAAGCTAGATAACTCCAAAGCCCATTCCACTATTCTGCCAGTTGCCTCAGGGTTTCGGAGTATCCTTTGCAACGGGAAACGAGTGACAACCATGATCTCATGGGCTTGGAAATAGTGGCACAGTTTCCTTGATGCTATAATGAGACCAAAAATCAACTTTTGCATGCCAGAGTACCTCGATCTAGCCCCTGAAACAGGGAGCTGATGAAGTAGACTGGGCATTGCACCACTTTCTTCCTTGCCGCGTCCTTGGGGTTGCTCTTGTTGTCGTGCTCATTACTGTCCTAATTCTTTTCTGACTCTGCCGCGATCTGGCCACTTTCTGCCTCATCCACCTCTCACTATGCTACCAAGGCTGCACTGACCACTTGGTTGGTTGCCGCCAAATAAGAAATAACGGCTCTTGGGGTTTGGGTGCAACCAAGGTAGGCACAAATGATAGGTAGGCTTTCAACTCCTGCAAAGCTGCATCTGCTTTCGGGGTCCACTTCATGGGTCCTGCCTTCTTCAGAACTTTGAAGAACGGCAGGGCACGCTCGGCAGATTTGGAGATGATTCTGCTTAGCGCGGCAATACATCCCGTCAAGCACCTCACATCCTTAACTGTCCTTGGTGCTTGGATCTGCTCAATGGCCTTGATCTTGTCGCGATAGGCTTTGATCCCCCGATGGGACACAAAGAACGCAAGTAGCTTGCCGGAGGGAACACCAAATACACACTTCTTCGGATTAAGCTTCAGATTGATCTTGCATAGATTACTAAATGTCTCTTCCAAATCCTGGATAAGGGTGGCCTTATCCTTGGTTTTGACCATTATATCATCCATATAGGCTTCAATATTTCTGTGAAACTGTGGCTCAAAACCGATCTGGACTGCCCTTGCAAAAGTGGACCCGACACGCTTTAATCCAAACGGCATGCGGACAAAGAAGTACGTACCACACGGAGTGATGAAGATCAGATGATATCCTGAGTATGCATCCAGAAAGGAGAGCAAATCACATCCTGAAGTAGAATCCACGATCTGATCGATGCGCGGCAAGGGAAATGGGTCCTTCGAGCAAGCCTTGTTGAGGTCTGTGAAATCAATGCAAAGCCTCCATCTTCCCGTTAGCCTTCCAGGCCACTACTGGATTTGCTAACCATGTAGGATGCAGTACTCCTCTGACCAAGCCAGCTGCCTCTAACTTCTTGATCTCTTCGGCAATGAACTGCTGCCTCTCCAAGGCCTGCTTCCGTACTTTCTACTTGACGGGTCGAGCATGTGGGCAGACAACATGGTGGTGCTAAATTACCTCCCTGGGAACACCAGAGATATCAGATAGTTGCCAAGCAAACACATTGATATTCGCACGTAGGAAGGCAACGAGCGCGCTTTCCTATTTCTCATCGAGGGTGGCGCTGATAGTGAAAGTACTATCAACGCCAGCCAGCCCTGCTAGGACCTTCTTCACTTGGGGTGCAGTAACCTTGGATCTCTTCATGTTAGAACACTCCGGCACATCGTCAATGGGTGCCATGCACTTGGAGGGGGCACGCTTCCCGGACTCCTTGCCGGAGGTCCTACAATCCCTCTTCTTTCCTTTATGGGAACTGCAGCTGCCGCAGCCTCTGCCACGACTGCATCCCAGTACATCTTGTCCATACAGATAATTGCATCTTTCTCATCTGACGGGATAGTGATGACTCCTAGTGGCCCAGGCATCTTCAAAGTGTTGTAAGCATAGTGGGATGTTGCCATGAACTTGGCCAGGGCTGGTCGTCCAAGAATCCCATTGTAAGGCAGGGGAGATCAACCACATCAAACACAATCCTCTCAGTTTGATAGTTCAGTTCTCCCCCAAACATGACTGGCAATGTAATCTTCCCCTTAGGATGACTCCTACCAGGATTAACTCCTTGAAACGTACCGGTGACCTCTAGATCTTCCTCTCCTATCTGAAGTTTGCTGATAACTACTGGGGAAATCAGATTCAACCCGACCCCACCGTCCACCAACATCTTTGTAACCTTGAGGTTGTGAATTGTTGAGGAGACCAACAACGGCAAACACCCTACCGCAGTGGTGCGATCAGGGTGATCCTCTTCGTCAAAGATGATGGGCGTGTGGGACCACTTGAGCGGCTTCCAGGCCTCTGGCGCTGGTTCCACAACATCGACCTCTCGTGCCCATCGCTTGAGTTGGCGATGAGAGGTGTGCAAAGATGCACCCCCATCAATGCATAGGGCGTCTGTGGCCTTCTGAAATTCCTGCTCACTAGTTTCCTCCTCCTCCCCTCCGTCACTGACATCACCACATGTTTCCTTCTCTTGGCCCCTGACGGGGTTTCCTTGGTTTCGAAAGGGTTTGCCAGGGCGATTTGCTTCACCGCCTTAGCCCTTACCGCCAGCAGCATTCTGACCCTTTTCCTTATTATGCTTGTCATACTCTACCCTCTGTTTCTTGACAAGCTGCTCAACCTGATAACACTCCTGAAGGTCGTGGCCCTTGGTCCGGTGGATCTTGTAGTACGGTCCATCACCTTTCCCAACTTCTCCCGCGGCAGTGGCTTCCTGGCAAGCGGTGCACGCGGCATCTTCCTAGCCGGGGCCTCAGCCTTGGCCTTCTTGCCGGTACAAGGCGTGCCTGAATCTTATATAGTCATCACTTCCTTGTCTCTTGGCTTCTTACTGCGCTTCTTGCCCTTCCTATAACTGGTTGATTCATCTTCATCTTCCGAATCAACATTGATGCAATCCTCTTCTTCGGGCAACTTCCTTCCTTATTCCATCCGAGCACACTTATCCACCAGTGTGTATAGCTCTTTCACAGTCTTGGGCAACCACACATTCATCTTAGAATGACTGCGATGGTTGCGCACATTGGACTGGAAGGCTGCTATAACAGCTGCCGGATGGATATTATGAATATTTCTATGGACTTTACTGAATCTCTGCAAATACTTATGGAGGGTTTCCCCTTCTTTCTGCTGAACAAGCTACAGGTCGCTGGGCCTGCCGGGCTCTTGGTGGCCACCAGTGAAGGCACTGATAAACTCGTGGCACAGGTCTGCCCATGACGAAATGGAGTTCTACGGCAGGTGCATCAACCAAGACTTCACATTGGACTTGAGGGCCAATGGGAAGTAGTTAGCGAACACCTTCTCATCTCTTCCCCCGGCAGCCTGAACAGCGATGGTGTAGATGCTAAGGAACTCTGCCGGGTTCAGCCTCCTGTTGTACTTCTCATGTATCTCTGGCTTGAACGTGCGAATGGAAGGCCAACGGACTTGCCGCAGCTCTCGTGTAAAGGCACGACAGCCGACCTCGAAGGGTAGGCACCCGCTAACATCGAGCACAGGCTCGTCAATGCTGAGGCCGTCACACCCGTCGGTCTGGCGGGGGTCGTTGCGGCGTCGTTCGGTGATGACGCGCGCATCTCCCCGTTGCCTGTCTTCCGGGGTTCGCCGTTGGCCTAGACGTGCTCGAGGGTCAGAGGAGGCCATTGAGGTGTCATCGGGGGCTTGATTCTACTGCGCCCTCGCCGGCTGCCGTGGTGGGGACTGAACCGTGGGGACACCCCCTTCGTACGGCTAATGGCGCGGGCGGTGGTTGTTGCTTGGGGAGGTTGCAGTGGCCAAGCTCGTCGTGAGCCCCCAGCTTCGGCCAAACCGAGCAGGCTTTGGATGGTGGCACGCCACTCATCCATCTGCTCGGCCGCTGGCGGGAACCTCAGTAATAACTGAGCTCGCGCCATGGCTTCTATGGCCGTGCTCGGCATGGATGTCGATGACGTCGACCGCACCGTCGCCTAGATCCAGGTGGTTCCTATGGCGGCGATGGGAGCGGTGATGTGCCCATTCCATCGTGGGATGACCACCGGGGCAGCGAGGTCGTGCGGCGGTGGCGCTCAGAGATCAGCGGCTCCATCGAGTGCATTGGCCTGGTTGGCTCGTCCGGGAGGAGGCTCATGCGCTTCGGCCGCTCCTGTGGTGGGGGCGACCCGAGGGCGATGGCTCGCCCCGTACCGAACGCCGTTGCTATGGCTGTGCTCGTCGGTGAGAGGAGGGGGCACGTACGGGGCGACCCCCTCAGCCACACCTTGCAGAGCTTGATCGCCGAGACGTTGTTGATGTCGTTCTCTCTGATATCTCTGGCTCCCATGTCGGCCGCGGAGGAGGTGGTAATGGTGCCACCTTCTCCAACCACGCCCCCAGCAGCATCCACGTCCTTGCGCGCTCCCGTGTCCTCCGCGGCATTAGAGGCCACGGGCAGCGGAGCCTTCGAGGTGGATGGATGGGCCGAAGTGCCATATTTCTTCTTGGGCGCCATGGTCGATGGCGCTGTCAAGGATGAAGATGGCGATGAAGATAATGTGCGGTGTACACTTTCAGGTTCGCGCAAGCGCTCCCCCTACCCAGCGCACCAAAGATGTCGTGGGGTGTCCGCGACCACCTATGGGACCGGGTGGCCCCTTGTTGGTTCGGCAAGGGGGACGGCGTGTTGCACAAAGAGTAGACCGGCATATGGCCGCGCGGTAGGGAGCATACAAGCAATTTACCTAGGTTCAGGCCACCGCGAGGCATAAGACCCTACTCCTGCGTTGGTGGATTGATGGTGGAATGAATGTGATGGTGCGTAGTACACTTTGCCCGACAAGGTTTGCCTCAGGGCGGCAGTGACTACGGGCGAATGGTCGCTTGGGTGTGTATGCTTTCCAACCTAATAACCCCTCCTACGAGTACCATGGGGGTCCTTTTATAGATTAAGGGGTCACCACAGTGGCAAAGTGGTCATTAAACACTGATATGATAGCGAATAGTGCTATCATACCTAACTCTGCGGGCTGACAGGGTGCATTAAATGCACCGCTGAGTGTCACATCACTGGTCTCCCTGCAAGGCCTGTCGGGCTATCTCGCTAGCTCCGCACCTGTTCTCTTGACACGTCGCAGGACGGGTGTCATCTGTAGGCTTCTCTGTAGGAATTGGCTGCCATGTGACGAACGACTACCACTTAATCACCTTGCGGCTTGACACCACACTAATTGACGACATGAGTCATGCTTGAGTGGTTGGTGGGGTGATTCTGCCCCCACAAGCCCCGCGAGGCTCTGCCGGGGAGCCTCGGATGCTTGCTTCTAGTGGTGGCCCTGCCCCTTGTCGGGCTCGCCTGCCCGGCAAGGGACGCCCTTCTCTTGCTGATATCTTGCTCCTTGGGCTCGATCTTGGTCTCTCTGGACTGCATGTTGGTTCTTCAAATCTCTTGGTCCTTCAATCCCTGACTTGAGCTGGTGCTTCAATCTTGATCTTGTGCATGTGCACAGTTGGTCAACAGACCCGGGGTTTGTTGCACCGACACATGTGTACGCATGAATCCCTTCCATCGAGTGAAAGTGGCTAGTACAACAACACGTCATGAGCCGATCTCGCTCTATATGGGTAGTGTATGATTTTCGACGCACGCGCCACATCGATGTTGTGAAATGGTATTCAAACATGCATGCACGCATCACCTCCATACATATGCATGTAGTGGTTTCCTTCGAACGGTACACTCCCTCGTGTGGTTATCGGTGACAAGCCCATATATTCGTGGGCCCATGTGGACATCCATGATCACCTTGACCGACAACAAGATAGGTTACCATGGTGGATTCTTCATTTGGTTCGTGTTATCGTAGTATAGATCATGGTGAGATTCAGACCTAATTAAGTCCGAGCGCATATACTATGCACGCATGCATGCATGAATCCCCGTCATTGGCTTGAAGTGTGGTGTAACATACATTTGCACCATCAACCTAACCCTCACTCAATGTGGGGATTTCTAGTTCAAAATCACGGTGCCACATCAAAGGTGTTCCATTGTGTACTCAAAAACACACCTCTCCTTACATGTGTATGGGACACATGCATGCAGTTGTTGTCTTCGAGGACTAGCTACTTGCGTGATTATTGGCGAGCTAGCCCATCCCTGGGGTCGCATGGACGGCCATCACTTTGACCAACAACAAGAGAGAGGTTGTACGGCCAAGGTGGATTATTCTTGGTCCATTTTACGATCCATCTTGGTGAGATATGCCTCTTTGGCCTGCCGACTAAAAGTGTGTGTGTGTGGGAGGGGGGTTGCTACATACTTCGCACTTTGCTAGGTGAACCTCGGTTGGAGGGCATGCATTCATAGCTTAGGATTCCCTTCGTGCCGACACAAGGGGGGCTCCTAGTTACTTTGCACTTTTCTAGGTGAACCTAGGTTGGGGGGCATGCATTAATAGCTTAGGACCCCCTTCATGCCGACATGAGGGAGGGGGGCTGCTAGCTACTTCACACTTTGCTAGGTGAACCTCGGTTTGGGGGGAGCGGGCATGCATTCATAGCTTAGGATTCCCTTCGTGCCGACACAAGGGGGGTGGGGGCAAGCAATACTGCACGCTTTGCGAGATAGGTGCCACATCGAAGTTGCATTTGGTATTTGAAAATCAAACCACCCTTTTTATACATAAATTTGGTCCACATGCAAGTGTGTTCGTGTTCTGACCCTCTCCCGCGTCATTTTTCGCCAAATTTATGAACATTAGACAAGTCGGATGATGCAACACACACGTTTCACTCAAACTAACCATGTGCATTGGGCTCCACGAGGCTTCCCCTCTCAAAAATGTCTACCCGCGTGCACCTTTGTTTTGTTTGATAACACACGGTTATTGTGTTTTGACCGTGTGTGATGTTTCTTGTTCCCAATCTCGCATGCATCCCTCGAAAATATCTGCCCACCTCGAGGGTTTTTCTATTTCATAACACGCAGTTATTATCTCTGGACCATGTGCGATGCACCATCATCAAAATTTTCAATAGCCCCGGCATTTCACTCCTGCGTTTGACTCCCGCGTAATAAAAATTTTAGTACCCGCGTCATTTCCTCAAACACACCCCCAGCCCCCCCTCCACACACACACACACACACACACACAAAAACCTCCTCGGGCGTGTGTGTGCGCGCACACACACACACCCTCCCTCGCTCGAAACCCTAGCAAGGCCCCCCCCACTGCCGCCGCAAGGCCTACATTGTCAACATCTGGCGGTTTTCCCGTGTAGCTTACCCATCGATCTCCATACCTAGGCCACCCTGAGTTTCTTAGATGACACCTGCCAAACGCCCCCTTTCCCACAGATCCCCATCCCCATCCCCATACCCCCACTCCAGAGCGTCGCAGCCTAAGCCTGGCTACGCTTCTCGTGGAGCTCAAGGAGTGACTGGCCCAAAAGAGGTGTATCATGGTCTCTCCGCCCGACATCGCCGAGGAAGCTGACTACCATTACTGCCGGCAGGCACTCAAGCAGCACGCTAGATAAGCGGGCATGTCTCGGCCGTCGGCTAGGACATCGAGGTCATTGACAGCGACGGCCTGAGGCGGGCTATGTCATAGGTTAAGTGGCCCACCCCCAACCCCTGGGGTTCAACCGCCGTCGATCTCATCCATAGCCCCGCCGCTGATCTCCTCTGGCTCGCTGTCAACAATTTGCCATCCTACATCGCCATCGTGCCCCTTTTGTCATTTCTGAAGGACACGTTCTGCGACACTGGCTTGGGATCCACAGCTTCCAAGTCAGACCTCATCGACGACGACCATGAGGAGGGCACCCTCTCCGGCTCTTCCAAGGGGAATGAGCCCATCTGCTCTTCCAAGGGGAAAGCGCCCGTCTACGACATCAGTGAGGGCACCCTATAGCCGTGCTCTTCCAAGGGGAAGGAGCCCATCTGCGACAGCATGGAGCGCATCCAGGGTCCTTGCTCTTCCCACGGGAATGAGACTATCTGTGACAAGTGAGGAAACCCATGATTTGTTTTGCCGTGCCTATTCACAGGGGGAAACCCATGATTTGTTTTGTCGTGTAGTGAGAATATTTACACTTTTAATTGCTATATCTGGTTGTTTGCATTATGCCTTGCTTATTTCAGTTGTTCACAATGTGATGCTCTATATGTGCAATTATTTACTGTGTAGTACATTTCATCAATCCAGTTTTAAACATACCGATAGGAATGCATATATTTGCTTGTTGTTAAGCCTGTTATAGCTAGCATATGCCTCTTTTAAAGTTTTTTGATTGTTCGGTTGTTTTTAGTTAGCATATGTCCAGTTTCAAATGCTATCTTTGGTTGTTCATAGTATGCCTTGTTTATTCCAGTTATTCACAACGTGATGTTCTATATGTGCAAGTATGAACTATGCAGTTCAATTTCATCGGTACCAGTTTCAACAATACCACTATGAATGAATACATTTGGTTTCTGGATTTTGTTGTTAACACGCCTTTCTATTTTTATTTAACAATAACCAGTGTACTTAGTCCGGCACAATACCAGTTTGAATAACTATGTTTGCTTGTTGTTAAATGTTAGGCCTGTTGCAGTTAACACACCTTTCCACTTGTTTTGCTTTACTTGTATGCTTAAACCTGCACACTAAAGCTATCTTTTGGAGATTATTTTGTCTGCCATGAATAATTTTGGATGATGTTTAGCCTGTTGTGCTTAACATGCTTCTTGATGTACCTACACAGGACAATTTTGGGAACAGACTATTGTTTTCCATCGAGGTTAGTTTCATCACATGGCTTATATGCTCACTATTTAGGATATCGATAGCTGGTACCATATAGGCCAGGGGCTAATAAGGGACTAATTGATGAATCGGACTTTTAACTGAATATATCTGCAACCCATTTATTGTTGGGTTAACTAGGGTCATATGTAGTATATCTGAGGCTACATAGCAACATGCACTGTACTTAATGTCTAAATATGCAATCATAGGCTACATAGCAACAAGGAAGAGTGTTACATTAATGTTGATATATGTAGAAGAGCAGCAGCAACAACAACAACACAACCCTATTTGGATACTCAACTTAGCTAGAGGTTAGAGTTAGTTTCTAGCTCATGACTAACCCTGAACTAACTCCATCCGAAGAGTTGTTTAGATGGCAGGGTTAGATTGACAATAAATGCACTAGGAGAACTAGCTCAAATTAGCACCTCTTGGGTTGGATAGTTTTTTGGGTGGGTTATAGATGCAACTAGCTCAAACTAGCCCTCATGTTTAGATATACTTTAGGGCTATTTGAGCCCGAACTAGCTCAAACTAACTGTAACCCATGGATACAATACAACAATAGTTAATCAGCCGATAATTTGTAAGAATGGAATAAACTCCTTTCGGCCCATAATATAAGATGTTAATTCATCTAATATGTGAGTATATTGGTTGTTATACTACATCATTGTGTAATTGATGTTTAGCTTCTAATATTAACTTGGTGCTTTTAGGTACATATGTCATTGGTAAAGATCCGCGCTTTGACCCTTTCTCCGTATGGGGCAATGAGATATCGATGAACCAACATCAAGCAAGGAAGCTGATAAAGATTATTTGTAAAATGGGTCCAGAGATGGCAATTAAACTATGTTTACACTTTATCCAAGACAGTAGCGAACTGCAGGATGGTAAGTAAGAACTCTGCAGCCTTCTTTTTACTGCCCATAATGTGTTAGATGACAATGTCTGAATCTTTTTCCTTTGCAGTGATTGCCAAATCACTTTACTCAAGATTACCTCTCAGACTACATGATTGGTGGGCATGCAAAGGTTAAAGTATTTCTACTAGAACACGATGATTATCTAGATAATTTCATGAAGACCGTGAAGGACGGGCGGTCGGCTATCACAAGGGGTTGGACTAGAGTCGTGTGTGCCTTCTGCATGGAGGAGGGCACAATATGGGCATTCCTCTTCACCTTGTTCAGCAACCAGGATGTATTTCTCCTCTTTCTTTACCATCTTTAATAGTACAAGTATACAACTGTGGTTCACCATTCTTTATTTGGTTCTTATGTAATTCTTGAACATATGTACCTATGAATCGAATAATGCATTGGTTGTTTGAACCTGATGGATATGAATAAGGCGATAACATACATTCAAACAAATTCAAATCCAGTACAATTTGAAATAATAGCAATTAAATTACGGTCTCCAGGTCGTTACGACATACACGGTTGGTAAAACGCAAACGTTTGCGATATACACCATAACCCGAGACGGTTCACAGAGAGGAAACATGTGCAAGCATGCACACAGTTGCCGTTTGCAAAGCGTGTGCGATGTCAAACAATATCACAAACAGTGCGGGCAAACTAAATGTTTGTGTTAGTTGCCTTATCGTACACGATACGCAACCATGAACTGTTTCTGATGAAGTATGCATTGTAAACGTTGCACCACAGAATAGCATGTGTGATAGTTGTCGTGTACGACGATGTTACAACGGTCCGACGTTTCGTAATCCTGTCCGACACTCGCACGATGATTAGCTAATCTTCTTGATTACTTATCACATATGGTATGGGAAAAGCAAATGTGTGTGATTGTATGCTTATCATACACATTCTATAATAGTGAACCGTTTGTGATGGGCCGCGCATCGTAAACGTAGCACCAAAGAATACCGACTGCGATGGAAATGCAAGCACAAACAAGTAGGAGTACTGTAGATGCATCTTGGCTCCCTATCCCCGACGGTTTCTGGGTCGTGTGGGAAGGACCCCCCTATCGCCGTCACTCACTAGGCGACGGTTCCAAATGCCGTCGTGGAAAGGGGTTAAAAACCGTTTGTATAGCACCGCCGCATACCAGTGAGTGCCTCCTTTATTAGAAGAAAAAAAGGGTTCCTCCTGATGGTTTCCTGACATCTGGGTCGCATGCCACTATCAATGTAGCCAATAAGCGAGATAACTGCACAAGGAGCGGTAGACACCCAAGACCGAGCAGCGCACACAATATTTTTTTCAGGATGGAGAAGGGTATCAAGTGGGTTGTGCGCGAGCTATGGCCCGTCTAGCCCAGGCTTTTATTTCATATGTTTACCACATGGCCAGCCCAATTTTTTTCCTTTCTGAAAATGGCTAGCCTAGCTATTTTGTTGTTTGTAGAATAACCAACATAGGCCTACTTGCTTTTCTACGCCCTGCTGGGCCGGAAATCTTTCAAGACGAGGAGGAATGCTTTCGAGCTTGCCCAGAAAATGGGCTATAAGTAATAACAAATGGGCTATAAGTAATAATAAATGGGTTGTAAAATGAAAAAAATAGCAAATAGGCTATTAGTTCCAAAATTCTTTTTTCCTTCAGATTTTTACATGTTAAATTTAATTGTTTTTATACGGGTAAGATTTAATTGATTTAAATAAAGGTATGTTTAGTTTTTAAATTAATTTGAATCTAGCTAGAAATTTTGGGATGTATGCTATTTGGGATAAATTTGGAGGCTAACTTGTGGGTCTACTAGGTTGACGTGTACGAAAGGCTTTGTCAACTTAGTCCACAAACAATTCTAGCAGTAGTGACCGTTGGATGTTAATCCAATGCCCATGATGCTTCTTCAATATCTGATCTTCTTGCTCCAGCCGCCCAAACCAGCGCCGGTGGGACTGCCTGCTCCCGCCTCCCATGGCCGGTCATGCTGCCGCACAGGCTGCATCGCCCCACCCTACTCCATCGTTGGCCAGGCCATTCCTCTACTCACCCACACCTCCTATTATTTTCTGGTGACGGCAGCCGAACCAGTAAACCCTCGTACTCCCCACTGCGTGGGCAACCACTACTTAGTCTTCCCCGGCTCCTGGTCGTTCCCTACATAGGCCTCGTCATCGTCCACCGCCAAGGTGCTCTCGGCGCGGCGTGGTCAACGTGGTCAACAAACGACATCCATCGGAAGAGGATTGTACATGGAGAGGCTGACAGCTGGGTCCACAGCCGCACGCTAGGAAGTGCCTCCTTATTATACGCAAAATAATGATTCCTCCACCTAACAGCAGGGACCCACCAGAAGGGCCTTTGTATTTCGCAAAAAAAAATGTTCCTCCCGCTGTCAGCTCGGACCCACCAGCTATATCTTCGCACGGAAGGAAGTGCCTCCTTATTGCACACAAAAAATAAATACCCCCTACTATCTTTGACCCACCATAGTTGGAGGCTGACTTGTGGGACTACTGACGCGGACGGAGGGCTTTGTCAACTTAGTCAATATGAACGATTCTAGCTCCAGTGACTGTACGATGTCCATCCAACGACCGTAGTGCTTCTTCAACCTATGGTCTTCTTTCTCCAGCCGCCCAAACTAGCGCCGGTCGTGCCGCTTGCTCTTGCCTCCTGTGGCCTGCTCTGCTGCCGCACAGGCCTCATCGCCCCACCGTACTCCCATCGCTAGCCTGGCCATCCCTGTACTCACCCAGACTTGCTGCTATTCTCTGGCGACAGCATCGTCACACTATAGCCCAACCAGCAAACCCTCGTACGCCCCTCCGCATGGGAAACAACTGCCGAGTCTTCCCCGGCTCCGGGTCATTTCCTTCCTAGGCCTCGCCGTCGTCCACCGCCTTGGTGCTCTCGGCGCGGCGTGGTCAACATGGTCAAGGAACAACTTACATCGGAAGAGGACTATATGTGGAGAGGCTGACAGGTGGGTCCACGACCGTAGCAAGGAAGTGCCTCCTTATTATGTGCAAAATAATGATTCCTCCACCTGATAGCAGGGACCTACCTGAAGGGCCTCTGTATTTTGGCATAGTTGTATTTTGCGGGGACAATGTTTTCCCCTCTTACAGATGGGACCCACCAACTATATCTTCGGACGCAAGGAAAGTGCCTCCAAATTAGGCATGAAAAAAATGAATCCTCCCCCTGATAGCTCAGACCCACCATCAATAACTTCGCACGCAAGGAAGTGCCTCCTTATCCCCCCTAACAGCCGGTACCCACCTGGTCGAAGCATACGTAGCGTTATCATTTTGATCGTGAACATGTACGTACATACTGGTCGATCGGTCTCTCTGCAATGATGAACCGTGGCAGAGCAAGCGGCGGCACGTGTAGTAGTAGAGCCCCCCAACATAGCAGTTTAGGCAGTCCCTGCTAAACCGTGTACACGTACGTACAACCACATGCAAAAAAAACGGCCACATACGTACATGTGGGTGGGGTCTCGAATGCGTACTCGCGCATACGTACGGCCAGGGCTCGTGTACATGGAGAGGCAACGGACGGCAGCAACGGCATCCTGTTCATCGGGCAGCCAACTGGCTGGGTCAGAACGGAGAAACAATGTCCTATTCATCGGGAGGCAATAGACTGGGTTAGAATGCGCCCTGTTCAATGGGAGCCAATTGGCTTGGACGGAACAGCTGAAATAGGGTCTGGCATACCATAGTACGGAGGAAACGGTCTTCTGTTTGACCGGCTATGTTCAAAACTGGGGTCCTGTTCATCGGGAGGGGTGTGGTGTACCGCAAAACGGTGAAGCGGACTTGTGTTGGAGCACTACGGTCAAAATGAGGGTCCTGTTAATCGGAGGGGTGTGGCGTACCGCAAAACGGGACTCCACAGGCTATTGTTCACCCACCGTCGACTTCCTTCAGCCTCCACCTGCACTGTTTATCCACCGTGTATTCCTCCTGCCTCCACCAGCTACTGTTCATCCACGGGCTACTGTTCATCCAGCCCTCCACCGGCTACTATTCAACCAGCCCTCCATAGGGTCCTATTCATCCAGCCTCCATGGGGTCCTGTTTAACCAGCCCTCCATAGGCTACTGTTCATCCACCCCACCTCCTTGATCGGAGTCCTGTTCATCCAACGGCAACGACCTCAACTACCACGGGATCCTGATCATCCAACCCCCACCGGGAACTGTTCATCCAACCCCCACCAGGAACTGTTCATCAAGAGGCAGCTTCGATCGGCTTCAGTTAGCAGAAGTAGCGAAGGAATCACTAGGGTTCAGTTAACAGCAAGGGATCGATCGGGGTTCAGTAACGTAGCTAGTGCAACCGCTCGGGTTTAGTTAGAGCCCAACGCCTCACTCGGGTTCGGTTAGAGCGCAACAACTCGCACACACGCGCATACGTGTATGAGAGAAACACGCAAACCTCCGTGCATCGCAAGGCCCCGACCACCCACCGTAACCGAGAACTCCCTAAAAATTTCCTCGCCCTTGCTTCTACCATGATTTTTTCCATCATGGACGGCCCAAAGAATGTCATGCAGGTGCGCCTCTGACCTACCCAGGATGAAAAGCCCATTTTCTATCATGATTTTTTTGTCATAGAAGTAGGAGCCCACCACATCCATGATGATACTAGGTTTTGTCACAATTATCGTCATAGAAGTGTCAGAAGCATGACAGGAAAAAAATCGTTCAGCCCAAAATGTCACGGATGTGTCTTTTTTTGTAGTGGTGGTCATGACCACGACGAGCCTTCCAGGGACAACCGCTCGTTCTACCTCATAGAAGGAAAGGCACGAAACATACCCTCCCTTCCCTGCTTGGAGCAGGGGAGCTCTCAGCGAGCACTTGGCCGTCGACAGAAATTAATCTGGCGCGGACGAAAACGAGATCTACTGCAGGAAGATAGCCTTGTGTCTGCAAATTGCTCAGCGCAGGCATGAGACCGAGCAGCTCATCCAATCACCAGGGAGGGGGATGTGAGGGCGTGAAGATGAACCTGGAATGTCGGCCATGGTGCCTAAAATTTCTCCGGCGCTGGTTTTTGGTAAGAGGATGGGTCAGCCACCCCTCGCGCTTGTGGATCTATAAATAAGTGTTTTGTCCTAAAGCCAGAAACATGGGTCAGCGAGAAAGGTGTCATTGGGCCTCTCGCCTTCTAAAAATATGTGTGACAGTCAAAGTTGGCCCTTGCCCCGAGGTAAGCATTAAACTCTGCTGGTCCCCCCCTGTGATCTAATGATGTCTACGAATTCTGGATTGTTGAAGTCGGTCAGCGGGATTGACATGTGTCGCACTAGGTGGCGACCCTATGACACTAATCTGGATTCCGGGTAGTATTCGGCAAGTGAACACTGCTTCGTACAGTATGAGAAAAGGTGAAGAACTCACCTCGCAAGATGAAGATTTGAAGACACCAGATGGCAAACCCTGGCGTTGGAGGCTAGTTCGAGGGCTACTGAGGGAGTCCTGGACTAAGGGGTCCTTGGGCTGCCGGCCCATTACATGTGGGCCAGACTGATGGGCTACTAGGACGCCAAGCTAGAATGCGGATATGTGGCCAGATAGGAGATGTTCGGAGTTGTGGAGTGCCCTTCAAGTCAAGATTTAGGTGATGACCCCCTGATACTATAAACTCACATTATTCCAGAAAAAATTAGTGAGAAATAATTACCATGATCCACGAGACGGAGCCGCCGCCAAGCCCTGTTCTTCCTCGGGAGGGCAGATCTGGAGTCCATTTGGGGCTCCGGAGAGGGGGATCTTCGTTCTTTGTCATCACCAACCCTTCTCCATCGCCAATTCCATGATGCTCGCCACCGGGAGCGAGTAATTCCTTCGTAGGCTCGCTGGTCGGTGAGGAGTTGGATGAGATTCATCAGGTAATCGAGTTAGTTTTGTTAGGGCCTGATCCCTAGTATCCACTATGTTCTTAGATTGATGTTGCTATGACTTTTCCATGCTTAATGCTTGTCACTTCGGGCCCGGGTGCCATGATTTCAGATCTGAACCATTTATGAATTCATCATTATATCCATGTTTTAGATCCGATCTTGCAAGTTATAGTCACCTACTACGGTTATGATCCGGCAATCCCGGAGTGACAACAACCGGGCCAACTCCCGGTGATGACCGTAGTTTGAGGAGTTCATGTATTCACTATGTGTTAATGCTTTGTTATGGTTCCCTATTAAAAGGAGGCCTTAATATCCCTTAGTTTCCAATATGGACCCCGCTGCCATGGGAGGGTAGGACAAAAGATGTCATGCAAGTTCTTTTAATAAAGCACGTATGACTATTTACAGAATACATGCCTACATTATATCGATGAACTGGAGCTAGTGCCGTATCGCCCTAGGTTATAATTGTCACATGATGAATACCATCCAACAAGCCACCAATCCAATGCCTATGAACTTTTCTATATTGTTTCTACTAAGTTACTACTGCTATCATCACGGTTACACTTGCTACAAAATTACTGCTATCACTGTTATTGTTACTATTGCTGCTGCTGCTACAATCAAAACTATCAAACTATTTTGCTACTGATCATACTGCTACAGATAATTAATCTCTAGGTGTGGTTGAATTAACAACTCAGCTGCTAATACCTTCAAATATTCTTTGGCTCCCCTTGTGTCGAATCTATAAATTTGGGTTGAATACTCTACCCTCAAAAACTGTTGCGATCCCCTATACTTGTGGGTTATCAGTGACCCACCCTAATGATTGATATGTCATCATTATTCTTGTCAGAAGGAATTTCTTTGGTTGGCTTGACAAGAGTTGAAGATGGAATAGGACTTGGCGGGTCATGATTATCCACCAGGTTAACTTCAATATCCATGGCTTCAGAAGACGTTGCATCAGTCTGTGGAGGTGGATCGTCTTGTTGGTTGCAAGGCTCTTTAGGCTGATCGGTGTTGGCATTAGGGGTTATCAGCACTGGTTCCTCCGACTCAGGGACTTGGGGTGCCTTAGAAGAGTTGCCAACCTTTACTTTTTTCTCCTTAGATTTGGCCCTGTGATCACATTGGAATATTAAGATGTATATGACAATAAGTTTTAAGTTATGAATAAATGCAAGTACTCACCCTCGGTTTACAATGAAGGTAGGAAGTTGGGTTTGAGACGAGCTACCTAAATATGGTGCCGACTCATGGTAATTGGAGTCCAAAGGGTTAAGACGATGTCTCATAGGACCAGCTTTGGGTAAGGAAAGAGTCGGGCGTGTCGAACCTCAGCAGGCCACTTACGAGAAGAAGGTTCTGACTTAACCCAACCATTAAGTCGCCTGAGCCGCCACTCCGAGTCTAGCGTCTTAGCTCATGCTGAGTTTTCTTCAAAATAAAGGGTGGATCTAAGTGAGCATCTGGATGAGAAAACTTTACTTTCCGGACGACCCGGTGTATTCTCTCTAGAGGTGCGGAGTCTGAGCCGAAAGAGATAGGAATTACCTCAATATCGTCAGCCCGGCTTGTGGCAGCCTCATCGTGAGAATAAGGGGCGTCAGCTAATTCAATAAATAATCAGCCAAGAGAGTCGAGCTCTACCTCTTATGAATCATCAGCGTCAGCTAACTCGCCTGCAGAAGCTGACTCAATTACAGTAGCCGGCTCAATTACTACATAATAAATTAAGGATATTTAAGTCGGACAGAAACTAGTACTTATAGCTGGGGCTGGGATTAGCTTGAAGAATGGTAATAGCCCAATCTTATTACAATTTTCTTGAGACTCCCCAACCAAAGAGTTCATGCAACTTCTTGAGCTTGCGTTGATTTTTCCTTGGAAGAGGAAAGGGTGATGCAATAAAGTAGAGATAAGTATTTCCCTCGGTTTGAGAACCAAGGTATCAATCCAGTAGAAGACAACGCACAAATCACCTAATACCTGCACAAACAATCAAACAACTTGCACCCAACGTGATAAAGGGGTTGTCAATCCCTTCACGGTTACTTGCAAAAGTGAGATCTGATAGAGATAGATAAACGGTAAAGTAAATATTTTTGGTATTTTTGGTTTATTGATCGGAAAGTAAAAGATTGCAAAAATAATAGATCAAAAACTAAAATTGTTTATCGGAAACTTGTAAGATGGAAAACAGAAACTTATATGATGGAAAATACACCCGAGGGCCATAGGTTTCACTAGAGGCTTCTCTCAAGATAGCAAATAATATGGTGGGTGAAGAAATTACTGTCGAGCAATTGAGAGAAAAGCGCAAAGTTATGACGCTATATATAAGGAAAAGATCATGAATATAGGCATCACGTCTGTGTCAAGTAGATCGAAATGATTTTGCATCTACTACTATTACTCCACACATCGACCGCTATCCAGCATGTATCTACAATATTAAGTTCATAAAGAACGGAGTAACGCATTAAGTAAGATGACAAGATGTAGAGGAATTCACTCATGCAATATGATGAAAACCCCATCTTTTTATCCTCGATGGCAACAATACAATACGTGCCTTGCTGCCCCTACTGTCACTTGGAAAGGACACCGCAAGATTGAACCCAAAGTTAAGCACTTCTCCCATTGCAATAAAAACCAATCTAGTTGGCCAAACCAACCGAGTTCGAAGAGAATTACAAAGATATCAAATCATGCATAAAAGAATTCAGATAAGATTCAAATAATATCCATAGATAAGTTAATCATCAATCCACAATTCATCGGATCTTGGCAAACACACCACAAAAAAGTATTAAATCGAATAGATCTCCAAGAACATCGAGGAGAACAAGGTATTGAGAATCAAAGAGAGAGAGAAGAAGCCATCTTGCTACTAGCTATGGACCTATAGGTCTGTGGTAAACTACTCACGCTTCATCGGAAGGGCAATATAGTTGATGTAGAAGCCCTCCATGATCGAATCCCCCTCCGGTAGGGTGCCGGAAAAGGTCCCTAGATGGGATCTCATGGGCACAGAAGGTTGCGGGGGTGGAAAAGTGTTTTCATGGATGCCTCTGGTGGTTTTTTGATATTTGGAAATATATAGGCGAAAGAATTAGGTCAGGAGGGTCACGGGGGCTCACAAGGGTGGGGGCGTGCCCTCCGTCCTTGTTGCTGCCTCATGGCTCCTCCATCTTCATCTCCAAATCTCCTGGTTGTCTTCTTGTCCAAGAAAAATCATCGCGAAGGTTTCATTCCGTTTGGACTCCATTTGGTACTCCTTTTCTGCGAAACTCAAAAACAAGGAAAAAACAGGAACTGGCGCTAGGCTCTAGTGTTGGGGAACGCAGTAATTTCAAAAAAAATTCTACGCACACGCAAGATCTATCTAGGTGATGCATAGCAATGAGAGGGGAAGAGTGTTGTCTACGTACCCTCGTAGACCGTAAACGGAAGCGTTATGACAACGCGGTTGATGTAGGCGTACGTCTTCACGATCCGACCGATCCTAGCACCGAAGGTACGATACCTCTGCGATCTGAACATGACTAGCTCGGTGACGTCCGGTGAACACTCGATCCAGCTAAGTGTCGAGGGAGAGTTTCGTCAGCACGATGGCGTGATGACGGTGATGATGAAGCTACCGGTGCAGGGCTTCGCCTAAGCACTGCAACGATATGACCGAGGTGGATTATGGTGGAGGGGGGCACCGCACACGGCTAAACAATGTCAACTTGTGTGTCCTAGGGTGCCGCCTGCCCCGTATATAAAGGAGAAAGGGGGGAGGACGGGCGGCCCTTGGGGCGCCCAAGGAGAGGAGGAATCCTCCTCCTAGTAGGAGTAGGATTCATCCTTTCCTAGTCCTACTAGGAGGGGAAAGGAAGGAGTGGGAGAGGGGAAGAGAAAGCGGGGTGCCGCCCCCCTTCCTCGTACAATTCAGACTCAAGGGGGAGGGAGTGCGCGGCCTGCTCTGGCAGCCCCTCTCTCTCCACTAAGGCCCATCTAGGCCCATTAGTTCCCCGAGGGGGGTTCCGGTAACCCTCCGGCACTCCGGTTTTATTCGAAACCATCCGGAACACTTCCGATGTCCAAATATAGCTGTCCAATACATCAATCTTTATGTCTCTACCATTTCGAGACTCCTCGTCATGTCCATGATCACATCCGGGACTTTGAACAACCTTCGATACATCAAAACACATAAACTCATAATACCGATCGTCACCGAATGTTAAGCGTGCGGACCCTACCGGTTCAAGAACTATGTAGACATGACAAATACTCATCTCCGGTCAATAACCAATAGCGGAACCTGGATGCTCATATTGGTTCCTACATATTCTACGAAGATCTTTATCGGTCAAACCGCATAACAACATACGTTGTTCCCTTTGTCATTGGTATGTTACTTGCCCGAGATTCGAGCGGCGCTATCTCAATACCTCGTTCAATCTTGTTACCGGCAAGTCTCTTTACATGTTCCATAGTGCAACATCCCGTAACTAACTCATTAGTCACATTGCTTGCAAGGCTTATAGTGATGTGCATTACTGAGAGGGCCCAGACATACCTCTCCGATACACGGAGTGACAAATCCTAATCTTGATCTATGCCAACTCAACAAACACCATCAGAGACACCTGTAGAGCATCTTTATAGTCACCCAGTTACGTTGTGACGTTTGATAGCACACTAAGTGTTCCTCCGGTATTCGGGAGTTGCATAATGTCATAGTCATAGGAACATGTACAAGTTATGGAGAAAGCAATATTATTAAACTAAACGATCATCGTGCTAAGCTAACGGATGGGTCAAGTCAATCACATCATTCTCTAATCATGTGATCACGTTCATCAAATAACAACTCTTTGTCCATGGCTAGGAAACTTAACCATCTTTGATTAACGAGCTAGTCAAGTAGAGGCATACTAGTGACACTCTGTTTGTCTATGTATTCACACATGTACTAAGTTTCCGGTTAATACAATTCTAGCATGAATAATAATCACTTATCATGATATAAGGAAATATAAATAACAACTTTATTATTGCCTTTAGGGCATATTTCCTTCAGTCTCCCACTTGCACTAGAGTCAGTAATCTAGATTGATGATTCTAACACCCATGGAGTGTTGGTGTTGATCATGTTTTGCTCATGAGAGAAGCTTAGTCAACGGGTCTGCAACATTCAGATCTGTATGTATCTTGCAAATCTCTATGTCTCCCTCCTTGACTTGATCGTGGATGGAATTGAAGTGTCTCTTGATGTGCTTGGTTCTCTTATGAAATCTGGATTCATTTGCCAAGGCAATTGCACCAGTATTGTCACAAAAGATTTTCATTGGACCCGATGCACTAGGTATGACACCTAGATTGGATATGAACTCCTTCGTCCAGACTCCTTCATTTGTTGCTTCCAATGCAGCTACGTATTCCGCTTCACATGTAGCACCATGATGCTCTGCTTGGAACTGCACCAGCTGGCAGCTCCACCATTTAATAAAAATACGTATCCGGTTTGTGACTTAGAGTCATCTGGATCAGTGTCAAAGCTTGCATCGACGTAACCGTTTATGACGAGCTCTTTGTCACCTCCATAAACGAGAAACAAATCCTTAGTCCTTTTCAGGTATTTCAGGATGTTCTTGACCACTGTCCAGTGATCCACTCCTAGATTAATTTGGTACCTCCCCGCTAAACTAATAGCAAGGCACACATCAGGTCTGGTACACAACATTGCATGCATGATAGAACCTATGGCTGAAACATAGGGAATGACTTTCACTTTCTCTCTATCTTCTACAGTGGTTGGGCATTGAGTCTAACTCAACTTCACACCTTATAACACAAGCAAGAACCCTTTCTTTGCTTGATCCATTTTGAACTTCTTCAAAACTTTATCAAGGTATGTGCTTTGTGAAAGTCCAGTTAAGAGTCTTGATCTATCTCTATAGATCTTGATGCCCAATATATAAGCAGCTTCACCGAGATCTTTCATTGAAAAATTCTTATTCAAGTATCCTTTATGCTATTTAGAAATTCAATGTCATTTCCGATCAACAATATGTCATACACATATAATATCAGAAATGCTACAGAGCTCCCACTCACTTTCTTGTAAATACAGGATTCTCCAAAAGTCTGTATAAAACCATATGCTTTGATGACACTATCAAAGCGTATATTCCAACTCCGAGAGGCTTGCACCAGTCCATAAATGGATCGCTGGAGCTTGCACACTTTGTTAGCACCTTCTGGATCGACAGAACCTTCTGGTTGCATCATATACAACTCTTCTTTAAGATATCCATTAAGGAATGCAGTTTTGACATCCATTTGACAAATTTCATAATCATAAAATGCGGCAATTGCTAACATGATTCATACAGACTTAAGCATCGCTACGGGTGAGAAGGTCTCATCATAGTCAACTCCTTGAACTTGTCGAAAACCTTTTGCAACAAGTCGAGCTTTGTAGACAGTAACATTACCGTCAGCGTTAGTCTTCTTCTTGAAGATCCATTTATTCTCTATGGCCTGCCGAAGTCAACCAAAGTCCACACTTTGTTCTCATACATGGATCCCTTCTCAGATTTCATGGCCTCAAGCCATTTTGCGGAATCTGGGCTCATCATCGCTTCCTCGTAGTTCGTAGGTTCATCATGGTCAAGTAACATGACCTCCAGAACAGGATTACCGTACCACTCTGGCGCGGATCTTACTCTGGTTGACCTACGAGGTTCGGTAGTAACTTGATCAGAAGTTTCATGATCGTCATCATTAGCTTCCTCACTTACTGGTGTAGGAATCACTAGAACTGATTTCTATGATGAACTACTTTCCAATAAGGGAGTAGGTACAATTACCTCGTCAAGTTCTACTTTCCTCCCACTCACTTCTTTCGAGAGAAACTCCTTCTCTAGAAAGGATCTATTCTTAGCAATGAATATCTTCCCTTCAGATCTGTGATAGAAGGTGTACCCAACAGTCTCCTTTGGGTATCCTATGAAGAAACATTTCTCTGATTTGGGTTCGAGCTTATCAGGTTGAAGTTTTTCACATAAGCATCGCAGCCCCAAACTTTAAGAAACGACAACTTGGGTTTCTTGCCAAAACACAGTTCATAAGGTGTTGTCTCAACGGATTTTGATGGTGCCCTATTTAACGTGAATGCAGCCGTCTCCAAAGAATAACCCCAAAACGATAGCGGTAAATCAGTGAGAGACATCATAGATCGCACCATATCTTATAAAGTGCGGTTACAACGTTCGGAGACACCATTACGTTGTGGTGCTCCAGGTGGCGTGAGTTGCGAAACTCTTCCGCATTGTTTCAAATGACGACCAAACTCATAACTCAAATATTCACCTCCACGATGAGATCATAGAAACTTAATTTCCTTGTTATGATGATTTTCCACTTCACTCTGAAATTCTTTGAACTTTTCAAATGTTTCAGACTTATGTTTCATCAAGTAGATATACCCATATCTGCTTAAATCATCTGTGATAATGATACCCGCCGCGAGCATCAACACTCATCGAACCGCATACATCAGTATGTATTATTTCCAACAAGTCTATTGCTCGCTGCATTGTTCCGGAGAACAGAGTTTTAGTCATCTTGCCCATGAGGCATGGTTCGCAAGCATCAACTAATTCATAATCAAGTGATTCCAAAAGTACATCAGCATGGAGTTTCTTCATGCGCTTTGCAGCAATATGACCTAAACGGCAGTGCCACAAATAAGTTGCACTATCATTATTAAACTTATATCTTTTGGCTTCAATACTATGAACATGTGTATCACTACTATCAAGATTTAGTAAAAAAAGACAACTCATCAAGGGTGCATGAGCATAAAAGATATTATTCATATAAATAGAACAACCATTATTCTCTGATTTAAATGAATAACCTTCTCATATCAAACAAGATCTAGATATAATGTTCATGCTCAACGCTGGCACCCAATAACAATTATTTAGGTCTAATACTAATCCCGAAGGTAGATGTAGAGGTAGCATGCTGACGATGATTACATCAAGTTTGGAACCATTTCCCACACGCATCGTCACCTCGTCCTTAGCCAATCTTTGCTTAATCCGTAGCCCCTGTTTTGAGTTGCAAATGTTAGCAACTGAACCAGTATTAAATACCCAGGCGCTACTGCGAGCATTAGTAAGGTACACATCAATAACATGTATATCAAATGTACCTTTCACTTTGCCATCCTTCTTCTCCGCCAAATACTTGGGGCAGTTCCGCTTCCAGTGACCAGTCCCTTTGCAGTAGAAGCACTTAGTCTCAGGCTTAGGTCTAGATTTGGGCTTCTTCACTTGAGCAGAAACTTGCTTGCCGTTCTTCTTGAAGTTCCCCTTCTTCCCTTTACCCTTTTCTTGGAACTGTTGGTCTTCTTGACCATCACCACTTGATGCTCCTTCTTGATTTCTACCTCTGCAGCCTTTAGCATTGTGAAGAGCTCAGGAATCGTATTATCCATCCCTTGCATATTATAGTTCATCACAAAGCTCTTGTAGCTTGGTGGTAGTGATTGAAGAACTTTGTCAATGACACTATCATCAGGAAGATTAACTCCTAGCTGAGTCAAGTGGTTGTGGTACCCAGACATTCTGAGTATATGTTCACTGACAGAACTATTCTCCTCCATTTTGCACCTGTAGAACTAATTAGAGACTTCATATCTCTCAATCCGGGCATTTTCTTGAAATATTAACTTCAACTCCTGGAACATCCCATATGCTCCATGACGTTCAAAATGTCGTTGAAGTCCCGGTTCCAACCGTAAAGCATGGCACACTGAACTATCGAGTAGTCATTAGCTTTGCTCTGCCAGGTGTTCATAACATCTGGCGTTGCTCCTGCAGCAGGTTTGTCACCTAGCGGTGCTTCCAGGACGTAATTCTTTTGTGCAGTGATACGTCTTCGTCGTATCTACTTTTCCAAACATTTTTTCCCTTGTTTTGGACTCTAACTTGTATGATTTGAATGGAACTAACCCGGACTGATGCTGTTTTCAGCAGAATTGCCATGGTATTGTTTTATGTGCAGAAAACAAATATTCTCGGAATGACCTGAAACTTCACGGAACATCTTAGAAAAAACAATAAAAAATCCTCACCAAAGATGAAGACCAGGGGGGCCACACCCTTCTCACGAGGGTGGGGGGCGCCCCCCCCCCCCAGGGCGCGCCCCCTACCTCGTGGGCCCCCTGGAAACCCTTCGACGCCAACTCCAACTCTATATATTTGCTTTCGGAGAGAAAAAAATAAGAGAGAAGAAATCCTCGCGTTTTACGATACGGAGCCGATGCCAAGCCCTAAAACCTCTCGGGAGGGCTGATCTGGAGTCCGTTCGGGGCTCCGGAGAGGGGGATTCGTCGCTGTCGTCATCATCAACCATCCTCCATCACCAATTTCATGATGCTCACCGTCGTGCATGAGTAATTCCATCGTAGGCTTGCTGGACGGTGATGGGTTGGATGAGATTTATCATGTAATCGAGTTAGTTTTGTTAGGGTTTGATCCCTAGTATCCATTATGTTCTGAGATTGATGTTGCTATGACTTTGCTATGCTTAATGCTTGTCACTAGGGCCCAAGTGCCATGATTTGATATCTGAACCTATTATGTTTTCATGAATATATGTGAGTTCTTGATCCTATCTTGCAAGTCTATAGTCACCTACTATGTGTTATGATCCGGCAACCCCAAAGTGACAATAATCGGGACAACTCCCGGTGATGACCATAGTTTGAGGAGTTCATGTATTCACTATGTGCTAATGCTTTGTTCCGATTCTCTATTAAAAGGAGGCCATAACATCCCTTAGTTTCCAATAGGATCCCGCTGCCACGGGAGGGTAGGACAAAAGATGTCATGCAAGTTCTTTTCCATAGGCATGTATGACTATATACAGAATACATGCCTACATTACATTGATGAATTGGAGCTAGTTCTGTGTCACTCTATGTTAAGACTATTACATGATGAACCGCATCCGGCATAATTATCCATCACTGATCCAGTGCCTATGAGTTTTCCATATACTGGTTCTCGCTTATTTACTTTCCCGCTGCTACTGTTACAATCACTACAAAATACCAAAAACATTACTTTTGCTGTCTTTACTTTTGCTTGCCGCTACCACCACTATCATATTACTTTGCTACTAAACACTTTGTTGCAGATACTAAGTTTCCAGGTGTGGTTGAATTAACAACTCAGCTGCTAATACTTGAGAATATTCTTTGGCTCCCCTTGTGTCGAATCAATAAATTTGGGTTGAATACTCTACCCTCGAAAGTTGTTGCGATCCCCTATACTTGTGGGTTATCAAGACTAATTTCTGGCACCGTTGCCGGGGAGCATAGATCTATTCTTTGAGTCACTTGGGATTTATATCTGCTGGACACTATGATGAATTTGAGAGATCCAAAAACCAAGATCTATCCCTCAACTACGAGGGGAGGTAAGGAACTGTCATCTAGCTCTGCACTTGATTCACCTTCTGTTATGAGTAAGTTTGCGACACCTACATCTGCTTCTGCTATTCGTTCTGATATGTCGCATGTTATTGATGATGCCACTTCTGCTATGCTTGATACTTATGATGAAACTACTTCTATGCCTGATACTACCGTGCCCCTTGGGCACCTCCTGAGCCAGATCCTGAGCCAGCTCCTACTCTAATTACTGAGCCTACTCTTAAACCAACTCCGAAGAAGAGAGGTGTTCTATTCCTCAGTCCCGAAGATATGCAAGAGGCAACTAAATCTGTGAAAGAAAAAGGTATTAAAGCTGAAGATGTTAAGAATTTACCTCCTATTGAAGAAATACATGGTCTTAATGTACCGCCTATTGAAGAAACATATGATCTCAATTCTTTATTTACTAAAGAACCTCCTGATCCCGATATCCCGACACAGGTAGTAAAGGTAAATTCTCTCTATAGATATGATAAAGTTGAAGTCCCTCCTACTAAAATTGCTAGTCAGTGCTTGGATGAGTTTGATAACTTTATGTTTAAGCAAGACGACTTCAATGCTTATTTTGGTAGACAATTAAAAGAAAATGCTTATATGATTAGACGCTTGGGTGATTATATGGCTAATATTAAAGGTGAACTTAAACTTGTTAGCAAACATGCTTCTATGGTTACCACTCAAGTAGAACAAGTACTTAAGGCTCAAAAAGAAGTGCTTGATGAAATGAATAGTAAGAAAAATGATTATGCTGTTAGAGTGGCTACTAGAACTGGTAGAATGACTCAGGAACCATTGTATCCTGAAGGCCACCCTAAGAGAATCGAGCAAGATTCTCAAAGAAATAATATTGATGTTCCTAGTTCTTCTAAAAAGAAGAAGAAGAAAAATGATAGAACTATGCAAACTTCTAGTGAACTTATTGCTGAACCACTGATAATCCAAATGATATTTCTATTTCTGATGCTGAAACTCAATCTGGTAATGAACATGAACCTGATGAAAATGTTAATGATGATGTTCATAATAATGCTCAACCTAGTAATGATAATGATATAGAAATTGAACCTGCTTTTGATCTTGATAACCCACAATCAAAGAATCAATGTTATGATAAGAAAGACTTTGTTGCTAGGAAACATGGTAAAGAAAGAGAACCTTGGGTTCAGAAACCCATGCCTCTTCCTCCCAAACCATCCAAGAAAAAGGATGATGAGGATTTTGAGTGCTTTGCTGAAATGATTAGACCTATCTTTTTACGTATGCGATTAACTGATATACTCAAAACCAATCCTTATGCGAAGTACATGAAAGATATTATTACGAATAAAAGAAAGATACCGGAATCTGAAATTTCCACCATGCTTGCTAATTATACTTTTAAGGGTGGAATACCAAAGAAACTTGGAGATCTAGGAGTACCTACTATACCATGCTCCATTAAAAGAAACTATGTTAAAACTGCTTTATGTGATCTTGGAGCCGGTGTTAGTGTTATGCCTCTCTCTTTATATCGTAGACTTGATTTGAATAAGTTGACACCTACTGAAATATCTTTGCAAATGGCTAATAAATCAACTGCTATACCTGTCGGCATTTGTGAGGCCGTGCCTGTTGTGGTTGCAAACGTTATTATTTTAATGGACTTTGTTATTCTTGATATTCCCGAGGACGATAGTATGTCTATTATTCTTGGAAGACCTTTTCTTAATACTGCAGGCGCTGTTATTGATTGCAACAAAGGCAATGTCACTTTTCATGTTAATGGTAATGAGCATATGGTACACTTTCCGAGGAAACAACCTCAAGTTCATAGTGTCAACTCTATTGGAAAAATTCCATCGATTATATTTGGAGGTTTTGAATTTCCTCTTCCTACTGTCAAGAAGAAATATGATATTCTTATTATTGGGGATGTGCATATCCCCGTTGAGGTAACTTAGTGTTATTCGAAATTTCTCCGGTTTCATGATTATCGGAATGAGTTTGTTAACAAGACTTGATCAACCTTGTTACTGGATTCTTTTTGAAGAGCATGAGATGGATGAAACTAGAAGCACAACCTTCTATACCCCACTTTTACTTTCTGTTATTTATATTAAATAAAGTAAAAATAGTATTTTTCTATCTGTTTCCTGACTTATCCGTGCAATATAAAAATATCCCGAAAATAAAAGTCCCCAGAATGCCATGCCAATTTAATATGATTTTTTCGGGAATATTTGAGGATTTACTGTGCAAAAATTACCGCGGGAGGAGCTGCCACCTGGCCACGAGGGTGGTGGGCGTGCCCCCCCCCTATAGGGCGCGCCCCTGCCTCGTGGGACCACGGTGGCCCTCCTCCACTTATCCCAGCACCCATCTTCTTCCTCTGTCTCACATAAACCCAAGAAACCAACTCAAGCACGAGTTCCAGCCACTTTTGATGTGATTTTCGATCTCCTTGCTCAAAGCACCTCTCGCAAAACTGCTTGGGGAGATTGTTCCTTGGTATGTGACTCCTCCATTGGTCCAATTAGTTTTTGTTCTAGTGCTTTATTCTTTGCAAATTTGTGCTGCATAGGTGACCGTGTTCTTGAGCTTGCATGTCAAATTTATATGGTTTTAAGTAGTTCTAATGCTTGATATAGGCTCTAGGCACTTGTAGGAGTAGTTGCTATCAATATTATTGAAGTTGGTTCGTTTTTGTTTGAAGTTACTAAAAATTTCAGATTGTTTCAGAAAAATAATGAGGAGATTTTTGAGGGGCTCGTCGAGCCAAAGCTCGAAGGAAAAGGCACCGAAGCCTAAGTATAATTTGCCGCGCACCGCGGAGATTCGGGCGTGTGAATGGCCTTCTGAAGATTTCTTGAGAGCAGCCGGTATCTACGAAGATTTTCATGAATTGGCTCACAATGCAGGCCTCACCGCTTTCCACCACGACCAATGCGATCAGTATCTCTTACTCACAAATACTTTTGTGCAAAACTTTCATTTTCATTGTAGGAACTCGCCACCTACGGTGGGGTTTCATTTATATGATGAGCATAAGGAGATGTCACTTTATGATTTCTGTCAGATTTGTTTAATCCCTTTTGAGGGCAAGACAGAAGAACCACATCATGATGATGTGGCTAGGTTCATTGATACTATCATTGTAGGAGAAACTAGAAATGTTTTCGATGCACGAATCACTAGCATACATTTTTCTTGTTTTACATTACTTTGCATTATTTGCTAGTCGTTGTTTAATTGGACGCGGAAACAGTGGAAACCTTAGTATCCCTGATATAATTATTTTGCACCACAGTTTATACAGTGATAACACTTTTAGTATGGGCGGTATTATTGCTAGACGGTTAAGTATGAACCGTACTAAGGGTCCCATCTTTGGAGGCGTCTATGCCACACGCCTAGCTGCACATTTTAACATATCTATTAGGCATGCTGAGAAGGAAGAAAAGGTGTTGCCCCGTGTTTATCTAGATCATAAAAGTATGGTGGCACATGACTTTATTGTTAAGAATAGGGCAGGAGAGCTTAAATATCAATTGTTCTTTAACAAACATCATCCTAAGACTATTACCCTGCCTGCTCCTTCTTTGTTTAATTTTGTAGGACCCTACCTCGTTACGTGGGCTGTTGTCCAAGCTTACAAGAATCCTGCACCAGCCCCGGAACAGGAACCACAAGATGAGCCTCCACGACAATCTGTTTATTCTTGGGAACCAGAGATGACTGTCAGCCAGTGGCAGTCAGAGTCTTCTTCTTCATCATAGTATCATCCCAACTATTCCTCCTCATCACAATACGACCCCAACAACTATTATTATGGATATCTGTTAGGCCAGCCGTGGCCATAGACCAACTTGGGCCAAAAGCCTAAGCTTGGGGGAGTACGTATTTCTCACTGACATTACATTTATGTTCAGACACACTCATCACTAGATGTCAGTGCTCATACTTTTTCATTGTAATATCCATGCTAGTTTATTTTCTTGTTCCTGCTTTCTTCTTGTGTGTTTGCTAAACCTTAAGAAAAACCAAAAAAATAGTAGTAGTTTATTTTTCTGCTGTAGTAGTAATAATTAAAAAGAAAACCCAAAAATATTTCCCATTCTTCTTTTGCTTGTTGGGAGCTTTCCCGTGTAAATAGTTTTATTTCTTTTCTGTTGTAACACCCCGGATATGATTTACCTAATATGTAAACCAACTCTTGCCGTTTCCGGCGTTAAGTTATTTTATTTTCTCGGGTTCGGGTTTTTGTCTCCGTGTGTTGTTGTCGTTGTCATGTATCTCATATCATGTCATCATGTGCATTGCATTTGCATACGTGTTCGTCTCATGCATCCGAGCATTTTCCCCGTTGTCCGTTTTGCTTTCCGGCAGTCCATTCTCCTCCGGTGGTCATTTCTACCTTTCTTTCATGTGTGGGGGTTAAACATTTCCAGATTGGACCGAGACTTGCCAAGCGGCCTTGGTTCACTACCGGTAGACCGCCTGTCAAGTTTCGTACCATTTGGACTTCGTTTGATGCTCCAACGGTTAACCGAGGGACCGAGAAGGCCTCGTGTGTGTTGCAGACCAACACCCTTCCAATTTGTCCCAAAACCCACCAAAACCCTATCCATCATCTAGAGCGTTCGATCATGATCGTGTGGCCGAAAACCGCACCTCGTTTGGACACTCCTAGCTCCCTCTATGCCTATAAATACACCCCCCCTCCGAAATTCTCGGTTCCCCTCTCCCAAAAACCCTAGATCCACTCCATCCGCCGCCGTCGGGCAAAATTCGCCGGGCCGGAGACGTCCGACCCGCGCCGCCGCCGCCACGTGTCGCACCGCCACTCGCCGCCGCCGTTTCCCACCGCGCTGGCCCGCGCGGCCCGGGGCAGGCCCCCGCGACCCGAGCCGCCCCGCGCCCCGCGCCCGAGCGTCCCGCCGCCGCCTTGCTCGAGGCCGGCCAACTCCGGCCGCCGCGCCGTCGCGCCAGGCCGCCGTCGGCCTTGCCTCGCCGTCTTCCGCCGGTGCCGACCCCCGCCTCCGCCGTCCACCTCGTCGCCGGTGGAGATCCGGCCGGCCCCCTCCTCCTTTGCGGCAAGTACAACTCCGGCGGCCTCCCCGTCAAACTCTGGCGCCGACCCCGGTGGTCCTCGGTTTCCGCGCCTCAGATCTGGATCTAGAAACCCTAGGGGTTGACCTTTTTTCCCCAAGTCCCAGATTATTTTGCATACTTTGACCTGCTATATCTCCGCATCCGTAGATCCGTTTTGGGCGTCTAGCATATCAAAATGTTCGTCTCAAAGAGAAAATAATTTCATCTCATTGCATCATTTTTATTTGAGTTCATCCTGATGCCCGATATGCTGTTGGAAGAGTGCTCTTTGAGTTAATTGTCAGATCTGCTGCTCCAAATAGCTATTTGTCTTTTTTGCCATGATTATTGTGTGCATGATATGCCCCTGAGCTCTACATGAGTTTTGTTATATGCTTTGTCATCTTTCCAGAGGTGCCATCCATGTATTTTTGTGATGTGTGTGGTGACTAGCACAAGCTTGCAAAGTGGTGCAATCGTTAATGCTGATTTCAGGGACTTAGCAATTCCACTAAGTCCTTGAACTGTTTTTATCAATATGCCATATGTTCATGTTGTTTCCTAGTGATCCGTTCCTCTTTTGAGGATGATCAGTAAGGATGATTTGTTAATCTTGTAGTGATCTATCCATCCATTTCTTTGTTTGCAATTATGGAGCACCCTAGCTTGAGTCAATCGAGCTCTAATTTTGCTATTTCGTGAATCTGGGCAGATTGTTTACTTGTTAGCGATTTTGCCGAGGATGTTGTAGTTGATCCGTGCATGCTATGTTATGTTTCTTGCCATGTCTAGCTTGTATAATGTGTATTCTTGATGGGTGTATGCTTAGATTGTCATGACATGCTCTGTAGTGAGTGCATCGAGCTCGTAAACATGCCTACTTGATATCTGATTTGCATGCTCAAGTTTTCTCTAAGTTTGTGATCTGATTATGTTTTTGCCATGTTCACATGCTTGCAAATGTATTTTCTGATCCCTTTTGGCTCAAGGTCACTAAGGGACTTTTGTTAAGCTCTTTGAGTAGCTCCATGACATGCCTTGCATTGCCATGTTAAGTTCCTGTAGCATCTACTTTTCATGCTCCAAAGTGTGCTACCTGATCTGAAATTCCAGACAAGTGTTAATTTCACTAAGTCTGAAATCTGTTTACCAATTGCATTTTTGCCATGCTTGTTTGAACCTGTTAATGGATGAATTGGCCGTAGCTCAGTGTTCATATTTTGTTAAGCATTATGGTGGATCCCTGCCATTTATTTTGTTGCCATGTTTGGGTGATGTAGCATGTTTGTCTTGTTGCATTAAGATGGTTACTTGTTGTATATCGCAGACCGGTGCCATACTTGTTTTGCTTGCCATTTCCACACCGTGTCTCCGATTCCGGTGTTCTTTGTATCGATTTCAACCGAAATCACCTCACCTTTCCAGTGGCACACTTGGATTTCAAGTTGAGGCCAGGTTCATTCATTCCTTGTCAAATCTTGCATATGCATCACATGTCGCATCCCGCATAGCATACCATGTTTGCATCATGTTGTTTGAGTTTGCACGTGGTTGATTGTGTTCTGTTTGCTTGTTTGTCTTGTTTGGGTAGAGCCGGGAGACGAGTTCGCTAACGAGGAGCCCGTTGAGTTTGTTTTCTAGGATCCAGTCAACTCTGACAACTTTGCAGGCAAGATGATCATACCCTCGAAATCACTTCTATCTTTGCTTTGCTAGATGCTCGCTCTTTTGCTATGCCTATGCTACGATGCCTACCACTTGCTTATCATGCCTCCCAAACTACCATGTCAAACCTCTAACCCACCATGTCCTAGCAAACCATTGATTGGTTATGTTACCGCTTTGCTCAGCCCCTCTTATAGCGTTGCTAGTTGCAGGTGAAGATTGGAGACCGTTCCTTGTTGGAACATTATTTTTCTTGTTGGTATATCATTATATTATCTTGTTATCTTAATGCATCTATATACTTGGTAAAGGGTGGAAGGCTCGTCCCTTTTAGCCTAGTGTTTTGTTCCACTCTTGCCGCCCTAGTTTCCGTCATATCGGTGTTATGTTCCCGGATTTTGTGTTCCTTACGCGGTTGGGTAATAATGGGAACCCCTTGATAGTTCGCGTTGAATAAAACTCCTCCAACAATGCCCAACCTTGGTTTTACCATTTGCCACCTAGCCTCTTTTTCCCTTGGGTTTCCAGAGCCCAAGGGTCATCTTATTTAAAAAAAACCCGGGCCGGTGCTCCTCTGAGTGTTGGTCCACCTAGTCAGCCGCCGGTGGCCACCAGGGGCAACTCTGGGCTGGCCTACCGGAAGTTTGGACAGTCTGAGTGTGCCCTGAGAATGAGATATGTGCAGCTCCTATCAGGATTTGTCGACACATTCAGGCGGTGTTGCTGGATTTGTTTTAACTTGTCGAAGTGTCTTGTAGAACCGGGATACCGAGTCTGATGGGAATGTCTCGGGAGAAGGTTTATCCTTCATTGACCATGAGAGCTTGTCATGGGCTAAGTTGGGACTCCCCTGCAGGAATTTGAACTTTCGAAAGCCGTGCCCGCGGTTATGGGCAGTTGGGAATTTGTTAATGTCCGGTTGTAGATAACTTGAACCTTAACTTAATTAAAATGAATCAACTGTGTGTTACCATGATGGTCTCTTCTCAGCGGAGTCCGGGAAGCAAACACGGTGTTGGAGTAATGCTTGACGCAGGATGTTCTCTAGTTCTTCGTTCGCGCTTTGCCTTCTCTTCTCGCTCTCTTTTGCGAACAGGTTAGCCACATATATGCTAGTCGCTTGCTGCAGCTCCACATATTACCTTGCCTTACCTATAAGCTTAAATAGTCTTGATCGCGAGGGTGCGAGATTGCTGAGTCCCCGTGGCTCACAGATTACTTCCAAACCAGATGCAGGGCCTGATGACTCCGTTCCAGACGACGCGCTTGAGCTCAAGTGGGAGTTCGACGAGGACTCACGCCGTTACTATGTGTCTTTCCCTGATGATCAGTAGTGGAGCCTAGTTGGGGCGATCGGGACCGTGTCGCATGTTGGATTGATCTTTTATTTTGGCACCGTAGTCGGGCCATGAGTGATTGGATGATGTAATGCTATTTATGTACTTTGTTTGACGTGGCGAGTGTAAGCCAACTATGTACCTTCCCCTTTTAATATTTATATTACATGGGATGTTGTGAAGATTGCCTTACTTGCGACATTGCTTTCAATGCGGTTATGCCTCTAAGTCGTGCTTCGACACGTAGGAGATATAGCCGCATCGAGGGTGTTACAAGTTGGTAATCAGAGCCTTCCCCGACCTTAGGAGCCCCCACTTCTTGATCGTTTTTTAGCAGCCATTGTTGAGTCTAGAAAAATGTTTTGAGTCATTTAGGAATTATATATCAGAGATTTTAGGAATTCTTTTACTCCCCAGTCCCTTCGTCGCTCTGGTAAGGCATCCTGACATAGAGTTTTGACTCTTCTCTTCTCAAATTTCTCTAAAACATTTTAAGGATCACGCGGGTATCTTGGAATCGTTCTGATGGATTTGTGACGAGAACATTGTTCTTGGTGCCTCCTGTCATTTAGGGGTTGTGGCAGTGTCCCAGGGAGTTGAGCTCCGAGGTGTTGTCATCACAATTTTATCGTTGCAGTTCTGGAATACCTGAGTTCAGTTCGCCGACATCGAAAATCTCTTTTATGCAGTTGTTGGTGAGATAACCTCGACGCCACCCAGTACTAGGGCGGGAGTTCGGGAGTATTGCCATAACTTGTATAACGGATGCTTTTTGAAGGTTGAGGTAGATGGTTTCTGAAGTTTTTCTCGGTTATGTGTTGAAGGATGGATACAGCTGGATGTAGGATTTGCTAGATTTGGGTGAGATATTATGCTTCCCCTGTATCCCCAACACCTGATTGCATAACCGGAAAGGTTCGGGAGTTTCATAGGTGGGAATTCTTGTAGCTCTAGCTCTTCTTCCACGGATATTTGGTTTTAGATTGGGATTTCTTACCGAGTATTCGTTCTTTTTCCATACCTTGTTGATTTATTCCTCTACCTAAATTCTAAGTGGCTTCTCAATTTATGGATATGTGACCATTTCAAGTGGAATGCATTCGTTCTTATGTTCGGATGTGAAGACTATATGTTGCAATTTCATCCTGCTTGATTCAGCTTCATTTTATCTGTCAATGTGCTAGAGGATGTCACCCTCTTCAGGATGGCTCCCGCTAAGAGCAGCAATCAGAATCAGAATCAGGATCCGCCACCACCTCCACCTCCTCCAGAGGCATGGCAAGCTGTGATGACAGCTACCAATGCAAACACGCAGTTGATCATGCAAATTCTTCAAGAGCGCAACCAAGCGAACCAAGGCAACCAAGGCAACAATCAGAATCACTTTGCTACACTCAACCAGTTCCTTGCTAACCAGCCAAAGACCTTCAGCAATTGTGTTGAGGCAACTGATGCTGACGATTGGCTTGTGGACTTATGCAAGCATTTCGAGTGCAGTAACGTCAGGCCTGAGGACTTTGTCAAGTTCGCTTCCTTCCAACTCAAAGACCAAGGTGCAGAATGGTTCCAGCAGTACAAAGATTCCAGAGGTGGCCGTGTGATTACCTGGGATGAATTCCGTCAAGACTTCAAAGCTCATCATATTCCTTAGAGCGTGGTTGAAAGCAAGCGTGAGGAATTCCGCAACCTAAAGCAAGGCTCTATGTCTGTCTATGACTACAACAAGTTGTTTCAGAAGCTCGCCCGCTTTGCTAAGCAGGAGGTCCCTAACGAGAAGAGCATGATATACCAGTTCAGGGGTGGTCTCAGAGAAGAAATCCAGCTAGCTCTTGTCCTCTTTGAGCCCTTGATGTACGATGAGTTCTACAACATGGCATTGAAGCAAGAGGCTGCTCAACTGAAGTGTGATGCCTCCAAGAAGCGAGTCAGAGATGCTACTCCTTCTTCCTCTACTCAAGTGGCCAAGCAGCATAAGTATTGGCTTCCTCCTCCTCCGTTCCGTCAGCCGTATCAGAAGAGCAAAGGTGGCATTGGATCTTCCCACCCAACCCTGGCTTTCAGTACAAGACTTCGTCTCAAGCTCCAAGATCAAGTGCTCCGTATCACCGTCCGCTTTCAGAGGTCACGTGCAACAAGTGCCAACAGAAGGGTCACTATGCCAACAAATGCTTCAATCAGAGGCGTCTTCCTCCTCCTCCTCCTGTGAGATCGGCAGGTACAGCTGTGGTCAAGCATAACCCCAAGCACGCCAAGGTCAACTTGCTGAATGCAGCTCAGGCAGAGGACTCGTCAGATGTCATCATGGGTAACCTTCCTGTTAACGATGTTCCCGCTAAAATACTTTTTGACACTGGTGCATCGCATTGTTTCATCTCAAGACCTTTTGCATCTAAGCATGAGTTGACTTCCCAAGTTATGCATAAACCGTTAGCAGTTGTCTCTCCGGGTAAATGTTTGCTCGCTAACCACGAGATTCCGGATATTTCTATCATGATGGGTGATTTCAAGTTCTGGCTTCTCCAATGGTCCTTGGTAACTCGGATATTGATCTTATTCTTGGAACGGACTGGCTTTCGAAGCACAAGGCTCAGCTTGATTGTGCAGCCAGGCAGATTCAATTAACTCATTCGTCTGAGGATGTAATTGTCTTTGCCGCTCGGGATAATACCATCCGTCTATTTTCTATCAATGAGAAGGGTGAACTGGATGCCATCTCTCAAATTCCAATCGTTTGCGAATATCAAGACGTCTTTCCAGAAGAGCTTCCAGGAATGCCTTCGCACCGGCCAGTTGAATTCGTCATCGATCTTCAGCCTGGCACGGAACCTGTTTGCAAACGTCCTTACAAGCTCGGACCTGAAGAGTTGAAGGAACTGAAGAAGCAACTCGATATTCAAGAGCGAATGGGTCTCATTCGACCTAGTTCCTCTCCGTGGGGTTGTGGAGTTCTTTTTGTGAAGAAGAAGGATGGAACGGACCGACTTTGTGTTGACTACCGTCCATTGAACAAGAAGACTATCAAGAACAAGTACCCACTTCCCAACATCAACGAGCTGTTCGAACAACTCAAAGGTGCCCAAGTATTCTCCAAGCTTGACCTCCGTATGGGCTATCACCAGATTCGAATCCGTGAGCAAGATATTCCCAAGACGGCTTTCAGGACAAGCTATGGTTCATATGAATACACTGTCATGTCTTTTAGCCTCGTCAGCGCTCCTCCGACTTTCTCTCGCATGATGAACTTCATCTTCAACGCCTACACAAATGACTTCGTTATGGTCTATCTCGACGACATTCTGGTCTTTTCGAAGAGCAAGGAAGATCATTCCAAGCACTTGCGTTTGGTACTCGATAAGCTCAGGGAACACCAGTTGTACGCCAAGTTCTCAAAGTGCGAATTTTGGCTTGATGAGGTTCTTTATCTTGGGCATATCATCTCTGCCAAGGGCATTGCAGTGAATCCTGAGAAGGTGTCTGCAATTGTGAATTGGGAACCACCTCAGAACGTGAAGCAACTCTGTAGCTTCCTCGGTCTCGCAAGCTACTGTCGAAAGTTCGTTGAGAACTTTTCAAAGATAGCGAAGCCTCTCTCTAATCTTCTCCAGAAGCACGTCAAGTACGTTTGGTCTCCGGAGTGTGACATTGCTTTCAACACTTTGAAAGAGAAATTGGTCACTACTCCAGTTCTGACTCCTCCTGATGAATCCAAACCGTTCGAGGTCTTCTGCGATGCCTCTCTCCAAGGTCTTGGTGCAGTGTAGATGCAAGAGGAGAAAGTTGTGGCTTATACCTCTCGCCAGTTGAAGCCCAACGAGAAGAACTACCCCACTCATGACCTCGAGTTGGCGGTAGTTGTGCATGCTCTTTTGACTTGGAGACATCTCTTATTGGGAAGAAAAGTGGACATCTTCACTGACCACAAGAGTCTCAAGTACATCTTCACTCAGCCTAATCTCAACCTCAGGCAGACTCGATGGGTCGAAACGATTCAAGAGTATAATCCGAGTATCGAGTATACTCCAGGCAAGGCCAATGTGATTGCTGACGCTTTGAGCAGGAAGGCTTACTGCAACAGTCTTATTCTCAAGCCTTATCAACCCGAGCTTTGTGAAGCTTTCCGCAAACTCAATCTGCAAGTTGTTCCTCAAGGTTTCCTCGCCAATCTTCAGGTCTCTCCTACCTTGGAAGACTAGATTCGCGAGGCTCAACTTCTTGATGCTATGGTGAAGAAGGTGATGATTGGGATTGCCAAGAGTCAACCCAAGTACAAGTGCTACCGCCTTGATGACAAGGATACTCTCTTCTTCGAGGATCATATTGTTGTGCCCAAAGGTGATCTTCGTAAGGTTATCATGAATGAGGCTCACAATTCACTCCTCTCCATCCACCCTGGGAGCACGAAGATGTATCAGGACCTCAAGCAGGCTTATTGGTGGACTCGAATGAAGCGCGAAATTGCTCAGTTCGTGAATGAGTGTGATGTCTGCAGAGGAGTGAAGGCAGAACACCAAAGGCCAGCTGGTCTCCTCCAACCTCTTGCCATTCCAAAATGGAAGTTTGACCACATTGAGATGGACTTCGTGACTGGGTTTCTAAAGTCCAAGCGTGGCAATGATGCTATATTCATTGTCATCGACAAACTCACTAAAGTGGCTCACTTTCTGCCTATCAAAGAGTCTATCACTGCAGCTCAATTGGTGGAGCTCTATACCTCCCGAATTGTCTTGCTGCACGGTATTCCACAGGTGATCTCTTCAGACCGTGGCAACATCTTTACCTCCAAGTTTCGGGATTCTTTTCAGAAGGCCATGGGCACCAACATCCGCTTTAGCACAACTTTCCATCCTCAAACTAGCGGTCAAGTCGAGCGTGTCAATCAGATTCTTGAAGATATGCTCAGGGCTTGTGTGATCTCCTTCGGCATGAAGTGGGAAGATTGTCTTCCATATGCTGAATTCTCCTACAACAATAGTTTTCAAGCAAGTTCGGGCAAGGCCCTATTCGAAATTCTGTATGGCAGGAAGTGTCGTACCCCTCTCAACTGGTCTGAAACCGGTGAACGTCAACTTCTCGGAAATGCCTTAATCACATAGGCAGAGGAAATGTGCAAAGTCATTCGAGATAACCTCAAAGCAGCGCAATCGCGCCAGAAGAGCTACTATGATAGTAAGCACCGTGATTTGGCTTTCGAGATCTGAGATCATGTTTACCTCCGCGTCTCTCCAATGAAAGGTACTCGTCGCTTCGGTATCAAAGGGAAGCTTGCCCCTAGATACGTGGGACCTTTCAAGATCATCAGCAAGAGAGGCGATCTCGCCTATCAACTCGAGCTTCCTTCAAACTTTGCAAATGTGCATGACGTGTTCCATGTCTCTCAGCTCCGCAAGTGCTTCAAGACTCCTGACCGCACCGTCAACTTCGAAGACATTGATCTCCAAGAAGATCTCTCTTATTGTGAGCACCCCATTGCTATTCTTGAAGAGACTGAACGCAAGACTCGCAATAAGTCAATCAAATTCCTCAAAGTCAAGTGGTCACACCATTCCGACCGTGAAGCCACCTGGGAACGCGAGGATCACCTCCGTTCTGAGTACCCAGCATTCTTCCAGTCCTAGATCTCGGGACGAGATCCTTTCGTAGTGGTGGAGTGTTGTAACACCCCAGATATGATTTACCTAATATGTAATCCAACACTTGCCGTTTCCTGCGTTAAGTTATTTTATTTTCTCGGGTTTGGGTTTTTGTCTCCGTGTGTTGTTGTCGTTGTCATGCATCTCATATCATGTCATCATGTGCATTGCATTTGCATACGTGTTCGTCTCATGCATCTGAGCATTTTCCCGTTGTCCGTTTTGCTTTCCGGCGCTCCGTTCTCCTCTGGTGGTCATTTCTACCTTTCTTTCGTGTGTGGGGCTTAAACATTTCCAGATTGGACCGAGACTTTCCAAGCGGCCTTGGTTTACTACCGGTAGACCGCCTGTCAAGTTTCGTACCATTTGGACTTTGTTTGATGCTCCAACGGTTAACCGACGGACCGAGAAGGCCTCGTGTGTGTTGCAGCCCAACACCCTTCTAATTTGGCCCAAAACCCACCAAAACCATCTCCATCATCTAGAGCGTTCGATCACGATCGCGTGGCCGAAAACCACACCTCGTTTGGACACTCCTAGCTCCCTCTATGCCTATAAATACACCCCCCTCCGAAATTCTCGGTTCCCCTCTCCCAAAAACCCTAGATCCACTCCATCCGCCGCCGCCGGACAAAATTCACTGGGCCGTACACGTCTGACCCGCACCGCCGCCGCCACGTGTTGCACCGCCACTCGCCGCCACCATCTCCCACCGCGCTGGCCCGCGCGGCCCGGCGCAGGCCCCCGCGGCCCGAGCCACCCCGCGCCCCGTGCCCGAGCGTCCCGCCACCGCCTTGCTCGAGGCCGGCCAACTCCGGCCGCCGCGCCACCTACTTCGGCGACCTCGCCGCCCCGTCGCGCCCGGCCACCGTCCGCCTCTCCTAGCCGTCTTTCGTCGGCGCCGACCCCCGCCTCTGCCGTCCACCTCGTCGCCGGTGGAGATCCGGTCGGCCCCCTCCTCCTCCGCGGCAAGTACAACTCCGGCGGCCTCCCCGTAAAACTCCGGCGCCGACCCCGGCAGTCCTCGGTTTCCGCGCCTCAAATCTGGATCTGGAAACCCTAGGGGTTGACCTTTTTTCCCCAAGTCCTAGATTATTTTGCATACTTTGACCTCTATATCTCTGCATCCGTAGATCCGTTTTGGGCGTATAGCATATCAAAATGTCCGTATCAGAGAGAAAATCATTTCATCTCATTGCATCAATTTCATTTGAGTTCATCCTGATGCCTGAAATGCTGTTGGAAGAGTGCTCTTTGAGTTAATTGTCAGATCTGCTGCTCCAAATAGCTATTTGTCATTTTTGCCATGATTACCGTGTGCATGATATGCCCCTGAGCTCTACATGAGTTTTGTTACATGCTTTGTCATCTTTCCAGAGGTGTCATCCATGTATTTTTGTGATGTGTGTGGTGACTAGCACAAGCTTGCAAAGTGGTGCAATCGTTAATGCTGATTTCAGGGACTTAGCAATTCCACTAAGTCCTTGATCTGTTTTTATCAATATGCCATATGTTCATGTTGTTTCCTAGTGATCCGTTCCTCTTTTGAGGATGATCAGTAAGGATGATTTGTTAATATTGTAGTGATCTATCCATCCATGTCTTTGTTTGCAATTATGGAGCACCCTAGCTTGAGTCAATCGAGCTCTACTTTTGCTATTTCGTGAATCTGGGCAGATTGTCTACTTGTTAGCGATTTTGCCGAGAATGTTGTAGTTGATCCGTGCATGCTATGTTATTGTTCTTGCCATGTCTAGCTTGTATAATGTGTATTCTTGATGGGTGTATGCTTAGATTGTCATGACATGCTCTGTAGTGAGTGCATCGAGCTCGTAAACATGCCTACTTGATATCTGATTTGCATGCTCCAGTTTTCTCTAAGTCTGTGATCTGATTATGTTTTTGCCATGTTCAGATGCTTGCAAATGTATTTTCTCATCCCTTTTGGCTCAAGGTTACGAAGGGACTTTTGTTAAGGTCTTTGAGTAGCTCCATGACATGCCTTGCATTGCCATGTTAAGTTCCTGTAGCATCTACTTTTCATGCTCCAAAGTGTGCTACCTGATCTGAAATTCCAGACAAGTGTTAATTTCACCAAGTCTGAAATCTGTTTACCAATTGCATTTTTGCCATGCTTGTTTGAACCTGTTAATGGATGAATTGGCCGTAGCTCAGTGTTCATATTTTGTTAAGCATTATGGTGGATCCCTGCCATGTATTTTGTTGCCATGTTTGGGTGCTGTAGCATGTTTGTCTTGTTGCATTTAGATGGTTACTTGCTGTATATCACAGACCAGTGCCATATTTGTTTTGCTTGCCATTTCCAAACCGTGTCTCCGATTCTGGTGTTCTTTATATCGATTTCAACCCAAATCACCTCACCTTTCCAGTGGCACACTTGGATTTCCAAGTTGAGGCCAGGTTCATTCATTCCTTGTCAAATCTTGCATATGCATCACATGTCGCATCCCGCATAGCATACCATGTTTGCATCATGTTGTTTGAGTTTGCATGTGGTTGATTGTGTTCCGTTTGCTTGTTTTTGTTGTTTGGGTAGAGCTAGGAGACAAGTTCCCTAATGAGGAGCCCTTTGAGTTTGCTTTCGAGGATCCAGTCAACTCTGACAACTTTGCAGGCAAGATGATCATACCCTCGAAATCACTTCTATCTTTGCTTTGCTAGATGCTCGCTCTTTTGCTATGCCTATGCTACGATGCCTACCACTTTCTTATCATGCCTCCCAAACTGCCATGTCAAACCTCTAACCCACCATGTCCTAGCAAACCGTTGATTGGCTATGTTACCGCTTTGCTCAGCCCCTCTTATAGCGTTGCTAGTTGCAGGTGAAGATTGGAGACCGTTCCTTGTTGAAACATTATTTTTATTGTTGGGATATCATTATATTATCTTGTTATCTTAATGCATCTATATACTTGGTAAATGGTGGAAGGCTCGGCCCTTTTAGCCTAGTGTTTTGTTACACTCTTGCCGCCCTAGTTTCCGTCATATTGGTGTTATGTTCCCGGATTTTGCGTTCCTTACGCGGTTGGGTAATAATGGGAACCCCTTGATAGTTTGCCATGAATAAAACTCCTCCAGCAATGCCCAACCTTGGTTTTACCATTTGCCACCTAGCCTCTTTTTCCCTTGGGTTTCCGGAGCCCAAGGGTAATCTTATTTAACCCCCCCCCCCCGGGACAGTGCTCCTCTGAGTGTTGGTCCACCTCGTCAGCCGCCGGTGGCCACTAGGGGCAACTCTGGGCTGGCCTATTGGAAGTTTGGACAATCTGAGTGTGCCCTGAGAACGAGATATGTGCAGCTCCTATCGGGATTTTTCGGCACATTCGGGCGGTATTGCTGGATTTGTTTTAACTTATCGAAGTGTCTTGTAGAACCGGGATACCGAGTCTGATTGGAATGTCTCGGGAGAAGGTTTATCCTTCGTTGACCGTGAGAGCTTGTCATGGGCTAAGTTGGGACTCCCCTGCAGGGATTTGAACTTCCGAAAGCCGTGCCCGTGGTTATGGGCAGATGGGAATTTGTTAATGTCCGGTTGTAGATAACTTGAACCTTAACTTAATTAAAATGAATCAACTGTGTGTTACCATGATGGTCTCTTCTCGGCGGAGTCCGGGAAGCGAACACGGTGTTGGAGCAATGCTTGACGTAGGATGTTCTCTAGTTCTTCGTTCGCGCTTTGCCTTCTCTTCTCACTCTCTTTTGCGAACAGGTTAGCCACCATATATGCTAGTCGCTTGCTGCAGCTCCACATATTACCTTGCCTTACCTATAAGCTTAAATAGTCTTGATCGCGAGGGTGCGAGATTGCTGAGTCCCCGTGGCTCACAGATTACTTCCAAACCAGATGCAGGGCCTGATGACTCCGTTCCAGACGATGCGCTTGAGCTCAAGTGGGAGTTCGATGAGGACTCACGCTGTTACTATGTGTCTTTCCCTGATGATCAGTAGTGGAGCCTAGTTGGGGCGATCGGGACCGTGTCGCTGTTGGGTTGATCTTTTATTTTGGCGCCGTAGTCGGGCCATGAGTGATTAGATGATGTAATGCTATTTATGTACTTTGTTTGACATGGTGAGTGTAAGCCAACTATGTACCTTCCCCTTTTATTATTTATATTACATGGGATGTTGTGAAGATTGCCTTACTTGCGACATTGCTTTCAATGCGGTTATGCCTCTAAGTCGTGCTACGACACGTAGGAGATATAGCCGCATCAAGGGCGTTACACTTTTCTTTGGGGGTCAGTAGGATAAGACCATAATTAAATTGTTGAAGTGTCTCTTATATGTGTTATTGTTGATTTAACCAAGAGCCCATATTGCCTTGTCTTCTCCTGTTTATTAAATGCTCGCAGATTCCAGCTTAGTCCAATGCACGTGCACTCTTATTATTATTCACACCATTCGGTCGTGCAAATGAAAGGCAATTATGATGATATATGATGGACTGACTGAGATGAGAAAAGCTGGTATGAACTCGGCCTCTTTTGTTTTTGTAAATATGATGAGTCCCTCGTTCTTGATTCAGCTTATTATGAATGAACATGTTTGCAATGACAATTAGAGATCATAGTTGCTTGTGCCATGCTTGATTAGCTATGATTTATAATGGTTTACCTTGTGTGCCAACATGCTATTGAGATGATTATGATGTGGTATGATGGGGTGGTATCCTCCTTCGAATGATTTAAGTGACTTGACTTGGCACATGTTCACGCATGTAGTTGAAACAAAATCAACATAGCCTTCACGATATTTATGTTCATGGTGGATTATATCCTACTCATGCTTGCATCCAATGTTTATTAATTTTAATGCATGTACATGGCTGTTGTCGCTCTCTAGTTGGTCGCTTCCCAGTCTTTTACTAGCCTTCACTTGTACTAAGCGGGAATACTTCTTGTGTATCCAATCCCTTAAACCCCAAAGTTATTCCAGATGAGTCCACCATACCTTCCTATATGCGGTATCTACCTGCCGTTCCAAGTAAATTTGTATGTGCCAAACTATAAACCTTCAAATAAACATTCTGTTTTCTATGCTCGAATAGCTCATGTATCAACCAAGGCTGTCCTTATCTTCCGTGGTAGGCGGGTTATTCTCAAGAGGGATGGACTCCGCTCCTCACTCACGAGAAAATGGCTGGTCACCGGGATGCCCAGTCCCATGCTTTATGCAAACTAAATCAAAATTAATTGTAAACAAAACTCCCCCTGGGACCTGATGTATGTTGGAGGCACTCGTTGTTTCTAGCAAGCCATGGATTGATGCTTGTTGGTGGAGGGGGAGTATAAGCATTACCATTCTGTTTGGGAACCGCCTATAATGTGCTTAACATGGAAGATATCGCCATCTCTTAGTTGTTACGTTGACAATGAAAGTATACCGCTCAAAATACAATTTACCTCTATTTCAAAACCGAGCTCTGGCACCTCTACAAATCCCTGCTTCCCTCTGCGAAGGGCCTATCCATTTACTTTTATGTTGAGTCATCACCCTCTTATTAAAAAGCACTAGCTGGAGAGCATAGCCGTCATTTGCATTCATCACTGTTAATTTATATTGGGTATGACTATGATTGGATCTCTTTTACCATGAATTACAATGTCTAGTCAGTCCTTGATCTTTAAAGGTTCTCTGCATTTATGTTTTGCAGTCTCAGAAAGGGCTAGCGAGATACCATCTTGTTATATCATATTATGATTGTTTTGAGAAAGTGTTGTCATCCGAGATTTATTATTATGACTTGCTAGTTGATTATGCTATTGATACGAGTAATTGTGAGACCTGAGAACTATTACAAATGTGGTTAGTTATGATCTATGCTGAAAACTTGAATGCTGGCTTGACATAGTTACAACAAGAAGAGCAAACAGAGTTTGTAAAAGTTTTTCTTTCTTTCTTTCAGTTTGTCAACTGAATTGCTTGAGGACAAGCAAGGGTTTAAGCTTGGGGGAGTTGATACGTCTTCGTCGTATCTACTTTTCCAAACACTTTTGCCCCTGTTTTGGACTCTAACTTGTATGATTTGAATGGAAATAACCCGGACTAACGCTGTTTTCAGCAGAATTGCCATGGTGTTGTTTTATGTGCAGAAAACAAATATTCTCGGAATGACCTGAAACTTCACGGAACATCTTAGAAAAACAATAAAAAATCCTCGCCAAAGATGAAGACCAGGGGGCCCACACCCTTCTCACGAGGGTGGGGGGCGCCTACCCCTAGGGCGCGCCCCCTACCTCGTGGGCCCCCTGGAAACCCTCCGACGCCAACTCCAACTCTATATATTTGCTTTCGGAGAGAAAAAAATAAGAGAGAAGAAATCATCGCGTTTTACGATACGAAGCCGTTGCCAAGCCCTAAAACCTCTCGGGAGGGCTGATCTAGAGTCCGTTCGGGGCTCCGGAGAGGGGGATTCGTCATCGTCGTCATCATCAACCATCCTCCATCACCAATTTCATGATGCTCACGGCCGTGCGTGAGTAATTCTGTCGTAGGCTTGCTGGACGGTGATGGGTTGGATGAGATTTATCATGTAATCAAGTTAGTTTTGTTAGGGTTTGATCCCTAGTATCCATTATGTTCTGAGATTGATGTTGCTATGACTTTGCTATGCTTAATGCTTGTCACTAGGGCCCGAGTGCCATGATTTGAGATCTGAACCTATTATGTTTTCATGAATATATGTGAGTTCTTGATCCTATCTTGCAAGTCTATAGTCACCTACTATATGTTATGATCGGGCAACCCCGAAGTGACAATAATCGGGACCACTCCCGGTGATGACCATAGTTTGAGGAGTTCATGTATTCACTATGTGCTAATGCTTTGTTCCGGTTCTCTATTAAAAGGAGGCCTTAATATCCCTTAGTTTCCAATAGGACCCTGCTTTCACGGGAGGGTAGGACAAAAGATGTCAAGCAAGTTCTTTTCCATAAGCATGTATGACTATATACGGAATACATGCCTACATTACATTGATGAAATGGAGCTAGTTCTGTGTCACTCTATGTAATGACCGTTACATGATGAACCACATCCAGCATAATTATCCAACACTGATCCAATGCCTATGAGTTTTCCATATACTGGTTCTTGCTTATTTACTTTCCCGCTGCTACTGTTACAATCGCTATAAAATACCAAAAACATTACTTTTGTTGTCTTTACTTTTGCTTCCCGCTACCACCACTATCATATTACTTTGCTACTAAACACTTTGCTGCAGATACTAAGTTTCCAGGTGTGGTTGAATTGACAACTCTGCTGCTAATAATTGAGAATATTCTATGGCTCCCCTTGTGTCGAATCAATAAATTTGGGTTGAATACTCTACCCTCGAAAGCTATTGTGATCCCCTATACTTGTGGGTTATCATGCAGCTATGAGGATAATCCTCAAGTTACGGACCCAGTCCATATAGTTGCTACCATCATCTTTCAACTTACCTTTCTCTAGGAACGCATTAAAATTCAACGGAACAATAGCACAGACTATCTATCTACAACAACATAGACATGCAAAATACTATCAGGTACTAAGTTCATGATAAATTAAAGTTCAATTAATCAAATTACTTAAGAACTCCCACTTAGATATACATCCCTCTAATCATCTAAGTGATCACATGATCCATATCAACTAAACCATGTCCGATCATCACGTGAGATGAAGTAGTTTTCACTGATGAACATCACTATGTTGATCATATCTACTATATGATTCACGCTCGACCTTTCGGTCTCAGTGTTCCGAGGCCATATTTTCATCTGCTAGGCTCGTCAAGTTTAACTCGAGTATTCTGCGTGTGCAAAACTGGCTTGCGACCCTTGTATGTGAACGTAGAGCTTATCACACCCGATCATCACGTGGTGTCTCGACACGATGAACTGTAGCAATGGTGCATACTCAGGGAGAACACTTATACCTTGAAATTTAGTGAGAGATCATCTTATAATGCTACCACCGAATTAAGCAAAATAAGATGCATAAAGGATAAACATCACATGCAATCAATATAAGTGATACGATATGTCCATCATCATCTTGTACCTTTGATCTCCATCCCCAAAGCACCGTCATGATCACCATCCTCACCGGCTTGACACCTTGATCTCCATCGAAGCATCGTTGTCGTCTCGCCAACTATTGCTTCTATGACTATCGCTACTACTTAGTGATAAAGTAAAACAATTACATGGCGGTTGCATTTCATACAATAAAGCGACAACCATATGGATCCTGCCAGTTGCCGATAACTCTGTTACAAAACATGATCATCTCATACAATAAAATTTAGCATCATGCCTTGACCATATCAAATCACAACATGCCCTGCAAAAACAAGTTAGACGTCCTCTACTTTATTGTTGCAAGTTTTACATGGCTGCTACGGGCTGAGCAAGAACCGTTCTTACCTACGCATCAAAAACCACAATGCAGTATAGTGATTGCTTTTTGATCTTCAGAAAGAACCCTGTTCATTGAATCCGATTCAACTAAAGTTGGAGAAACTAACACCCACCAGCCACCTGTGTGCGAAGCACGTCGGTAGAACCAGTCTCGCGTAAGCGTACACGTAATGTCGGTCTGAGCCGCTTCATCCAACTATACCGCTAAATCAAGAATCAACTAGTGAAGGCAAGCAATATGTATATACCCACGCCCACAACTCCTTTGTGTTCTACTCGTGCATATAACATCTATGCATAGACCTGGCTCGGATGCCACTGTAAGGGAACGCAGTAATTTCAAACAAAAATACTAGCACATGCAACATCTATCTAGGTGATGCATAGCAATGAGAGGGGAAGATTGTTGTCTAAGCGTTATGACAAAGCGGTTGATGTAGTCATACGTCTTCACGATCCGACCGAGCCTAGCACCGAAGGTACGGTACCTCCGCGATCTACACACGTTCAGCTTGGTGACGTCCTGCGAACTCTAGATCCAGCTGAGTGTCGAGCGAGAGTTTCGTCAGCACAACGGTGTGATGACAGTGATGATGAAGCTACCGACGCAGGGCTTCGCCTAAGCACTGCAACGATATGACCGGGTGGATTATGGTGGAGGGGGGCACCGCACACGGCTAAACAACGTCAACTTGTGTGTCCTAGGGTGCCCCATGCCCCGTATATAAAGGAGCAAGGGGGAGGCCGGCCGGCCCTTGGGGCGCCCAAGGAGAGGAGGAATCCTCCTCCTAGTAGGAGTAGGATTCATCCTTTCCTGGTCCTACTAGGAGGGGGAAGGAAGGAGTGGGAGAGGGGAAGGAAAAGCGGGGTGCCGCCCCCCTTCCTAGTACAATTCGGACTCAAGGGGGAGGGAGCGTGCGGCCTGCCCTTCCAGCCCGTCTCTCTCTCTCCACTAAGGCCCATCTAGGCCATTAGTTCCCCGAGGGGGGTTCCGGTAACCCTCCAGCACTCCGGTTTTATCCGAAACCATTCGGAACACTTCCGATGTCCAAATATAGCCGTCCAATATATCAATCTTTATGTCTCGACCATTTCGAGACTCCTCATCATGTCTGTGATCACATCCGGGACTTCGAACAACCTTCGGTATATCAAAACACATAAACTCATAATACCGATCGTCACCGAATGTTAAGCGTGTGGACCCTACCGGTTCGAGAACTATGTAGACATGACCGAGACTCATCTCCGGCCAATAACCAATAGCGGAACCTAGATGCTCATATTGGTTCCTACATATTCTACGAAGATCTCTATCGGTCAAACAGCATAACAACATATGTTGTTCCCTTTGTCATAGGTATGTTACTTGCCCGAGATTCGATCGTCGGTATCTCAATACCTAGTTCAATATCGTTACCGGCAAGTCTCTTTACTCGTTCCGTAATGCAACATCCCGTAACTTACTATTAGTCACATTGCTTGCAAGGCTTATAGTGATGTGATACGTCTCCAGCGTATCTATAATTTTTTATTGTTCCATGCTATTATATTATCCATCTAGGATGTTTTATATGCACTTATGTGCTATTTTATATGATTTTTGGGACTAACCTATTAACCTAGAGCCCAGTGCCAGTTTTTGTTTTTTCCTTGTTTTTGAGTTTACAGAAAAAGAATACCAAACGGAGTCCAATTCACGTGCCAATTTTTGATGATTTTTTGTGGAAGAAAAGAAGCCCCCGAAGTAAAAGAGTTGGGCCAGAAGAGTCCTGAGCTGTCCACGAGGGTGGAGGGCGCGCCATACCCCCCTGGGCGCGTCCCCCTATCTCATGGACGACTCGGAGACCCTCCTGACGTGAGACCTACGCCAAAAATTCCTATAAATACAGAAACCTCCAGAAAATAACCTAGATCGGGAGTTCCACTGCCACAAGCCTCCGTAGCCACCGAAAACCAATCTAGACCCGTTCCGGCACCCTGCTGGAGGGGGAATCCATCACCGGTCGCCATCTTCATCATCCCGGCGCTCTCCATGACAAGGAGGGAGTAGTTCACCCTTGGGGCCGAGGGTATGTACCAGTAGCTATGTGTCTGATCTCTCTCTCTCTCTCTCGTGTTCTTGATTCGGCACGATCTTGATGTATCGTGAGCTTTGCTATTATAGTTGGATCTTATGATGCTTCTCCCCCTCTACTCTCTTGTAATGGATTGAGTTGTTAAGGATTTGAGAATACTTGATGTATGTCTTGCATGCACTACAAAAAAATACACTTCCGTGATGATACGTGTTTGTCACAGTAGGTCGTGTTTTTTTTCATGCATGTACATCCATGACAAATTTATGACAGAATCAAGATAGTCATACCTGTGCTGTCGTAGAAGTGTTCCATGACATTACCAAAATTATCATCACGGAAGTGTCCACTTCCATGACGATAAATCGCGCGTCACAGAAGTGCTTTTGTCAAGGGTGACCAACACGTGGGATCCACCGTAACGGAACACCGTTAAGCTATCGGGTCGGGTTTTGGATCCGATAACCCGTTAACAGCCCCGACCAATGGGGATTTTCCACGTGTAAAATCATCATTGGCTGGAGGAAACACGTGTCGGCTCATCGTCGGGACAGATGCCATCCACTCATTGGACAGAAGGCGCCTATGATACGTTGACACGTGGCACGACCCAACAGAGGCCCATTCCTATGAAAAGGCTGGCCCGTTTGACTTGGTCAAAAGGTGGCGGGCCGACCCATGGAAAGCCTGTTACCGGCCTGTTCGCATATAGCCCATTTACAACCCGCTAACCCAAGGCCCATTACGCCCTATCCGAATTAGGCCCAGTAGCATCATCTGGGCCATCCAATATGATTCCAGCCTATTTTCACTTCTAGCCCATGTATGGCCCATGATGTCCTTCGGCCCATATGAGGCCCTATGTAACTCTTGGCCTATTAACGGCCCGTGGTGAAACTGGCCCGTAATGAACAGTGTATCACTTTACACCCATTAACGGCCCGTGGTGAAACTGGCCCGTAATGAACAGTGTATCACTTTATACCCATTAACGGCCCGTTATTCCGTTGGGCCGTCTCCAGCCCATGTTATCTTTCGGCCTTCTCAGAGCCCATTTATTATTGGGCTCATTTCCAGCATTCATTTACTTACGGCCCGTTACTGTCATTTTCAGCTTGTGGGCCAAATTCAGCTCGTGGTTACAGTCGGCCCGTTTGTGGTCCGTTAATACGTTGGGCCGTTTTCATAGCATCATCAAATACGGCCTATTAACGATGGCCCGTTATGGTCGGCCCATGAACAGACGATTCCAACTCTAGCCCGTTTACGGCCAGAATGCGGTCTGTTTGGCCCATGTTTGGCCAATCGATCATACGGCCCATATAAGGCCCATTGATGATACGGCCCGTAGAAGGCCCATTGATGATACGGCCCGTAGAAGGCCCATTGTTTCTACGGCCCGTAGAAGGCCCACCGTTTCTACGGCCCGTAGAAGGCCCACTATTTATACGGCCCGTAGAGGGCCCACTCTTTCTACGGCCTGTAGGAGGCCCAATGTCACTACATTAAATATTAGCCCATGGTTATTGTGGCCTAGTTTTAAAAAATAGGTTATTGCAGGCACTAGCAAACCGCAGAAAAAGAACTGCACTGACTACAAGCAAACAAATAAACAAGACAACAAGGAAATAAATAAGCAAGCAACTTACACTAGGCTATCACGGCTATTAGACATATTACATCCACTGGGCATCAAAGTTCACCACCAGTGCAAATATAGGGAACATAGCAGCATATAAACACCGTAGCAAAACAAGTCCAGAACTGAAACCACTTCAGAAGAGCTCAAGAAACAATATCCTGGGTACCCATAATGCTGGCAAGATGCTTAGCAAGCTTATTAAGTTTGTCTTGTTTGGCGCTTAAGTCCTCCAGCGCTTGCTGTTGCACCAGAAAGTATGCATCTGAATTCTGCAGGGACTTCCTCAGTCCTTCGGCTTCCTGTCGCATAACATCTGATCGATGTCTTTCAACTTGAAGTTGAGGCTCAAGAAGCCGAACTGATTCAGACAATGAGTTCGAAGAGCTGGTGCCAGGAGTGGTAGTCACTAACTCGAACACTACATCAAGACAGGACTTTGGGGTTGTCTCAGTGTCTTCAATATAGTTTTTATCAGCTTTCTTGGAGACCAACAGGGATGTCTCACTATCTTGAACCTTATCTGCATTACTTCCTTTACCATTGCATAACAGGGTACTCTTCTCCAATATTTTATCCGCGTTCTAAAAGAGAAACAAACAAACACATCTCAGGTTTACAATGTAGTATATGAAACTCATTTTGGTAAACTAGTTCAGTAGTAAGGTGGACAGGATAACAGCATGAAACAAACATATATCTATGTAGTATGGTAACTGTATGGTCTATATCATTCTAGTTTATGTTGCCAAATCAAGATAGATACAGTTCGAATCATATCTATTTAAGACAAAGCAGCATAGACAGAATATAAGTGTGGGAAACTACACAGCAATAACAACACTTGTAATGTGCATGGCATGAGAACATAACTGTTTATTCAATTGAAACTGAAATCAACATAGAGCAAGTTACAACAGCAAACAGCCAAACACGTTGAAGAAACAGGTTTAAAACATACATGTTGTGCCATTGGAGTTTCAATTTCATCCTTCAAATTTGAAATTAGTTGGTATCAGTAAATACAGTGATGCAAGAGCAAAGTAGTATGAACCATAGCTAGGGAACCTGACCTGAGAACAATTCTTCTTCTGCTTTAAGCATTGACTTCGGGTTCGGAGTGGTGGTCCTCGTGATTTGGGCACTGCAGTTGCCTTACTAATTGCTCATGTTTGGGTGCTCTGTGGTGGAGATGGTGCTGTGTCAACGGGAACTGGGTGTCTATCTGCTGGGGTTGGGGTTAGAAGGGGTGTAGCTGGTTCTCTGTCCAACTGGGTAGGGGTACAATCTGCATGAGTGTGGGTTATGTGTGGTGGGGCTGGTTCTTGGGAAAGTACAACCGTGGTTCTATCTGCATCGACAGGTAGCACGATCTTTTCTGAAGACCGTGTTTTTACTCCCACAGATACTGCCATCACTCCCTCCAATTGAAATGGCTGATAAACAAGAAAAGTAATTGAATGTACAGACATTATAAGATAGAGAGGTGCAATGGATAGTAGGGAAGAAAACAGGGCATGAAATAATTCACATTTATGTTGTCTAAGCAAACAGAATAGCAGGACATAATTTCACATATATGATGGCTAATTAAACAGGATAGCATGACACAATTTCACATGTATGATGGCTAACTAAACAGGATAGAATGACATACTTCAAAATATGATGACTATGTAAACAGGATGACATGATATAACTATATGATGTGTCTATTAAAGTGGTTGGCATGCCATAAATCACAAACATGTCGTCGATGGAAACATGATGGCATGATATAATTCACGAATAGAATGACATAATTTAAATATGATGACTATGTAAACAGGATGAGATGATATAAGTATGTTATGTCTTTAGAAAATGGGTTGGCATGCCATAATTCAGATACATGCTGTCTATGTAAACATCATGGCATGACATAATTCAAATATATGATTTATATACTAAGGAAGTGAGCAGAGGGCATTCGCATATATGATGTGTCAACTAAGGAGATGGCATTCAATATTGTGTATATGACGTAAAAACTAAGCATTGCAATACAACATATGCATTATATGAGTAATATAACCCTGCCAAGTTTGAGCATACACCTCAGGGGGATAATAGGACTGGTCATCTGCCTCTGAATCCTCCTCTGAAGAGCTATCTATAACCAGCAAGATATCTGCTTAAGCGGGTAGCATTGTCTGCTCTGAAGACCTTGTTTTCACTCCAGATTTCTCCATCACCAATTCAAATGGCTGATGCACAGGAAGAGCAGTTTAATATACAAACATTGTCAACAAAAGCAATGAGAAATACAAAAAAGGACGGCATGATATAATTCACATATATGACGCTTGCCTAAACAGCATGGCATTGCATAATTCACATACATAATGCCTTGCAACAAGATAACATTTCATAATTCACATATATAATGTCTTGCAACAAGATGGCATTGCATAATTCACATATATGGTAATTAGACACTAAACAGGTGGCATTCACACAAAGCATGTCTAAACTAAGCAAATGACATAGCAATGCAAGATACCATACGCACGATATGAGCAACATAACCCTGCCAAGTTAGGGCATGCACCTTGGGGGGAAATATGACTGGTCATCTGTCTCTGAATCCTCCTCTGAGGAGCTACCAGTAACCAGCAAGACATGCGCTTCGTCAGATAGCATTGTCTGCTCTGAAGACCTTGTTTCCACTGCAGATTTTTCCATGACCGTGCCAAATGGCTGATGCACGGGAAGAGTAATTGAATGTACTAAAATTGTTGACATATTTAACACGTAATAAAAAAATTATGGCATGATATAATTCACATATAAGATGACTGGCTAACCAGGGTGGCATTGCAAAATTCACATATATGATGCCGGGCTAGACAAGATGGCATTGCATGATTCACATATACGATAAAGAAACTAAACAGATGGCATTGACACAAAGCGTGTCTAAACTAAGCAGATGACATCTTTAATGTATACAGTAAGCAATGCAAGGCACCATATGCATGATATTACCAACATCAGCATGCCAAGTTAGAGCGAAGGCCTCATGGGGTAAATAGGAGTGGTCTTCTCCTTCTGAATCCCCCTCATAACAGTTATCTTCCTCTTGATTATGATCCAAAATGGGTCGAGGGGGGTTGCCTTTGCGCCCACCATGGAACGACGTCTGCATGAAATTTTATTGCCACGCAAGGCTCGTCTCTTTTGCTCTACATGATCAGTTCCATTGTGTACAATAACTGGCATGCATAGGAATAAAACATAGTGAGATTATGTAAGGAGTGCATGCACAAATCCAGAGTGATGGTAGCAAACTATGGATAGACCCAAAACCAATGATAGCAGGCAGATAATAGCTTTAGTTAAAAAATACAGATAATGGCTCCTTTAATGTTTGTTTGCACCCAACATGAAACTCATAGTAGAGACCGGAGATTAACCAGATAGTAGACAGATAGTACTGATTGCTGCCCCAATATGTACCCCACAACCATTTAAAAACTCAAGTTTCAACATTAGTTTGGACCTGACTCAGAGAATAATAGGTGAACATGACGATAATGTAGCATGTCATCATATTAAGCGACGCATAACGTAAGCATACACGGAAGAGTGCGACCTCTCTTGCGGACCCGTGTAGTCCTCAAGGTCATCTTCTCAGTTGATGATGGTAATGCAGTTGCCGTGGCTGCCGGCGGCGGGGAAGAAGATCTGAGACAATGAAAGACAGTCTGGAGAGCGGATCCCTGTTGTGGTGAACCCTTCCGTCGTTGGAGCAGCTGAGCTGGGGTGGAACACAGCGCCGCAGGAGCAGGACAAACCACACAAGGTTTTCTTTGACACATATTTGTAACAGAAGTAATTGAGTAAGGGCTTGTTTGAATTTGAGGATTCTAACAATGCAGGGATAGGAAATAGACCAGAATAGGATAGGAATGCATGTGCAAAATAGAGAATTTAAAAACACAGGATTTCTGCCAATCTGGGTGTTTGATTCACAACAATTGGAAGATCACAGGATGCAAAAAAGCATGGTGAGATTAAGTCAAACCACAAGAAAATGTACGGTTATAATGCTATTATGCTACTATCTCTTAGTCTTGTGCTTGATGAATAGGAATACGAAAAGGAGGAGAAGTGGAAATTAGAATTCCTACGGTTTTTCTTTCAAGGAGACACTAAAGGAACAAATCCTACAGTTTTCCTTTGCTCCATTCCTTTGAAACAAATTCATGAAAAGTAGTACCATAGGAAACTTTCCAATTCCGATGTTTTTCATTCACTTTTCCTTTGAAGCACTGGCGATCCTATTAGGCAGGCTTGAGCAATGAAAATCCTACACAAAAAAGTGTGTTTGTGCTACTTCTATTACTTTGGACCCAGGCCACTGCCATACTAGCTCAACTCCCAGGCCCATCGACAAATGCACAGCTCAAACGCACAGAGATAAATAATGATGGTGTTCAAGAGAGTCCATCACAGATAGCTAAGTTGCCTGGTACCTCACTGCTTGTCATACAGTAGGATAAAATAATCGTATTTCCCGTTACTACGAGTGCTCAGTCGACAATATATATAACATGTAGAGTAAAAAAGAGATGCAACCAGTGTACAACCTCTTTGGCGAAGCCATGTCGATCTCAGCGTGATTGGGTTGGACGGTGGGGATGCTCCGGTTGACTTGGCTGTCGGAGGGGGGGAAGAAGATCTTAGGCGTCTGGAGATGGAGCCCGAGGTACTGCTCCGCTGTGATGGAGGGTTTCGTCATTGGAGCAGCTCCGGTGAGTTGTACGACGCCGAGGCTGAAGCAGGACAAGAGAGACAACGAACAACGTTAACCTGAGTGGAATTCTAATAGCATCTCCAATACATGACGTAAAATACATAAACACAAAGTGCTAGATGTAAAATACATCAGCCGCTCATCTCTGAGCTTAATTTTCGAAATTGAATTTAACTGTCGAAACTAAACTTAATTATCGAAACTAAACTTAACTGTTGAAACTGAATTTTGTTGTCGAAACTGAATTTTGCCGTCGAAACTGAACGCACTAGCAAGGTGAGGCTACACATTGGTCGACTGACTTTTTCATCTCTGATCAGTCGATTTTGCAGCCGTTGGATACGAAATCAAGGGCCTGCGGTTCATTTTCAACCTCCACCCCCCTAAGCCGGCCAAACATCAGCCCCCCCACCGCCCGCCCGGAAAACACTCCCCACCGCCGGTCCGCCGCTG